>NW_024080686.1:3999467-4031840 GCF_003009895.1 Hyaena hyaena | reverse complement strand
AGGGAGGGAGGGAGGAAAGAAAGAAAGGGAGGGAGGGAGGGAGGGAGGGAGGAAAGAAAGGAAGGGAGGGAGGGAGGAAGGAAGGAAAGAAAGGAAGGGAGGGAGGGAGGGGGGAGGGAGGCAGGCCCACTCCAACGTCTGAAGCAAGCCACTCCGGGCAGCCCGGCAGAGCACGGGTTCTGGACAGGGGGGGCACTCACCTTTCTTCGTCTTTAAAGATGAACTTGCGCAGCTTCAGGTCCCGCAGCACCAGCCCCCCGCCGTGGCAGTGGGCCACGGCCGAGGCGATCTGGTAGAACAGTCTGGCCGCCTCCTCTTCCCTCAGCTTCTTGCAGGTGCGGACAAAGGAATGCATGTCCCCATAGCTTCGCTCAAAGAACACATAGGCTTTGGTCTCCCCCAGGAGGATTTCGGTGATTTGGTTGATGTTGCTGTGGGCGGTCAGGCAAAAGCACGGCGCCAGGGACTCCTGGTAGCAGCTGACATCAAACACCTAGAACAGGATTCCCGACAGGAAGGCACAGTCAGAGACCCCTGCTGTACGACCAAATCACAGGACGCGGCTGCCTCCCACCGTACAGGCTTGCGCGGTGACCAGAAAGCATACTGACCGTGGGCCCAGACCCCGCTGGCCCTGCCTGGCCCCCCACTCCCCACTCCGCCTCAAAGCTGGGTAGCATTGACTAAGCCGCTTGACCTCTCTGGGCTTCCGAATCTTCCGGTGCACAATGGGCAAATGGCGCTTGACTCACAGTGTGGGGAGGATTCTGTGAGAAAATACAGGCAAAGTGCTTTGCAAGAGGTCATACGGCACAAAATGGGAAGTCCCCGCCACCTCCTTTTAGAGAAGAACAAAAGCGAAATCTGAACCTGACCCACCGCAAGCTGCACAAACAATACCCTGTTCACCTTCCGAAAACAAAACCTAGCAAAAATGTACATCAATCTTGCACTATCGCAACTGTATACATGTTTTATGCAACTGTGTTGCACAGCACTACGGGACACATGAGCAATGAGCAAGGTAAAAACACAGACTTTGCCGTAAGATTATCTAATCCCATACCTTCATTTTACGGATGTGCAAATCGAGGTTCAGAGAACAAGTCAAATCAAGCCCTGGCGGCAGAACTAGGAAGACGGCGCAGTCCCCAATGGGAAAGCAAACACGCTTCTCTATTTCCTGCACAGCCATGTAGCTCAATGAATCAGTTATGCAATGATTTTCTATGAATCAAAATTAGCCTGTGAAATGCCACCTCATTGCGGGGTTGTTTAAGAAGAAAATCCATCCTCGATACCCCTTTGAAACCAACCTGAGAGGGATTAACACTACAGAGAATTTTTGGGGTCATAAGAAAAAGCTTTCATTCATTGTTAAGAGCCCCACTAAATCAAGAATACAAATCCCGGGGTTTGGAATGTGGTTTTCCTATCTGCCTGGGAATGTGGGCACATGACTGTTCTGTGCCTGCAGGAGTGGGGGGCAGGCTTGGGGGGCTTTGCTGGAAAGTGCTGGAAGGAACGCTCCAACAACAGACATTGAGTGCCACCGGTATACCACCGTTTAGCTTCTCAGATCTTTTTCATTAGTTAGAACATCCTCTCCTGCATCCTCATTTTGCAGCGTGGCCTAGAAATCACCAAACTGAGGCTCTAATCCTGGCTTGGCCACCAATAATCTGGATAAGATGGATAAAGCACGCAGAGTCACTGGGTCTCCCTCCCCTTCAGAAACTGAAGACATTGATTTTAGAACCCGTTGACCTTTTTTGGGTCCGGACCCCACACGAGAGCCTGGTAAGAGCTCTGTCCCCTCTTCGCTGACCACGTCCAGTCTCCAATGCACGCACAATATGCGATCGATTTTAAGGGGACTCAAACACCTTCCAAAACCCATCCAGGCACACGGGCTGCCATTTAAGGACCCATGACTTAAGTCACTCTGAGGTTCAAAAACCGAAAGAAATCCCTGAGTCAAACAAGGATAGTAAGAATCTCAGAGGGCTGTTGCTAACCCAGGGCGAGGCGGCAAAGTAACAGTAACATTGTGAATGAACCATAATGAGGCATCTCAGGAAGGCGGCACAGCTGTTACCACTAGAACCTAAAATTTAAGAATGAATACTTCAATATCTCCAGAGACCACAAATCACACCCTGATACTCAAATGATGACCTACGAGCAGTGACCTCAGAGGTCCGTTCAATTAGGAATCCGAAATGCCTGAGTCAACTTTAACACCCAGGCTGTGGGCAGCATAAACCAACTAAAGCCTCAAAAATTTCAGAGAGTCACAGATGTGCTGCAGTGGCTAACCTAAACACTGTGTTATATAACGGGCACCCTGTGCTCCGAAGCATTAGGCTGCAAGCTCTGTCGCCAGTGCTCGTGGGGTTACGGTTATCTACAATCCACTTCTTTCTCCAAGTTGCATGTTTTAAAAAATAAGAGAGGATTTTTGCTCAGCACCTTCGGTCTGTTACCCTGCTCCACTGACGAAAAACTGAATGGACAGAGAAATTAAAAATAAATAAATGAATAAATCCATTCATGGCAGCTTCAAGAAATAGCCCATACCCTTTGTAGAAGAGATCAAATTCCAAGATGGTGGACAGAACATGAAAAACAAAACAAATCCTGCTATTCCCCCAAATGGGTAGGAACCAAACTTTTATTAGCAGCTATAACAGGCCTTTATGGGGTTGGTCTGGGATTTAAACCATCACCTTCAAATGCAAAACCAAGCCATAAGCTTGGTTGCCAGCTTCTTCTAAATGTTTAATTTGGAACCTTAGTTACATAATGTGACAGTGAGATAAGGCAGGAAGATTAGGCCATCGTTCATAGCATTTGCAAAAAAAAGAAATAAGTAAAAGGTGCCCATTATGCCAAGACACTAATTATGTCAATCTGCACTGTAGCTACCATCATTTCCACGAAAATAAGGTAAAGATGCCCTAAAGCTCCCTTCCTCCATTTCCCTAGCTTAAAGTAGGTCCCTGGAGACAATACACAGGCTTGCTTATCTTGGTTAAATGATCCCAAATAGAGTCCTGTAGAATTCTCTCTACAGTCCTCTCTGGTCATGGCATCTTTACATTCGATCGGTTTTTGCAAAGACTTTTTCCTTGGGTCAAACCCAGAGCTAGGAGACATGAAGTCTCTATTCTCAGACATCAAAAGGAACTTGATGCACTGTGTAGATTTCACAGTGCCTCACAGTAAGCCCAGTGCACGCTGTATTTCTGAGGGTAGCTCATGGAAGCAGCCTCACAAAAACCACCTGGAGCTTCCTAGGATATGTACAAGGATGCCTGCATAAAAAGTCACCCACGTCACCTCTGGTAGGAAGGCAGGAAAACAGAGGCTGCCTGTCTTAAAGGGGTGACCTCTGTCAAGCAGAACAATGATACCGCACTTAAGTCCACTTGCAGCCACACAGTAATTGGCGAGGGGCTGATTCAATCTTTGCAATAACTAAACCAGCAGATTAAGTACAGTTTCAGGCCAAAGAGCAAGTCTACGAATGACACGGTAAGGTCAGCCCCAAGTGAAATATGTCTTGAAGAATCTGGAGGGAGAACGAAAGAACAGGGGCGAGTCACCTCTGCCTTCAAACAAAGAAATAACAGCAAGATGCTCCTGCAGAATTTGGAGGCAGAATCCCTTTGCGTATAAGCGTCTCCAGCCTTTGAAAAATATTAAAATGTACTGAAGTTGAGGAAAAGGAGTGAATACACTCACTGCCGGGTGATTGTGCATATTTCACAGGACAGTGGCAGCTCTGTGGAATTCATTCATTTCAAAGGATGAGTCCCCTATTGTGCAACGTTCTGTGAGACTTCAATCCAGCTCTGACCAGCCTACTGAATTTTGGTTAACCCGCCACAGTTGCTCTGAGTCTCAATAACTCAGGAGAAGATGCAAAACACCAAATGCTCAGTACAAGGAGGGAGCTATATTTAAAGAGTCTCTGATGTTCCCCGAGCAATTGCAAAACTGACTGAAGACCTCCACAAAACCCTTATTTACAACGAAAGACTCCAGTCCCCTACGAAATAAAGCAGTCTGTGGTTAACGGTAAAAGTGTGATGTATTTTGTGTAGCACAGCTGTGCAGAGTGCCCATTTCAAAGACAGCAAAGGTCCTCATCGCTCACCACCCCCCGTCCCCCCCCCCACCCCCAGAGAAACCAGGAGTGAGCAAATGTAAAATTAAGTGACATTGAATTCTTGATCTATGTCCAATGCCTGGGTAGCGGTATGCTCTACTGTATTCTCTCTGTGTCTCTGCAACTATTCCCCTTCTCACCTCCCTCCTCTGGCGTGCACACACACACACAAAGACACACAGACACATCAGTCACTGTTGGGGGTCAAAGACAAAAAGGAAACTGAAGTGCCCATCTCTGTATTAGCACTGCGAATGCCTGGGGCTCCAAACGCCAGCCCATAAGCCATACAGGCAAAGGTGTGTGTTGGGGGTGGGGGGCGCGAGCAGGGGTTCAGGCACAGAAGTCCGGAGATGAGAAAAAAACGAGAGGAGAGAGAAGGACCCAAAGGGCTCACTATTTCCTACACCCAAAGGTGCGCTGGCGGCTTTGATTTCCACCCCCAACCCTCCTTTCAAGGCTGCAGGCAGCAGAGAGCGCTTTGTAAACTCCTTCCCCGCGCTGGGCCCCCGGCGCAGCCAGAGGGGACACCTTTGTGTGTCTCTTTTAAAGGGCACCTTCTGAACAAAGGTTTCACACCTGCACGCTCCTAAGAACAATGGCTGCGAGAGGAACCCAGTCATCAGTGCCCGAAAACGAGCGGGGGATTCCCTACTCCGCGGTGGAAGGGGAGGGGGCGACACCCGGGAGGAATCCCTTGGGCTCCACGAGCCTCCGGGAGCACGCGTGTCCGTGGCCCCCGCGCAGTCCCGCCACCCTCCCCGCCCCAGGCTCTCCCCAAAACGCCCCCGCCCGCCCCATTGTCTGCAACGCTCTAAAAACTTCGCAACTAGTCCAGCGCGAACAAATAAATAAAGCCGTTTAACGAGGCCACGGCTAACGATCCCGCGAGTTTCCCTCCCCCAGACTCCGGAGCTCGGCGACCTCTCGCTCCCTCCAAACAGCCGGGGAAGCCTTTTAAAACACACACACACAAAAGCAAAAACAAACCCCGGGCTCCTTACCTTGCACACCAGCTCCTCCCCACTGTGCAGATGCACGGCACGGAAAACGTGGTCTCCCTCCAGAGGTTCCAACAATAAGTATTTCCCGATGCAAGAAACGCAATGCGACAAGTTCGGAGTCTCGGGCGGGCTCGGGGAGCCGAGGTTCGGGCTGAAACTCTGGCTGGGCTCGGCGGACCTTATAGACGACAACTCTTCGAAATCCTGGGTTTTGTTCCGCGATCTCCCATATCTTGCTATTGTGATGGGGGTGGACCTGTGTATGTTCATGAGTGTGGGGATCGCACTCGGCAAACAAAAAACCCGCTGGAGGGACGAGTCGCTGGCGAGTGCGGCTGCAGGCGCCTCGGGGCCACGGATTTTAGCAGGGAACGAGAGGGGAGGGGACGGGAAAGGGGCGACGTGGAGAAAGAGTTAGGGGCCCCCAAATGGGCGCCGCCGGGCACCTGGTCTGCTCCGAGCCCGGCTCTCGGGGGTGCTCAGTCGGCAGCAACTCGGGTCCTTTTGTTACCCCAAAGCAGCCGGCGATTTGCAGAATCCGCGCACTTTTAGTTTCTGTCTCTCCCGCTCTCTTCCCAGCGCGGATCTAGGCGAGTGACCCGACCGCTAAGGTGGGGGGCTGCACGCCAGGTCCCCCGAAGCGGTCCCCACGCAGGCTTCCGAAGCGCAGACGGGGCGGAGGAGCCCGGCCGCAGTCGGCGCAAGTCTTCAGGGGCGCACGGCGGCGGCTCGGTCTCCACGCGTTGGAAACCAAACAAAAAGAAAAAGGAAATAAGCACGGGTCTACCGGCTCGCGCCGCACGGCAGACAGAATCCGCGCTGCACCCCCTTTTTTGGTGGAAAGGGTGGGGGGCGTGGAAGGGGGGGGACGCCGGAGAGGGTAGTTACCTACGTTTTAACTGTAGATGGCGTCTGAGGCTTTTCCAAGATCGCAAGGGCTCTCCAAAATTTAAACAAACACACAAAAAAAGAAAAGAAGGGAAAAAAAGAAGAGCAAGGGAGCATTTAACTTCGAGCGGTCAACGCTGCCAACAAAAGATGGCAAACGCTGGGCACAGAGTGGCGGCGCCGGCCGGGCGCAGGTACCGCGACAAAGCCCGGGTTGGCCCGCCGGGCGGAGGTCAGCACAGGCTCATGCTGTCGCCGCCGCTCGCTCTGCTCCAGATCGTCCTCCGGAATAAAAAAAAAAAAAAAAAAAAAAAAAAAAAGCAAGCGAGAAGTGCGGGCAGGGACGAGGGTGGCTCGGTGATCTCCGGCTCCCCCCGGCGCGAGCTTCCGCGGGATCCTCGGGGCGCTGGACGGGAATGCGCCCCCAGCCCAGCCAACCTGCGGCGTTCCCTTTCCCGCTGGATGACTGGGTCTTGCCTCGGAATAATTTACGCCCACTCTGTCTCCCTCTACCCGAAACCTAAACTGCCCGGTGGGGTTTGTTTTGGAGAAAATTGATGGCTTTTCTTCTCCGTCTTTTATTTATTTTTTCTTTCTTTCTTTCTTTCTTTCTTCCCCAGAGGTAAGAGGAATGTGTATTTAAAATTGAAGGGGGATGGCCGATGGTGCCCGAGGCCAATCCCCGAGCTCAGCACGCCCGCAACTCCCGGCGAGGCGGTATTAATAGTTACTTACGTGGCCGGGGATCTCGGAGCGAGCGGGGCCCTGTGTGCGCGTGTGTGCGCGTGTGTGCGCGCGCGCGCCTCGCTCGCGCTCCGTCTCCCCATTCAATGTCACCGACACTTTTCCACCGAGACCCCGCCCCCCTCCCCCGCCCCGCCCCGCGGCACCCGCGACTGGCTCAGCCCAGGGCCGGCCCCGCCCCGCCCCCGCCCGGGCCCCCCTCATTGAGCCGGGCGCCCATCAATCACCGGGCGGCTCCCCGCGCCCGCCAGCCGCCGCCGCTGCCTTTGCCGCTCGCGGCCCGGGCGCGGGCGCCGGCCTCGCGGCCCTGCGGCTCGGCCCCGGCTGCGTGGCGGTGCGGTATCCTTCCGCGGCCACGGGCTGGGGTCCGGGGCACCCACCGCGGGGAGGGGGGGTCGCGGCGCCACCCGCGCGTCCCCCCACGCGGCTCCGCCGCTGCCCGTGTACTTCTGCGCGCCTGGTCCGTCTTCCCGGCGCCTCCGCCCCCTCCCCCGCCCCCACCGGGAAGCCAGGCATCCTCGGATGCTGCTCGGAGCCGGAGCCCTTTCCTGTTGGCGCTCCCTTGAGTCCGTGGTGCCGCGTGGAGCTTCCAATATCGGTTTCGTTATCTTTCCCCGACACCTTGCTCCGCAGCGAAGAAGAAAACAGGCACCCTTCTGGTTGGTGTCGCCCTGCGCCCACCCCCCACTCCCGGAGCTCGGAGCGTTTTCAGCTGGACACCTTTGGACTCAGATCAAGTTTAATCCCTAATTCTTACCCCGCTCGGGGCAGTGCCCAGAGGTCCTTGGTGGCCCAGTGAGACCGACCCCCGCGTGCCCGGGCCGGGCTGCATGGGATCCATTCTCCCCCCCAGAGCACAAGTATGAGAATCAGGTGCAGTTTTGCCGCTTCCCCCCCCCCCCGTTATTCTCCATTTCCTGGGGGGGACTCCAGTCCTGTGCCTGGGGCAGAAACACACCAGGCAAAGGGGCTTGGACTCCAGCAGAGACTTGGAACTCCAGGCCCTCATCTATTCGTTTTGGTAAAACCAGAAGCAATCTGGTTGGGGGATGAACATAAAAAATTTTTTAAAAAACGAAGCAAGAGACTGGGAAAGGAGAGTTTAAGAGACTTGGAGCCCTCGGAGCTGCCATATGGTCCTATGCCTATTTTCCGGGGCAAGAGGGAAAGGGGATCCGTATAATTTATTGTGCACAGTAGGACACTTTTGAGTAGGAAGGGGACCTATTTATAATTATGCACACAACTGGGTTACTCTAGTCATAAGAAGTTGGCCAGAGAGGACCCTGAGTGCGGGGCAGGCCACTACCACAGGATGAGGGTTTGAAAAGGTCAAAAAATGGCCCATGCCTCCTGGCACATCCCACCATCTGAGGTCTCACAAACCTGCCTAGGATTGAGTGCCTGGCCGCAGGGGAGTTCAGGACTTCCTCCAGACCATTGCCAAGGCTGCGAACCAGAGTCCTTTCATCCAGTTCTGTCCCCTGAAGACACTCCCATGCTTCTGCCAGGCTCCGGAGCAGACCAGAAGTAGCCTCTGCAGATGAGTCCGGAAGACACTGGCCGCCTCTGTTCACTGGCCACCAACAGCGCTTTCTAACTAAGGGTTGGGAGGCCTTGTCCCAGCCCTGGCTGGGCCTCTGATTTCAAATGAAAATGGAGTCAAGACTTTTTTCCTCCCTGGGTCCCTGTTTCTTCAACTGTGAAATGAGAAGCCTAACACCCGCCCTGCTCAGCTCACGTGACTGCTTTAGAATTACATTTTCAATTCCAGGAAATCTATGAAGGCTTACTATAAGCCAGGCCCTGTGCTGGTTGTTAGGGACCCGAGTATGAGTAAGATTTGGTCTCTGCCACCCAGGAGCTCAGAGTCTAGCCCCAGAAGAAGGCATGGAACTACATAATTTCATTGCATAACAATGTGGCAATTAGAATATCAAAGCCTCAAGGGAGCACACAGGAAGAAGCAACTTTTCCTGGACTTCAGGGAGTTTTCCCAGGAAATGTGATTTTTTTTTTTTTTTACCTTGAATTAATCCAGAGCACATACTTCTTGAAACCTACTATGTGACAGACATTGGGTATGGAGATACAAAGATTTTAAAACATGTGTATTTCCTGTCCTCCTGGACCTTGAAAAAGCTCCATGAGTCATAAAATAACATGAATAAGAGATTATAGTTGGCATTTCAGGCAGAAAGAAAGAATGTGCAAAAGCGAGGTTTCTAGTAACTCACCACAGCTCCGGTATTGGCATTTTGGGAGCAGTGGCCACGCCTGTGGCTGGCCAAATGGGTTGGAATTAGAATGGAAAGGGATTAAAGGATCAGCTGGAGACCATGCTCCTCTTGGTAGAGTCAAGGCTGATATAGATGAAGATAGTCAACTTGCAAGTGGAGAGGGCCAACTGGGGTTTCAGAAAGATCAGGCTGGAGGTCATGTGGAGGCAAGACCAGCGGGCTTCCAAGGAAAGAGAGAGCCCTGTAGCAGGAGAGATCAATGAATTTATAAACTTGATCGTGATATGTAACTGATGTGTACATGGCTGATGGTCTATGTATGGCTTCTGATGGGACTTCCTGCCCATTCTCAAATGCCAGATTCATGTTCTTTGGAAGCTACTTTAGTGCTGGATAAATTAGATAATTATACCAAGCGCCTTCAATACTTTCATGCAGATTAACAGTAACTGTGGGCTCTAACTGTAAAAAAGCTAGTAGGAAGACGTGTGTGGGGCTCTTCATTCACTTTTTAGCCATATGACCTCGGATGAATTTAAAGTATCTTTATTATAAAGTGAAATTATAATCTGAATTTTACCTAACACACGAAAATGATGGAAGGTGTTTATAAAGAAGCAACTAGCACAATGTCTTGCACGAGATAGGAATAGTTATGATTACTGTGACTATTATTACTATTATGATTATCGGAATGTAGATCCACTGAGAGCAATCCAACATGCAATAATTAATAATAATAAAAATAGTTAGATAGATAAAATAGTTTAAATCCTTACAGTACCAGTAAAGAACGGTTGAACCTGCAGTTACAGGGATGGATAAATACAATATGCAGGTATGATAAAGTATGTGTCAATTAGAGAAGGGAGACACATTTTAACCAGTTCACTCCGTAGGACCATCCAAGCCAGTGGCCTTGGGTTACTAGCCTGATGTACATGCTCTCCAGAACATTCTCTATTTTGAAAGGAATTCAGCTGCTCATTCATTCCTTCTTATCAGTGCTCTTTTGTTTCTTCATTTAGCAAGCATGTAGTAGACCTGCTAAGTGTGAAGTCCTAAGCTAAGGGCTGTGTTTGATCAAATAAGTGGTTTTTAAATTTTTTTAGCTTTTATTTTTGAGAGAGAGAGAGAGAGCACACGAGCAGAGGAGGGGCTGACAGAGAGGGAGACACAGACTCTGAGGCAGGCTCCAGGCTCTGCGCTGTCAGCACAGAGCCCGATGCGGGGCTTGAACTCACAGACTGAGAGAGAGATCATGACCTGAGCTGAAGTGGTACACTTAACCGCCTGAACCACCCAGGCGCCCCTCAAATAGGTGGTTTTTGAGAAAGAATTCCTAAGACTACTGTCTATCACTTAAAGGCTAACATCTACTGAAGGTGATAACATTCATCTCTCTTTAGCAGCTCTTACAGCAGGCCATACCTAGGCTCAAAACTCTGCGACAAACTTCCAGACCAAAGTGTAGAGAACACCACCTTATGCTGATATACCGACTATAGGCTCCACAACTCCAGAACATTCCATTCCCATTAAGGTCTCTGTGAATGGCATCCCTGGAGGTGTACAGAACCCTTTCCTTGGCCGTATGTGGAACCCGGAGTTTAGATTCACTGGGCTGGAAATCAAAAACTTCTTAACAACTTCATCTTCCACTCTCACCTGTCACATACCCACCAACTGCTCACCATTCTGTGAACCGCGGGTTTCCACCTCTGTGCCTATGTCTTGAGTTTACCTTCCTCATGTTTGGTGCCTCTGCGGTTCCCAGAATCACTCCCTTCCAAGGGGTTCCCTTCACCTTGCTCAACTCTTTCAACTAAAGTTCATGTTCCTAGTTCTATTGGCTTTGCGGATTCCTCGGGCTTTGAATGGCATCTTCCAACTCAAGGAGGCATGGGAGTGCTTGGCCAATAATGAGATTCGTGGTGTTCACGTATGAGTTTCCATCTAGATACGCCTGACAGGATCTACAGATTGCTTAGCATGAGGGTCAGTAAAAGTAACCAAGATAAATCCTCCTAATTGCTCCTCCGTGCAAGATTTAATTAAGCGATGTATGCACAACAAAATCCGGATGCCATGCCGACATCCTTCTCTGCAATGGGTGTAGGAGGTCCCCTGGCTAAACTGAGTTCTTCCTTGTCTCCCTAGGTGCCTTATGAGTATTTCATTATTCTGCATAAAATTTCATATTCCATGTTGCCTTCCTCGAACACTCTGCCAACTCTAGAAAGGGTTTCTGTTATCCCTCTGTGTAAGGAGGGATAACCAGGGATAACCAGGGAAGAAGGTACATATGCTTTCAGTGCTGTAGCCACTGGGGGTGCATTTGGCCAGGGCCACCACAGTCCTGGGGGTTTAAGTGTAGTCATGACAGGGAGATACATTTCCCTGTGGTTTGCTTCCAGCCCTCATGTCATAAATTGCAACATTACTTTGGAATCTTCTCTATTACTAACTTTAATATTAGTTATATTTAATTACACCTTTTGAGTACACTTTCTTTCTCCCTGGTTCTTATACAACCCTTCAAAATAAGTGTTATTACTCCTACTTATACATGAAGGAACGAGGACCCAGATAGACTAATTAATTTTTTCCATGGTAGCCCATTGCCCAATGGCTGTACAGGATGTGTGTGTGTGTGTGTGTGTGTGTGTGTGTGTGTGTGTTCATGCGTGTTGGGGAGGAAGGGAGAGAGGGGAATGAATTTCTTCTGAAGTTCCATGATGTTTCCCATTGCCTGTCATCAGCCTTTCTAGAGAGTTCTAAATCTTTGAGCCGAATGGCTGACTCAGAACCCTCCCATAACAATGAGTTTGTTTCTCAATGTTTTAAAAACCACTAGTGCTCAGAAAGCCGTTGTGTATTTATAAGGTGACTCCTCGTAGTACCTATTAAAAGGTTGACTTCTTGTTTGTTTTATCATGGCTACGTAGGGGACATGTTTTCTTTTCGGATAAATGGTCCGCTGGGGAAAGGCCAATGTGTAAATACAAAAGAAATTGCCACATAGGAACCATTTACCCCAAGCCCTGATTTTGTAGCTGTTCTTCTCCCCCAGGAAAATAGTTGCTGAGTACTCACCAGTGAAATGAATCGAAGAGGATTTTTGCTGTTGCTCCAAATAAGAAGAGGGTAGAAACCCCAGCATAGGGGAATTCTCTGGGTCTTGCAGATGGTCGACCATCCTATTCCCTATTGCTGCGCAGCTAACAGAGAGGTGAAAACAGGGAAAATGAACCAGCTCATTACAGGCTCTTAGAATGCTAGATTTCTGCCAAAACGGCTTCAGCCTGCAGGTGTGCCGGTAAATCTAGTGTGTGTTTCCATACCTGGCCCACAGATCCTCCCAGAAGGAGAAGCGCCACGAGCTTTAGGGCCCTAAAGGGTACTTAACTCTCCTGCCCTTGGTAGAGTGGAGTTAATACTTTCCTTACAGGGGGACCAGGCTAAATCAAATGATCGCTTAAGTCCCCCTTCAGCTTTTAAAATCCAACCTTCCGTATGGGAAAAACGGGCTCGCTGCTAGTAGAGCAGTGTCCGAACAATGGTGCATTGAGCTTTCACTCTATTTGGGCCCCGAATCAGCCAATTAGCCACATGGCCTTGGATGGCCCCGATTGCTCAGATTAAGGTTTATAAGAATTAATATGTGCAACAGGCTTGCCAACTTACAGAGCTCTCTTACTTGTCGCATTTAATCCTCACGAGGACTCCATGAGGAGGCCTCATTATCAGTTTCAGAAGAAGAAACTGAGTCTCAAGCAAGTTAAATTGCGAGCTTGGGGGCGCAAAACCTGTCCATGTGATAACACATGCACTGAGCACTTTATAATACAGCCCTGCTTCCTATACCGCTGCCTTCTTCTTGTCCTAGGGCTTTCCCCCCATTTTCTCCTCTGTCTCTCTCCTCTCTCTGTTTCCATCTGTGTCCCAAAATATCATCTTAAATTTACAACAGTTTTTGGATCCTCTGCTGGGGGTCCTTGCGTAGAATTTCATTTGATTGCAGCTGGAAAAGTTGCAAACGAGGAAGGTACGCGGAAGCAGAAAGCAGACCCTGAGGCCCCAGGGGGGCTTAGAGCAGACCACGTACAGTGACGGTGACTCAGCTCTTCACAGTCACCCACTCAGGCAACCCCGGGTAAAGCACACGGCTTGTCTCACCCTTCTCCGCGTGGTTCGCTTTCAAGTATGCACGCGTCCTTTTGTGGTTAATATGGTACAAAATGTAAACAAATAACTCGTTTCATAATATATTTCTCCCATTTAGGCGATTACAAATATATCTAAGTGCAAATTGTCACTGGAGACAACATGGAATTTTACATCATTCACACGGTGTCCCGGAAGTCAGAACGCTTGAGGCTTGTTCTCCATTGGATGGATGGTTCTTCCAGCAATGAACCCAACACCTGAGGAAATGAGTCCCTACCTATGTGTGAGTCTGGGGGCCTGGTGCACGGTCCCGAGTGTGTAAACTAGACAGGTTGAGGAAATAAAGTCCCTTGTTGTAAATATGAGGTTTGCACCTGGCCCGTGGTTCATTCTCTTCATTTGCATAACAAAAGAGCCTCCTAATAACTATGCCCTTTAGGGGAATTTGTCCCTGGAAGTAAGATGCTTTCTGCAGGGCACAGTTGCTCAGTGACCGTAGGGCTTGAACCCTAACAAACTCAAGGAGACAGCATCTAGGAAGGAGCCCAGTGCAAAAGTCAAACAACCATCTCTCGATAGGTCAAGAAGACGTTGGTGAGCACTGACTCTGAACTTCAGTAGCTCTGTGACCTTCGGTCAATTACGGACATCCCTAGACCTCAGTTTCTCCTTCTTTGAAATGTGACTTCCCTCCTATGAGGGCTTTTAAGATACAAGACAGATAATCATAAAGGAATGGGAGCAAAAACAATATAAAAACAGGGAAGGGGACAAAAACAGAAGAGACTTTTAAATATGGAGAACAAATAGAGGGTTGCTGGAGGGGTTGTGGGAGGGGGGATGGGCTAAATGGGTGAGGGGCATTAAGGGATCTACTCCGGAAACCATTGTTGCACTATATGCTAACTAACTTGGATGTAAATTTTAGTTTTTTAAACTTTTTAATGTTTTATTTATTTCTGAGAGAGAGAGACAGACAGACAACGTGAGCAGGGGAGGGCCAGAGAAAAAGGGAGACACAAAATCTGAAGCAGGCTTCAGCTCTGAGCTAGCTGCCAGCACAGAGCCTGACGCGGAGCTCGAACCCACGAACCGTGAGATCATGACCGGAGCCAAAGTCGGACGCTTAATCGACTGAGCCACTCAGGCGCCCCGGATATAAATTTAAGAAAATAAATTAAATGAAAATTAAATAAAAACATGCGTTCAAAAGAAAATGTCATGATAACAGTGCAGACCTCGCAGTTGTCATCAGGGTTAAGTGCCATAGGCGAAACGGTTTGGCCCTAACCACAGGGGCACCGCCGTCACCACGACTCACCAGGACTCACCATTTCCAGTATGCGTGTCTCCTCCTCGCTAGGCTGCCCCTCCTCCTCATCCCCTGTTTCTCCCCCTGTCTCACCCCAGACTCTGCACTGGACAATAAAGATGAAGGGACCTGAAGGTCCCCTGCTTTCCCAGGATAGACAGCCCCTGGGGCACAGCTATCAAGTCCAAAGGCACTGCTGGGAATCCCAGCCAGATATTCGAGTTCCATTGGGAGCCTGCAAAGCCTTCCAGCTTGGATCCATTCCTTTCCTCCAACGTTCACTAAAATTCCTCAGGGAAACACAGGTAAACTGACAAAAGATCACATTTTGACAATCCTTTACTTAGCTCATCATCTCCTCTCCTTCCAAAGCCACTTACTGTGTCATCTCAGGAAAAATTTTAAAAAAAGGCTCTATAAGGAGGCCTCATCCCCAAATGACAAGAGTCAGTCAGCCCTTACCACAGACCACAGTGTTGTATACACTGCCTGCCAGAGTCTGGGGTTCAAGGCCAGACTTTGATTCAGAGGTAGAAACAATCAAAAAGAATCAATATATTTATTCTGAGAGGAGAGACAAAGAGAGGGAGGGGCAGAGAGAGAGGGAGACAGAGAATCCCAAGCAGGCTACACCCTGTCAGCCCAAGGCCCCACCCAGGGCTTGAACTCACAAACCATGAGATCATGACCTGAGCCTAACGCAGGAGCCGGATGCTTAACCGACTGAGCCTCAATCAAAATGAATCTTAATCCACTTGCTACGCAGGCTAAAGGAGGATTTCTTTATGAATTCGGTAGCCAGGGCCCAAACTAACTAAGGAGAGTAAAGTACTTGCCTCAGGTACAAACTTTAAAGGAGCACCAAAAACCTCAGTAATTAAGAGAAATTATATATTCATGCAATATTTAAAAGAATAATAAAAATCAAAGAAAAAAAATAATCCATGATGAAACATATATCCAGATTTTAAATAAAGAGTAGATCAGTATTTGTGATGTTTCTTTTTGCAACAGGCTCCAAAAGGCTGCTCTGGCCCTATTCGTGATCCTGTCTTTCCCCATGAGAAGGAAGAAAAGGAAGAAGGAAACAAGTAAAGTTTTTTCTGCACTTGGTTTATGAAGAGCACTTTACAAACACTCCCTCCCAGATTCCTCATGATCCCAGTGTAAACCAGGCAGGATGAGCCCCATTGCCAGGAAGGGAAGACCTAGACACAGCAAGGGTGAGTTGCCATTGTTGACTGGTACAGGGTGGAGAGAGAAATGAAATCCAGATGAGTCTGAGCCCACTGCTGCGGACTTCTTCCCACCCCTGTGGATTTTCCCCCTGTGCCGTCCTATGTGTCTGAGCTCTTGTCGAAAGACAACATATTAGTCTGCTTGTGCTGCAATAACAAAATTCCACTGAGGGTGGCTTCCACTACAGAATTTTGTTTTCTCATAGTTGTAGAGGCTGGAAGTCCAAGATCAAGGTGTCGGCAGAGTTGGTTTCTCCTGAGATCTTTCTCCTTATTTTGCGGTCGGTCACCTTCTCCGTGTCCTCTCGTGACTTTTTCTCAGTGTATGCGCACACTTGGTGTCTCTCCCTTCTTATAAGGGTCACCTTTATGATCTCATTTAACCTTAATTTCCTCTTCACTGGCCCTGTCTCCAAATACCCTCACCCTGTGGGCCTGCGCGGGTCTGAACTTGAAGTTATGAACAGCTGAACTTGAAGACATGAATGGCTGAACTTGAAGATATGAACGGCAGCAGGGACACTATTTAGTCCATGATTGGCAGTTACTGTACTCTGGGACATTGTTACTATAAACATCACTGAGATTACTACGACCATATCTTTGCCTTCAGAATTAATAATTGAGTCGAGGCATGCAAGATTGACACACGTTCTAAAAATCAGTCATAAAAAACTCCAATTGTAAAATATAAACTAGAGAAAACAGGGGACTTGGTGTGCTACTTCATCCTTTAGAATCACCCTTGGCACAGAGGAGGGGACATACACACCTTTAAAATTCTGGAGAAGAAAAATAATCTTTCCAACCAGCACATGAAGCAAGGGAAACATTTGAGTTGGCCTTGAAGTCAGAGCAGAACATGGGCAGGTCAAGAACATCAGCAGGTGTCTTCTGGGAGAAGATATAGCCAGGAGGATATATCTGCCAGACATTGGGGGAGTATGAATGTTGAACTGAAATGCTTGGCCTTCGTTCCACTGGCCAGATGTTCCCTGGCCTCTGGATGAAAGATCCTTATTCGCCAGAAATCACATGGTGTCGTAGAAAGTACACTAGATTCAGAGCTGACCTTCCTGAATTTTCTTCTTTTATGTGGTATTATTTATTGCTGCATTACAAATTGTTCCCCAAAGCTTCTACCTCCCACTCCATAGAGTTACTGGCAGAATTCAGGTCCTTGCATGTTGCTGGCCTGAAGGTCTCATTTCTTCCGGGAATGATGATCAGAAACCACTCTTGGTTCTGGGCCATTGGGTCTCTCCATAGGGTGGCTCACAGCATGGCAGCTTGCTTCATTAGAGCAAAGATGTGAGAAGGGCTAGAGAGAGGGGGCAAGCTGGACAGATGTCACCATCTTTTTTTAGCCTAATCTTGGAAGTGAAATTCCATATCACTTCGCCATAGTCTACTCATCAAAACCAAGCAGCCTGGACCACCACAAACACGGCAGGAGATGATTACACAAGTACATGAATAGCGGGGGACAGGGATGATTGGGAGCCACTTTAGAAGTTGCCTGCCTTAGCATTGCCGAGGCTGACATATCAGAACCTGGAAGGGCTGGAGGCTAAAAGCTGTTGACTCATATTGACAGAGTTGCTATCTGTCTGATATCATTTAAAGATTTTTCCCTCCGACATGGTGGTTCCATGGCGAGGCAATGTCAGTTCCCTGACACCTCTACCATCTCAATCTACCTTGAGACACCCAAACATTTCCCTGGATTCTAAGAATGGACAGAAAATGCCCCAATCTGGAGACCTGGAGGTCCCTGAGACTTCAGGCTGTATTTTATTTCCATCTATACTCATAGTACTAGGACAGTTATGGGCAGTTGGTTGATATCATTGTGTTCTGGATAAGTCATTCCATGAGTGACAGTCTCTTAGAAGCCTAGTGTTGTGAAAAAAGGCTGGACCTTGGAGTAGGGCAGAGGGACCTGGGATTGACCCAAATCTGTCTGTGCCTCTGTACTTCTTTTTTTTTTTTTTTTAATGTTTTATTTATTTCTAGGAGAGAGAGAGAGAGACAGCGTGAGCAGGGGAGGGTCAGAGAGAGAGGGAGTCACAGACTGAAACAGGCTCCAGGCTCTGAGCTGGCAGTCAGCACAGAGCCCGACGCGGGGCTCGAACCCACGAACCGCGAGATCATGACCTAAGTGAAAGTCGGACGCTTAACCGACTAAGCCACCCAGGCGCCCCTGTGCCTCTGTACTTCTGTGCCCACCCAGGGCTCTCTGTCTGTGCTTGAGTGAAAGGGGCTACATGTGGTCATCCAGTCTTCAAATACTTTTTGGATGTTTCTAAGTGATTACTTTTTAAGTCCACATTTCACAACTAAAATGATTCCATTGTGTTCTGAAAATCTCCTTAATTGAATTTTCTCTGTGTCAACCCAATAAACTGCTAGTTTTGCAATAAGATTCCCCTGGCACCTTTCCTGGGAGGTTTAGTGTGAGAAATTCGCTCACATAACAAGAAATATAGTAACAAATGTCTGTTCATTAGCTCAGTTCTGTTGATGGATCACCTTCTATGCATCAAGCACCATGCTAGGTGCTGGGCCGAGCAGAGTGAATCATATAGGGACTTACAATGTAATAACAAAAGTTCCTCATACACAACCCTGTTTTCCTATCTGAGAGCTTTCGTGTTTGTTGTTGTTTTTCTATCATATTTTTACTTGGGCTGTAAATCACCATGATTTTCTTATACACATGAAGTGACCACAGTAGAAAGACAAATGTACCTTTTAAAGATAGCCACACATTTTTGATACTCCTCCATTCAAAGGTAGGCTTCATTCGCCTCCCTTGAATATGGGCTGGTCTGAGACTACTTGGACCAATAGAGAACGGTGGATATTATGTATGTCAAGTCCAGGTCTTGCCTTTGAGGAGACTGGAGACTTCCTCGTTAGTCTCTCAGAGCCCTAAACTACTGTGCATTAAGTCCAATCCACTGTCCTGCTGAAGAAACCACACAGAAAGGCCCAAAAGGCTACTTGGGGAAGGAGAGGGTCCAGTGGCCCAAGCCTTGCAAACAACCCTTGATAAAGCTCCAAGCATAAAAATGAACCTTACTTGATTCCTCCATACCCGAGCAGTAGCCAAGAGAATACCACAGAGGTGCCCTGGTCAGGCCATTTCTCCAAATCCTACCCCATAAAACCATAATATCATAAAGTTGTTGTTGTTCTACACACACCATTACGTATCAGCTTAGTTTTTTACTTAGTAGTAGAAAACTGGAATAATGTATTATAGTTGTCATACTCAGTCTGCTAGGCAATTCCTCTGGAAGTCATACCCAGAAGGGTAAAAAAAGAAATACCTATAATGAGAACATATTTCATAAGCATAGGCCGAATGAATCTCAAGCCCTTCTTCTTCTGACAAATCTGTTAAGGCAATATCTTCTTTCCTGATGAGCACAGCATCATTTGACAATGACTTTAGGATGAATGCTGATTAATCTGTCATGATTATATAAGGTGAACATTACTTTCTCAGAGGATCAGGAGCAAGGAGCCGTCTTCTCTTCTCTCCTCTGTTCTGCATTTGTCACAGTGTTGGGTACATATGCTTGACCAGAGAATGCAAATCCATCATGAAATCAATGATTGCTTCAGTCTAGAGGTTTTAGAATTCATCCCATCCTTAGAAAAACCTTGACCTCAGCCAGGGGACGTCATATCTGCTCTTGCTCTGCTGCTGGGCCAGTTAATTTTTCACTCTAGAGCTCGGTTGCCTCATCTATAACATAAGGACATTAGATTAAATGGTACTCAAGTCCCTTCCCTCTCTAACAGTCAGTATTCCAACAAGGAGCTTTTCTCATCATTCATTTTTCAAACATCAGTAGCCCAGCTGCCGTAGTAAACTTTACTAGATCATGGAAAGCAACACATGTTTCTCTGAGAATGAGGATAGTGGGTTCCTTTCTTTAGGGATTTCCATCCTAAGGAGCATCTAAAGTACGATGATTCCTTTCTCCTAGTTCTAATAAGTTCAGCAAACAATTTCTTGTGGAAATGGGCACAACTGTTGCCATGAGGGTCTGGGGAGGTGAGTTGCGTCTGCCATTGTATGAGGACCCCAACACCTCCTTCTGTATTTTCAGAAAATATTGATGTTTGCAATAATAACTACTATTTTTAATAGCTACATATATGGCTTGTTTTTTTTTCTAATCATTCTGTGCAATGCAATATATTCTTCAGAGGCCGATGCTCAATGGTCTTGACTGTGTGGAATCCCCTACTCACCTTCATAAGTCTTGCCAAGAATCGTCTCAAGCACCATCTCTTTTGGGAATTCGCAGGTTGAGCTAAGTGTCTCTTCACTGTGCACAGCTGTATCTTAGCCAAGCCATATTTCATCGAGACGATCTCTTCCTATTCCCATTTTCAACTTGTTTGTTCACTGAAAGCATGGATCGCGTCTCACTCATCATTGCATCTGTAAGACTTAAACAGCACCTGCACATCACAATGGACTGACCCAGCACTTGAATACTGCTACAGCTTATAAAGGGTGTTCTTTATTACCCCTGTTAAACAATTGAACTGTGGCTCAAAGAGGAAAGTGACTTTCTTAAAATCACCTAGCCACACACAGAGCACCCCCCCCCCCACCACAGAGACTTGCTAATATTCTTCCCCACATCCTGAGAATTTAGGACTTCTCCCTGGTGGGAGGGAGAGAGCTCGAGCCCTGTGCTCCCCGTGGATACATAGCCTTTGTTTTCAGTGTCTGGGAAATGCCCCAGGATTCCCTGCTGCGTTACCCCGGGAGACTATTGCTCAATCCCAGCAGCTGTTCTAGAGGAAAAGAAAAAGCAGGCATTCTGAATGTATCATATATACAATGCAATATTGAATTGAAGATCGCTAATGAGCGAGAATTCTTATTGTGCCGTCTACTTTCAGTGAGGTCTAGCTCTTAATTTTCCGTGGGTGTAGCAGGAAGCACTTGTGGAAAAAAAAATAAAACATATATATTACTAATACTGTTGTTATATAAAACAATATTTGGCCAAGATGGTTAAGATATGATTCAGTCCTTGTTCATCAAGTTGCTAAATATTATTCAGCGAGTGGAGTCACCATATGGTATAACTGAGTTTCCTCGGGAGGCTGGGGAAAATATTGTGTTGGATATAGAATTTGGAATTGGGCATGTCTCCGGTGGATAGAGTCTCGATCAAGCTGCAGACTGCTAATTCCATTACAACTAAAGACTAGAGACATGCAGAGACTAAAATACACATGCAAATGGGAAAGGCACAGCCCTGCACGTCTCCCTCCATGAGGTCGTTTCTCTGAGATACTGATGAAGGGTGGGCAGAGCCCCACATCTAGACACAGATGCAATCTTTAAAGAAAAATGTGTGTGGGCAAGTACAGTACCAGCTGGGAAAGTCTAAATGACTGAAACCTATGACTCAGAAATCTTAAATTGCCTTAAAATTAATGAAGCTCTACAGGGATGACTCAGTTCATTCATGTCCTTAGCCTCCAAGCTTGAAAGCTTGTAGGAGGGGCTGCTGTCCAAAGCCTGGAAGGTCGGACCCCACAGAGGAAACCAGCCTGGCCCTGGGGTTGGTGGTCTGTGATGCACGTGCGGCAACACTGGCTGGAGAGGAGGATGAAATGATGCTCTTTCCTCCCACAGGCAGAATGGCCTCAGGCAGCAGGCGCCCTCTCTGCATCTGATTTCTGTCCCTGTAAAATGGAAAGGAGAGATCAGATGATTTCTCAGTTTTCATCAGCTTTGATATTCTGATTAGCTACGGCCCCAGCAAGGACCGGAATTTGCCCCAGCTGGTTGACAGGAAAAGTTCAGCCCGGGCCCTCCCCTTGTGGATGCGCTTGCCGGGTTAAGAGAACAAATAGGGAAGGAAGAATTAGTTAGGCACCCAGAGACTAGTAGGGGATCACCGGAGAATAGGCGAGAAACAGTTACCACTTCCATGGCCAAAGTACAAAAGGAAAACAGGGTTACTGGAGTCCAGTGAGGATTTGAACTCTGGAGGAGACCCACCCAGACCTTGGCAAGAGGCTGGCTGCCCTGTGGGAACCCCAGTCCCGAGGGCCACACAGCCCGTCACACACACCCAATATGGATGCAAAGACGGAGCTCGGAAGAAATAACCTTAATCTTCTCCCCTCCCTCCATCCAGTTTCTCGCTGGTGCCTCTGGTTGGTCCAACCCAATGCCCTCAGGCAAGGGAGCTCAGAGTACACAGGACACAGAAATCGGCCTCAGTGTGGCACCGAGAAGTGAAAAGAAGGATAGAGAATACATCTGGAGGGGGGTGAAAACAGAAATGCCAGCACCGATTCTATGACTTCACACGTGTTATTGTGCTTCTACGTTAGAGAAAAGGGTAAAACACATTTCTTCTCCGTGAGTGATTGAAGAATGGTTCTCAAATAACAGAGCTCCGGAATGTAGGGACCAGGTTTCACTTACCTTTTTCACCCATCAGAATCTATCCCATTATTTGGCACATAGTAGACGATCATGAAATATTTGTGGAGTTAAAGACTGATCGCAAGTCACAATTCTGAACAGCTATCAGTATACAGGGCATGATGCATGGTGGATGCTCTGTTAATATCTGTTGAATGAATAATGAATGTGTAGGTTCAAAACAAATTACGTAATCTCTCGGATGAAAGGTTCTGCAAACCTCAGGCAAACCCTTGGTATTTTTGTTCTCATAGCTGTTTCGACGATGATTTATGGTTGTCATTGCACAATGTGTGTAAATTTCCTGGACTGTGAAAACGGGCGCCGCAGTGTGAGGCCCAATGATGTAATAAATTAATAAGCTTCAAGGAGACGTCTTCTGCCTCCTGTCAGTGGTGAGTTTTTCCAGCAGGAGTTCTTATAGGGGTAGACTGGCACATTCAAACACTCGTGAAATCACCTCCGGACATGTAGATGCTCTAAAAGAAGCTCCTCAGAGGCAGATAAGCCAAAGATGGACCCCGAGCTGGACTATCTCTCAGCTCTCTGACTTCAGACAAGTACTTGACCCAGTGAGTCACACTTTCCATCCAATGTCTGTCTGCCTCATGGGGTTTATATGACATGTGACAGGCATCTAGAAAAGATCCCTGCATGGAATAGATGTTCATTTCTTCTTGGCTCCAGCTTTCTAAGTGGGGCCGTTGATTTCCTTGGTGTTGAGGTAAGGTGTAAGACCAAGGAAGAGAAAAGGTGTCTTCTGCATTGCTTGGAATATGATATTTAGAAGAAAAGCACTTCATTTATTATGGGGACAGCTCTGTGCAAAAAAGGAGCATGAAGAAATAGTAAAAGTTACAGAATTATTATTACTTCCTCTTCATATCTAGGAAATGATGTTCCCATTGGCTTAGCTTATGTGCAGGCACGATTGTCTGCATTGCCCATAGCCATTCTCCTACCTTGCTATGGTATGGATGGTGAAATGCCAGATGTTTTTTTCCCAGCCTTCCTTGCAATGGAGCAAGGCCCTATGATGTCATCCTGACCAAGGGAATTGAGGATAGTTGAGAAAACTTTGGAAAGGGTTTCCCTCTCCCTCTGGTTAAAAAAAAAAAAAAAAAAAAAAAGTGTTTCCCAGGGAGAAGCCCTTCTCTTGCCTTCGAAACTGCAGTGTGAGCATGTGATGCTTGAGGCTTTAACAGCATCTTGCAACCAAAAAGGGAAAGCGGAGATGGGATATTGTGACTTATAATAGGAAATATATATTTGGTCTTCCTCCACTGTTCCTGGCACACAGCTCCTAAAAAAAAAAAAAAAAAAATCCTTGTAATTTTCTATATGAGAGCCAAGGGGACATCTTTTGTTAGAGTATTTTGTTTTGTCCTCCATTGCTGAAAATAGCTCCAGGGACCGTAAAGGTAAAACAGGTGACTTCTGTCATTCCTAACAAGCCCCTTTCAATTACACCTGAGTTAATGATAATGAGGTGACTTTTGGAAAGCCCCCTGAGAAGGGGGCTGGTTGCTAGGGGAACCAGCCTTGATTAGGGGGTTGGAAATGTCAGCCCTACCCCCAACCTCCAAGCAGTGGAGAGAGGCTGGAAAATGAGCTCAGCCCCAATAGCCAATGATTTAATCGTGTGTGTGTATGTGTGTGTGTGTGTGTGTGTGTGTGTGTGTAATAGATGTAATAGAGCCTCCATAGAAACCTAGAAAGGAGAATCCTAGGTTGGTGAACCATCTGTGTACCAGAGGGTAATGCACCCCAAACTCCTTGAGGACAGAATGTCCTGTGCTCTGGACCCTTCCAGACTCTGCCCTACGTATGTTTTCATTCTGCCCGTCACTGGTATCCTTTAATATCCTTTGTAATGAACTGGTAATCTACTAAGTGAACTGGCTTCCTGGGTTCTGTGAGCTGCTCTGGCAAATGGAATTGAAGCCTGGAAGCGGGTGTGGGAACCTTTGATTTATCACCTATCTGATGGAAGCACTGGTGACAGCCAGACTTGCAATTGGCTTGTGTGTGCCTTCGTGTGTGTGTGTGTGTGTGTGTGTGTGTGTGTGTACGTGTTGGGCAGTGAAAGGGCAATCATGGGACGGAGCCCTCAACGTGTGGAATCAGACACTACCTCCAGGTCAGAAGTGACTTAAATAGTAGGACATCCATTTAGAGTCACAGAATTGCCTGATGTGAGGAAAGTCTATGCCTCTCGTGTCAGAAGAGAAGTAGTGTGGTGGTAGGCTAGTGTGAGCAAAGGAAACACGCCCCAGGGGTACTGTTTTTCCCTGTCTGGAAGAACCAGACAGCAGTTGTCCCGAGGCCTGGTATAGTTGAGCCGTGAAGAACCAAACTCCTCTCTGGAGAGTTTGTGAGCCTAGAGGTTTGTTTACAAACACTAAGGCTGTAGGCTTTGTTTCAGTCCTGTGTTCTGTTCTGTGAGGCCCAAAGCGCTCTGGCGGGGAAGTCCTCTACAGATTTGTTCTGGAAGAATAATGGAGTTCCTGTGCTTCTGTGTCTTTTCCCCAGTGGGAGATTAGAAGCCGAGGGGTCAGAAATCACACATGAGGTGTTTTTGATTCCTCCGCCCACTTACTATTGATCCAGCCAATGAACCATTCATTGCTTATTCAATCAATTCAGCACGTACTTATTCAATACGTACCTGCTCTTTATTGCGCTGGTTGACTTCTGTTGATCTCTCTCCTCCAGCGTCGCCATCTTGCGGAAGTCTTCCTGGCAAGTCCACCCTCAGCTAAAGGCCCTTCCTCTACGCATTCTCAGCAGTCTGCCATTAGTTACATCCCTTTGGCCTTTGTCATTTGATATTGAAATAACTTGTATATCTTTTCAGCTGGAAGGTACTTTTCCTAATTGCAGGGAAGAATCATAACCCCCTCCCTCCCTTTCTTCTTTCATTTCTCCCTGATTCCTTTCTTTCTCTCTTCTTCCTTCCTTTCCTCCTCTTCTTTCCCTGCTTCTACTCGGTGCTCAGAGTATTGAAAAGTTCTTGGCCATCAGTGAGTATTTGAAACTCTCTGTAGACCGGAATTCAACTGGGTTTTACAAGAAACACAGAAGAATAACACAGTTGGTAATTAAGAGAAAAGATTGTGCTTTTTAACTTTGCTGTCCAATCACATGGCCCAGAGTTAGTGCTTAGTACTTGCTTGCTGAATGAAAAAATTAGACTCGAGAACTGCCATGACAACACTAATACAAGAATCATTTTGCATGTGAGTTAAGGCTGCCTCGTGTATCATGAAGTGATAGCGATGTTTTGTAAATATGTATTAAATAAATAATGTCTGCCTTTACCACATCCAGAATTTAAAATTCAAAGCTTTGTATGTGGTGAAGTATCACTCTGTCCTGATAGCTAATATATTTGTCCCATTTTGTGGATAGCGTATTCTTTCTCTGGTGATTTGAATTATTAGCTTCATCACCTGAAAATTGGATCATTTTCTGAAATCCTTATTTTATTACCTTGCCTCTTACAACAATGCCACAGAACTTTTTTTAAACATATATTTTTTAATGTTTTAATGCTTACTTATTTTTGAGAGAGCGAGAGAGTGAGCAAGAGTGAGAAGGGGAGGGGTAGAGAGAGGAGACAGAGGATCTGAAGTAAGTTCTGTGCTGAAAGTGTAGATCCTGATGTGGGGCTAGAACTCACAAACCTTGAGATCATGACCTGGGCTGAAGTCGGACACCCGATCAACTGAGCCACCCAGGTGCCCCTGTCACACTGTTTAAATTAGTGTGTGTCTGTGAATGTATATATCCCACATTTGTCTTTCTTTATTTTTCAGTAATTCCGAGACATTTAAGGATCCAGATAAACTTTGGGATCAACGTTTAAGGTCCATCAACATCTCAAAATGATTTCTTAAAGTTGAGATAGTACTAAATTTAGAGGTTATGAAATGCAACAGCGCACAGTGAATAAAAGCACAGCTTTGGATTCAAATGCCCAGTGCAGGAAGAATGCCTTTACAACTTTCTAATTGTGGTAGCTGGAAGTCAGTGAATCTGTTTCTTCATCTATAAAATAAAAATAATGATACTACCTCTACATACTGCTCTTAAGTAGACAAAATAAGAAAATTCATATAAAATATTTATCCCAGTGTCTGGCACACAGAGAATGTTATTGGATATTAATTAGATGCAACAGTTTCCAGAAACTTCCCACATCTCCATCCATGGCTGATTGGGTGAAGGTGACACTATAATCCAAGGGAAAAAGCTCACAGAAGAGTTGAGTCATTCAGACATTTTATGTTTTTAGGAGAGTCTGAAAATATTCAGACAACGGTGGTGGATTGAGGAGGACTAGGTAGTTTGACAGGGAGCAGCGCCTGCCAGCCATGGTGGGTCCTGAGGAAATCAATCGAGCCAAATAGATGAAGAAAACCAGAAATAAAACATTCAAGGTGACCCGTGGTGGAGAGAGAGGATCTTCTTCTCTATCTCAGTTCCTACATAGTCCAGCTGGCGGGATACTGTTATTTTTCACGGGAGTTGGAATGGTGATCCTCACAATAAGTTTGTGAGATGTTACTTTCAACTCCAACAGCCTTGGGCAAAGAGGGGATCTAAGTTTTATGCTAACTTTCCCATCAGATTGTTCTCAGGATCAAATGAACCAATGTGAAAAAAAAAAAAAAAAAAACCTTGAAAAATGGAAATCTGGCTCTTTTTTAATTTTCCTATAAAAATATAAGAGAATTGTAACATGGGTCTGTCCTCAAAGTTGACTTCAAAAATCCAATAAAATGATATATGTAGAAGTGTTACCTAAAATGAAGAGTCACAGCTACATGAGAATGGTGATCATACCACTCATATGTACCAAAGCTGTATCTAGAATGTTCTGAGGCTTGCATGAATGATCGCTATTGGATTGCTTCACATTGCCTTCATTTCAGGTGCAAAGTTCTTGCAAGCATCTCTGACCTTTGGAACATATGTGTTTTATAGCTAGGAAATAGATCCTGGGATTCAAAGACACATGCCTGACGACTTCTACATCGTCACATTAAAATGCCCTTGACATTCTTGTCTGAGCTGTTTTTAAAAGGTAGTAGCCCTGAGGCATTAGTGGTTAAGCCTCCGATAAAGATAGAAAAGACTAATAGAGGTACTTGGTAGGGAAGTACATTCTTGTATACATGATTCATGGTGTACAGAACACACTTGTACCATGCCTGGACACATGGTACAGGTACAATTGTTTGCTTGAACAATTGAGTGTCCCTTTGAACAATAAGGAAACACTGAAATCTCCCAGTCTTTATGCCGAAAGCTAATCGTAATATTCTCTGAAACCCTTTGTTATCATTTTATTCTGACATTCTATGGCTGTAGCAAGGACTCTGAACCATGTCCCATCTCCTCCAGCTCAGTACAATCTAAGAACAGACAGGACACAGAATTGTCCCCTGAGATACTACTTTATAGCTAGCATATTGGCAGTATGGCCTTAAAATAATGGTTTTAAAACTTTTTTGGTTTGTGACAACGAAAGAGCATCCCGTTTTAAACCGTATCTTAGAGATTTCTCACTACTTCTTAGAGACATTCTCCTAGGGAGACATGAACAGTGATTTTTAAGGACATTTAAAAGAATGCCAGTGGTACCTAGAAAGAACATTGGAGCCCTGCACTATCACAGTTGCCCCGAAACATATTTGCCCAGAAGTTTCTTGACCCAAATCCTGGATTTAAAAAAAAATTGTTAACATTTGTTCATTTTTGAGAGACAGAGCATGAGTGGGGAAGGGTCAGACAGAGAGGGAGACACAGAATCGGAAGCAGGCTCCATCCAGGCTCCTAGCTGTCAGCACACAGACCGACACGGGGCTCCAACCCACGAACCTGGAGATCATGACCTGAGCTGAATTTGGATGCTTATCTGACTGAGCCACCCAGATGCCCCAAAATTCTGGATTTAAAAAAAATTTTTTTTTAATGTTTTATTTATTTCTAGGAGAGAGAGAGAGAGACAGCGTGAGCAGGGGAGGGTCAGAGAGAGAGGGAGTCACAGACTGAAACAGGCTCCAGGCTCTGAGCTGGCAGTCAGCACAGAGCCCGACGCAGGGCTCGAACCCACGAACCGCGAGATCATGACCTAAGCGAAAGTTGGACGCTTAACCGACTAAGCCACCCAGGCGCCCCCCAAATTCTGGATTTTTAAAAGGTACAAGTTAAGGACAAATTCAGGGGAAGGGGAAGGGACAGAGAAAGGGAGACAAAAAGATTAAAGATACAGAAGAAAAATTAGGAAAATTAGAAACTGGTAGGAGTAGACTTCTTTTTCTTCATCTAGAAGCATCTGTCGTTTGTCACTGGGCCCAGCTTGGCTGGATACTGAAACATTGTTCTGGAATCCTTACTTCCACACAATTTAACAGGCAATTTTGAAGCACTCACTGATGGCTTTACTTAGAAATAAAAAAAACAAAAAAAAGTATTACTCGGAAAGGGACGTTGAAATACCGTGACTTTCCAATTTATTGTAGAAGCCAGGATATATTCTGAGACTGAAAGAGTTGAAATTAAATATGTTTTGAAACTTTGTTGCTGTTGCTGTTTATTTATTTATTTTGAGAGAGACAGAGGGAGCATGAGCGGGGGAGGGGCAGAGAAAGAGGGAGACAGAGAATCCCAAGCAGGCTCCACCCAGTCAGGGCACAGAGCCAGACATGGAGCTGGAACTCACAAAACTGTGAGATCATGACCTGAACCTAAATTAAGAGTCACACACTTAACCAACTGAACCACCCAGGCGCCCCTGAAATTAAATATTTTTTAAAATGTATTTATTGACTGACAAATTAATTGTATAATGTTGATGATCTATAGCCTAGTTCTATTCAAATTTAGTTTTAAAAATAATTTCTAAATTAAAAAAAATCCACAAGAAACAATATATATCCATGTACATTAAAGCCAATGTCAAAACTTCCTTATGCCGATTGTCTTGAACAAAAGATAATCTAAGTTGAATGATTAATTTTAAAGTCTATCTATATAATTTAAATAGATTGAAGACTATTTATGTCTCTAAAATTACGTCAATATTCTCTTGAAATTTTATTTCAATATCTTATTATCTTTCATTTTAATAAAATTGTCTCCAATCTGCAGAGTGTTACTTTTGAATTTGAAAAATTGATATTTGGTACATTCAACGGACTCATTTCTCTAGAACGCACTTTAAATTGTGCAAACACCCTCTCCAGGTGCTGAAGTATTTGGCCGGGACAGAATTCATTCTGATTAAGAAGGGTAGCCTTTAAAAATGTTTCCTTCATACTGAAAAGTCTAAGTATTTCACTCCAAATTTTGTCCCTGGTCCTAATTTTGCCCCATTCGGCGTACTTTTCTTCCTTGGAAGTGGGAATAGACCAAACTCTTCAAATATGTTATTTCTGTTCATAATTCTTTAGAATATGTTGTAAAACATATTAAAAATTTTCAGACTATGAACTTGGTAAAATATACTTTCAACGTTGTCAAATTTTTCTCTTGCCTCTGTAGGGATATTTCAATATCTTCTTATTTGCAAGCTTTGTTTTAATAATCGCAACTTGTTAAGGCTTCAAAAGCTGTAGGAGGTATTTTGAGATTTGGGGAGTGGGATGTGTACTCCATTTGCTGAACACTGATTAAAGATTTCCATCTAGTTTTGAACAGACTATAACTAGAATTTAAAAGTCTTTTTGCAAAATGTTTAATGGCATTGTTAGGGCACTTGGACTGATTTACAGAGTAGTTCGGCAAAAATGAAACATTTCTAACATCTGATTTTAAAAAAGGAACAAAGAATGTAGACATACATAGACTGATTTTTTTTAAACATTTTTTAAAACGTTTTATTTATTTCTGAGAGAGAGAGATTGGCAGTGTGAGTAGGGGAGGGTCAGAGAGAGAGGGAGACACAGAATCCGAAACAGGCTCCAGGCTCTGAGCTGGCAGGCAGCACAGACCCCTATGAGGGGCTCGAACCCACCAACCGTGAGATCATGACCTGAGCCGAAGTCGGACGCCCAACCGACTGAGCCACCCAGGCGCCCCTATATTGATTTTTTAAAATATTCAGGGGCACCTGGGTGGCTCAGTCAGTTGAGCATATGACTCTTGATTTCTGCTCAGGCCATGATCTCATGGGCATGGGATGGAGCCCCAGATCAGGCTCTGTGCTGAAAGTGCAGCCTGTTTCAGATTCTGTCCCTCCATCTCCCTCTGCCCCTCCTCAACTTGTGTGTGCATGCTCACACTCTCTCATTTTCTTTAAAAAAAGAAAGAGAAAAAAGTCAATGTCAACATTCTGTCAACAATTTTGTAGTTTAGATAATTGGAATGTTTATTTGTATGTATCATGCATGTGTATTTATTTTTACATTTTGACCAGTATAGCTTTTATTTTAATTGGTAGATTACTACAGTTTATCTGAATCGCTTTTTTTTTTTTTTTTTGAGGTACAATGGACATAAAACATTGTGCTGGTTTTTGGAGTATATGAATGGCGCTGTTTTTTTGCAACTTTTTAAAGTTTATTTTTGAGAGAGAGAGAGTGCGAGCGGGGGAGGACCAGAGAGAGAGGGAGATGCAGAATTCTAAGCAACTCCAGGCTCCTAGATGTCAGCACAGAGCCCAACGCAGGGCTCGAACCCACAGACCAGGAGATTGTGACCTGAGCCAGCCTGTGTCCAAAGCTTAATAGAAGCCCCATGAAGGGCACTGTTAATTGTGTTTGCCTCAAAGCCAATTCCACGCCTGGTTCTGTCATGCAGATTTTTGACATTTACATTACATTGTAAAGACAAACAATTTGATCTTTAATGTTGAACTTTCAGACTGAGTTTGCAGTAACATTTACATAGCTCTACCTTGATTTCAAGAATTAACAAAAAGCTTCGTTACTGAAACCATCCCACTGACTTTCCATTTGAAGTACCGTTTGATATAGTCAAACAGGAATTATTTAACACTCTGTGAACTTCCGCTAATAGAGACCACACATACCCCACCATAGCTCCCTGTTTGATATGTTCCCAGGACAACGCAGAATGAAATCTAAACCAATTTAGTTGGAATAGTGATTTGATCTAAATTCAAAGTCATGTTTCATACAGTGACTCCAAATGCACCTTCTGCCACTTGGCGTTCTTAAGTCATGGTTGTCAGACCTCGTCCTCTTAAAATAATTTTGGAATCGGTACTAATGCGTCTTCAGTACATCTGGTCTTTCAGTTTTCCTGTGGTTAGGGACATCACGACAGGAAGGTGACTTTCCCTAATTAACTTTCCGGAGAAACAGAAAGGTATACTTTCTATTTCATTAATTATGCCCTTGTTTTGGTTCTTTGTGCCAACGGAATTAATAGCAAAAGAAGAAATACATCAAATAAAACCCGTAAAAATAGTTGTAGATTTATATTAACTAATAAATGGCATCCTCTTCTCCTTAGACATTCTAAAGCAGGCTTAAACTATTTCTTGCACATACTTCATATACATTTAACCAGTAAGTTACTGGTTCCAGTTACCCCTCTGACCCGTGGCCTAGGAGCTCTGTGAAGCTTGCAAGCTTATGCAACTGAAGGGTATACCAGCTGCCCGGCAGCGGCAGCTTCAGCTATTTTTTCCCACTGCCACTCAAGGCTGGAGAGAGCTAGCTGTCCTCAGCGGCCAGTGCCTGAGCACATTTTGTTTTATCTGCAAGTCTCCTGCACATTGTCACTGAAAGAGAGGTGTTAGTTATATTCTGTCTGGGAAGGTCAAGAAAAGAGAGATGTGTTGTTTTAACCACCTCTCAGATTTAAGTATATGTTAACGCAGGTCTCTCTTGAGTACACTCACTTCATCTCCAGTAGGCAGATCATACTGAAGGGTCAAGTGCAAACTCAAGGTCTACCAAACCTATCCGAGCTTATTTCAGTGCAATAAATAATAATACTTTATTTAAAAGAAAGAAAGGAAGGAAGGAAGGAAGGAAGGAAGGAAGGAAGGAAGGAAGGAGGGAAGGAAGGAAGGAGGAAGGAAGGAAGGAAGGAAGGAAGGAGGGAAGAGGGAAGGAGGAAGGAGGGAAGGAAGGAAGGAGGGAAGGA
>NW_024080686.1:3621634-3999010 GCF_003009895.1 Hyaena hyaena | reverse complement strand
AGGAGGGAAGGAAGGAAGGAAGGAAGGAAGGAAGGAAGGAAGGAAGGAAGGAAGGAAGGAGGAAGGAGGGAAGGAAGGAAGGAAGGAGGGAAGGTGGGAAGGAAGGAGGAAGGAGGGAAGGAAGGAAGGAAGGAGGGAGGGAAGGAAGGGAGGGAGGGAGGAAGGAAGGAAGGAAGGAAGGAAGGAAGGAAGGAAGGAAGGAAGGAGGGAAGGAAGGAAGGAAAGATGGAAAGACTGACCTAAGAAAATGTAAAACATATGAGACACTAAAGCAGATGTAAACCAAAGGCTGTTCTGTGTAAACTGAAATATATGGTCACCCTATGTAGAGAGGATATAAGTTAGTTAATATCACAAAATTACTGTAAACAAACCACTCAAACTCAGTGGCCTCAGAAAGCAACCACTTATTCTCTTGGTTCCATTGGTCAGCTGAAGGCTCTATTTCTGCTGGCCCTCCACGCATCTCTGACAGTCAACTGAGATCAGCTTACGGTGGCCCGACTCTCATCCACACTCCTTTGTCCTCACCCTGGGGAAGGCAGCTCTGCTGCCTGAGCTTCAATAACATAGCCAGAGGAAGACAAGAATAACCCTGCACCTCTTCCCCAAGCTTAAGTCACACCAGTTACCATCTCACTGTTCAGAGTAAGTCACATGGCCAGCTCCAGAGTCAAGGCATAAAGAGGTAGTTCGCTTCTGGAAGCAGAGAGCCAAATGTTAAGGTTTTTGAATAGTAACCTAACCTCCCACCTAGGGAATCTGCAGGGTGTCCCAGTTAAAAGTTTTCATCTTTTGGGGTGCCTGGGTGGCTAGGTTGCTTGAGTGTCTGACTCTTGATATTGTATCAATACCTGCTTGGGATCCTCTCTCTCCCTCTCTCTCTGCCCCTCCCTAGCTTGCGTGCTCTCTCTCTCTCAAAATAAACAAATAAACTTAAAAAACAAAAGAGTATTCATCTTTTATGTTGTGAATATTTGTAAAGTACCATCTTCTGTGATATGCTTTACAATATCTGTAACAACATATTTCTCATTCAATCCTTGCAATTACATATACTAATATATTATCATTTCTGACTTTCAAATAAGAGAGCTGGGGCTTCCAGGACTTAATTCGTGGCTAGTGGATGACAGAGGCAAAATTCCCCAGGTCTTAGTGACCTCACATCCTCTCCTCTTCATTTTTTTTTTTCTAAAATGCTCTACTTAATTATTTGGCACAAAGAAATTGCTTTCTTGATGGTTGCTAGAGGTCCCGCTAGCAGCTTGGAATACACTCATTCTCATCTGAGCAGAACATCATTATTGATAGAATGGTGAGCTGCTGTAATTTCATTCTACTAAAAAATCACAGCGTGAATCTGAAATATTGGGAAGACTTGAGGGCTAAAGAAAACAAAGTGCCTGGCAAAAGGCTGCCATCTGTACAGGATTCGAGTGACATCTGTGTGTGCTCATTACACCCCATCTCTCTGTATCTGTTCAATTTGTTCACCAGGTAACTCCAACAACGCATGGGATTGGCACTATGATGTGCCGAAGGCCCTCTGCTTCCAGCTTATGCCTAACAAGGCAGTTCATTATTTTATTCTGTATCATGCAAGGAGGAAGCATTTCTTCTCTCAAACAACTGGGTAAATACCTTCTAATCTGTGTCTTTTGACTGAGAGGGGCCTATTTATTTATTATAATGCACATCAAATCTTTCTACCCCAAGCCTCTGAGATCAATGGTGCTAACTTAGAAGTGGGCTTCAGGAGTGAGTGGGCTCAAAGATGGAAATTTGGACAGGATTCATAGTACCATAGATTGTAGATGGGCAGAGGGGGCGCTGAGGCAAGTAGAGCCACTACACTGTGAAGATGTTTTGTAGATGTGATTAAAGGTTGACTTTAAGTACAGGAAATTACCCCCAATACTGAGGGGGAGGGCCCATCCAATGAGTTGAAGGCCTTAAGAATAAAAATCGAGGTTTCCTGGAAAAGAGGAAATTCTTCAAGACTGCGGCATAAAAATCCTGCTTTGGTTTCAACCTATTTGAAAACAAATTTCAGACTGGTGTGAGCCAATTCCTCAAAATAAATACCTACCTATGTATCTGTGTATCTATCTACCATCTATCCATGTATTTACACACACACACACACACACACACACACACACACACACACACCCTACTGGCCCTCTGGTTCTTTTTTTCTTTTTTTTCTGCTATTGCTACTGCTTCCACCTGGCCCCCACTTTTTTTTCCCCTAGAAAATTCTGAAGGCTACACATTTTGGTATCAAGAGTGAGGTGCTCTGGAACAAATACCTAGAAATGTGGAGGTGACTTTGGAATTGGGTAATGAGTAGAGGCTGGAAGAATGTTGAGGTACATGCCAGAAAAAGCCTCGATTGCCCTAAAGAGACTCTTGGTAGAAATACTACGGTTGTTCAAGGCAATTCTGGCGAAGCCTCAGACCAAAGCCCACACACACAGAGAATGCTATGTGGTAACAGAGACAGAGATGGGATTGAAGCTGATGGAAGCCAAGGAGCTTTGGGGCCACCAAAAGCAAAAAGAGGCATGGGAAGAATCTTCCTGAAAAGCTTTGGGGAGAGCACAGCCTATCCAGCACCTTGATCTGGCACTTCCAGCCTCCAGAACTGTGAGATAATAGACAGGTTGTTTAAAGCCATCCAGTTTGCTGTTAGCGCAGCCCTGGGATTCTGCTAGGATTCTGACTGTAGAATTACAAGGAAGAGAGGTCCCATCTCTCAAAAACTTCTACCAATTATAGTGTTTATAAGTAGTATAGCCGTGGGCTGGTCTAACATGACCATGGAGTAATGGGAAATGGAGAGCACACTCTATCAATCTGTCCCCATTTGGACATCAGATACTAGTACCTTTTTCTAATCTCCTAAATGGGTGCTTTTAACAACATGGACATGAATTAGAAGGGCCCGGTCTGTATGGACTGGAAAGGGGGAGGAGTTATTGCCTTAATCTGGCCTGGAGGGAAAAATGGGATTTAGAAAGACAAAACAGAAAGGAATACATTCCAGAAGAGCATAATCTCCAGGCAAAGACTAAGAAGCTGGGATAGTTAAGCCACTATTGAGCTCCTACTGTGTGTTGCTAACTGTAGATTCTGTCTCTTTTAGCTCTCATGCATTTCAGCACCTTGGGTATTAGTTTCCCTATTTGAAGACTGTTTCTTTGCCTTACATTTGCACCGTTTACCCCCTTGGTAGATTAAGTTAGCATAGTAGATTATCTAAAGATAGAGCATATATATATATACATATATATATCAAGTTCTAGGCTACCTGGTCAACATTACACTAGCGTAGTGACTATGTCTGAAATATATGTAGCTATAATTGGGGCCCAAAGGAGTATTTTAGCCATCCCTGTTGATGTATTGCCCTGGCTTCAGTGAGAACCACCTGCCTAATTTCAAAGATATGGTTGCAGCTTCTGGGAAGGTGTGGCTAGAGCTAGGCAGTAAGCCTGGGCTTGGTGCCACCTGGTGGGCCAGAAACACCTTTGGAATCAGACTTCTCTCCCTGCTAGGCAGGGGCTGCTTGGGCTGGAAGGAGCTAGTCCCGAGCCAGGGCTCCGTGGAGCTCGGCAGTCTTGCTGGGCTTGCAGCGTGGGAAGCCAGGGGCAGAGACCGGCAGTTCCTTCCCTTGGATGTGCCGGAGACACAGAGGGGAGGCGGGGTCCGTGGGCCGGGGTGGGGCAGTGGCCACGGACGCTGAGACTGCTGACCCGAAATCAAGTGTGGATCCACGGAGACGGACTCAGCATTGGAGCCAAAAGGAGAGGAAGCCACGAGGGGGTGTGAAACCTGGAAGGAGAGAGGGATAGAAGCAGGAGCGAAGTGGACGGGCTCGAGGTGGCCTGGCACAATTCCAAAGCAGAATGTGGGGGACGGTGGAGACTTCTAGTGCTGGTAGTACCTGGGCGTGGATGGCCACACTGGGTGTATTTAAGGAGCTAGAGCAGCTGGACAGTAGACCAGCCTGGGATGATGCCCACTGCCCACCAGGCTGTTAGTCTCGGCTGGGAGACGCTGCCCATGAGCTACTTTAAAGCCAGCCCTCCTTTGGGTGACTTTACCCCCCTGTCCCTCACCATTCTCCAATGGCGTTGCCAGTCTTGGCAATGGGCTTAGTGCTCAGAATGGACAAGGAAGACTCCCTAGGAGCCTTGAGCTTGAACAAACTACAAGGAAACAGCCTTTTGTTTACAGGACGCGGCCTCTGCTGACGGATGGGCTCCCTACCACCTTTCTGTGCAGCCATCGGCCCGTCTAATGGCGCTGACCTTTCCTGGGAGACGGCAGCATTCAGGGCTCTTGCTTGGAGTACAGGTGGCCAGGGGTCACGGTGCCCATCAGCTCGCAGGAAGGTGAAGCCAGTCCGACTCGGCACCAGGATGCGAGAACTCATTCTCCTTTGTCCAAGTCCAAAAACCAACGCATTCCCCCAACTGCTGTAGCTCCACCGCAGGCCCCCGGAGAACAGTAACGCACTGAAAATGGAGTCCAGGGTCGGCAGGAGTCTTCGGTGACACGGCCGCTAGAGCCATATGATCTTTCTTCCCTCTTTATTCCTACGCTTTGCCATTTGAAACACGTTGTAAACTGTAAAGCACTAGTAAATATCAAGTAATATAATTTACTCATTCATTCTGCAAATCTTTGTCGGGCATCTAATCTGCGTGAGAGGCCGGGCTAAGTGGTGGCCGCACAGACATGCAGAGGACAGTCCGTGTTCCCAGGACTGTGCAGAAGCCGGAGGGACAGATAACGTGAATGCAAAATCACAATCACCGCCCCAAGAGGGCAAGCAGGGTTTCCCATGGGGGTGGAGAGTCTGTAAGGGGGCAGGTTCAGGGGAGGAGGTTCTCGAACTGAACTAAGTGCCGGAAAGTAGTCCTGGTTGGCTTGTGAGGCAGAGGGGAGGGCAGGAGTGAAGGCTTGAGGCAGGGGAAAGCCTGTTGTTAAAAAGGAGATTTGATGAGGGCAGCGAGTCTCAGCGTGGGGCCGAGCAGCATAGGAGGAAAGGGGTGAGAATAGCAATGGGTATGATGAGTCTGAACTTTTTGAAATATGTGATGGAGAAACACTCTCAATTGTTTTTAACGGGGAGCAGATTTTTTTTTTGACTCTTCACTGCTTTATGATTACTGTTGTTGTTAACCCAGGAAGAACACTCTGGCCACACTAGACGGCTTGCATTCACTTTTGGATAGGTATGAGAATGAACTGTGCACATTAAATTTTTTTTTTAATGTTTATTTATTTTTGAGAGAGAGAGAGAGAGAGAGAGAGAGAGAGGAAGACACAGGATCCGAAGCAGGCTCCAGGCTCTGAGCTGTCAGCACAGAGCCCGATGCGGTGCTCAAACCCATGAATCACAGGATTGTAACCTAAGCCAAAGTCAGAGGCTTAACAAACTGAGCCATCTAGGTGCCCGAAGACATTTTTTTAATTTAAAAATTAAAAAAAAAAAAATGGAGGTGTGGTGAGTCAGAGCCTCATGGTGGAGAGCTAAGTGTGTTCTGATACCAGGAGGCAGCGGCCCTGGAAGGCAGAGTTTGGCAGGGAGGGAGAGAAGAAGGGAGGGAGATGCTGAGCAGTCAGACAACTTTCATGGTTAAGTTCACACGACCGACAGAAGGGTCCAATATGGTTGTGTATTGCCCTGGGAACCAACTCACTAACCGTCACTCACGGGAGCACCCACTGAGTTGAGGATGGCGGACATCAGGGGAGGGAGCCATGACACTTCTCTGAGGCGGTGTTTGGCCCAGTGCAGCATCTTCACTTTGCTCATGCAACGCATCTGGAGAGCTTTGAAAAATGTAAAGACTGGGTCCCGTCTGAGCTCAGTTAAATCAGAATCTCTCGTGGGAAGGACGTGGTTTCTAATTGAAGTGCAAGGTAGGAGATGGGAATATGCAGGGTTATCCTGGGGAACATGAGATGACAGGTTCTGAGTGTGCAGAGGAAGGGGCCTTGAGAGTGGGGGCTGGAGGGGGAAGCAGGTGCTCCCCACGGACGTCGCGTTTCAGGCTCTCCCTTCATTGCTGTGTAACCTCAGGCACTTGTCTGACATCTCTGTTCTCCTTCATCCAAGGTAAACTGTCACAGACTGGGAGCTTTGGTAACAGAAATGTAGGCTCTCACAGTTCTGGGGGCCAGGAGTCCGAGATGAAGGTATCGGTGGCGTTGGAACCTTCCGAGGCTGCACGCGGGGTCTGTCCCAGCCCCTCCCCCTCTGCTGGTGGTTTGCTGACAATCCTTAGGGGTCCTGGGCCCGTGGAAGCATCACGGGGACGCCTGCCTTCATCTTCACGTGGAGCTCCCGCCCTTTACGTGTCTGTGTCCAAATCTCTCCATTTTATAAGGACACAGTCATATTGGATTGGGTCCCATCTTAATGACTTCATCTTAATTTGATTACCGCTGAAGACCTTCTTTCCAAATAAGGTCACATGCTGAGGTACTGGGGGGGCGGTTAGGACTTCAACATATGAGTTTGGGGAGGATCACAAGTAACCTGTAACAAACTTGGAATACCTATGTTATTATTATCATCCTCTTTATTATTATTTCTACTCATTTTTGAACATTAGGTGCCAGGCCGTGCAGAAATGATCTATGAATCCTCCCTGCAACACTGGTACATGATAGGCAATGCATGATATTGACCTTATTTTATTTATTTTTAGAAGAATTTTTAAATGTACATTCATTTTTTGAGAGATAAGGAGAGAGAAAGAGAGAAAGAATGAGTCGGGGAGGGGCAGAGAGAGAGAGAGAGGGAGACACAGAATCGGAAGCAGGCTCCAGGCTCCAAGCTGTCAGCTCGGAGCCCCATGCGGGGCTCGAACTCACAAAACTGTGACATCATGACCTGGGCCGAGGTTGGATAACCGACGAAGCCACCCAGGCACCCCGATACTGACCTTATGATAGAAGCGAAGAGGCCGACCTGCTAAGAGCCGCCCTCCTCCATACCTGACTGTGTTTAGCCCCCTCAGTTTCCTAAAACGCGGGGCGGGCCTGCGCCCTGAAAGGCCCTGCTGGTCTCTGACATCGGCATTTTCCTGCGGGGCGACGGGAAAGGCTGATTTGGCTTCGCCTTTCTCCAGAAAGCGGGGCTCGGCAGGACTCACGGGAAAGGTATGCACGTATTGAATTAGTAACAGGATCCTGAAGTACCAGCTGTCTTTCTTTATTCATAGCTTCTCAGAGCCGGAGGTGCAGCTCAGCGCGGTGCAGGAGGGGGAGGAGGGGAGGGGAGGACGGCAGGTTGTGTAATTCTTACAGGAAGAAAGCCAAAAAGCAAGGGAGACATGCACGCAGCAAACCCACACAGGCGACTTTGCAAAACAGAGACGAATGTTCAGCTGTGTTCTGAAACGGTCCTGGAGCACTGGGCGGGAGGAGCCGCTGCCTCCTGTAGATTTGCGGGGGGCCAGATCTAGACTTCCTAAGTGATCAGCGGCTGGATCAGCTGTGCTCACGAAACATTGTATCCAGAAGCTGTTTTGGCTACAGACTCATCCACAGAGACTGGTCCCTGCTCTGCAGGAGCGGGAAGTTGGGGGGAGGGGGCGCTACCTACTGACCATCACCTTGGAATCAAGTGCAGGAGAAAGCAGAGTCGCCAAAAGGAAGCTGAGGGGAGGCTCTAGAGCAAGACTGGGGCTAGGGTGCAGTCAAGGAAGGCTTCCTGGAGGAGGCAATAATGGCTGACTCTTCAGAGAGGAGTATGGAGTTGCAAGATAAATCGAGGAAGGCAACAGCATGAGCAAAAGCACACACAGGCGGACCCCCATGCATGTTGACCAGTGTGCATGGTGACCAGTGCCCATAGTATTCTTTTTTTTTTTTTTTTAATGTGTATTTATTTTTGAGAGAGACTGACAGAGGTGAACCAGAGAGGGGCAGAGAGTGAGGGATACACAGAGTCTGAAGCAGGCTCCAGGCTCTGAGCTGTCAGCACAGAGCCCGATGTGGAGCTCGAACTCACGAACCGTGAGATCATGGCCTGAGCTAAAGTCAGAGGCTTAACCGACTGAGCCACCCAAGTGTTCCATAGTATTCTAATTTGGGCTGAATGTGCCCCTTCTGGTGAGGTAAATAATGCCAAGCTTCTTTTCAAGGGTTAAAAGAGCACACCTTTCTGGCTTCTTCCACTAGAATCTCACAGAGACAGGGCTAGAACACAATTTTGTTTGGGGCCCCAAAGCTTAGGGTTGCCAAATATATACTCCATTCAATATGAATCAGAAATTCAGAGCACTTTAAGGAAAGGATTAATTATTAAGAACATATCTATTAAAGCTTAGCACTTAGGAACTAGCTACAGATTGGTTCTGAAGAGAGTGGTGAGGAGATTCTAGGCATGCTCATGAGGTGCGTGTCCCATAACATCTTGCAAAGTGTTAGCTGACCCAGGTAACAAAAAGAGAAACTCACATAACCCGTGCTAACTATTAAAATTCTTCCATTCCCTTCCCTTGAGATCACCCAAAGATTAGGCAAACATTAGGGAATGCTTCCTACTGCTGCTAAGTTTTATGTACTGTGTCTTCCTGCTGATAAAATGATGCTTAGTTTGTAAAAGTGGCAAGGGGCAAAAATTCAGAAAAAGAATCTGTTGTTAGTATAAATATACTCCCCTCCACCATATTATGCTAACAGAGCTATCAGATGAAACAACCACATCACAGGGATACATTTTTTCCTTGGAACAAAAGCCTGTTTTCTTTGTAATGTTAATCCCAATGTGGTTTTTGGAAGAAAATTAAATATTGATGAGCCTTTTAGAAAATGTGTGGATTAGAATGTGTCTTACTTCATTATAAAAACGTTTAAAGAAACTGGTGATTAGTCTTTCGAAATTACCTTTCTGACCATAAACATGTTGACTTCTCTTGAAACAAATTTCTGACCATTGAATTATAAATTTATGACAGAATTCACCTTTAAGGCAGGTACTTTGACATTTAAATCTTGCCTTGTTTGTAAGGTGACACTTTGTCAGGGTTTGGCTTTCTCTGGTTTGCATGTATGCCTTATGTGTCATTCAAGAAATACAGAAGCCTCTTTAAGCATTCAAACAGGAGGGATTTAATCCAGGGGATTAGCTATACGGGTGCTGAAAGATAGGCGAAGCCAGCTAGAATAAATTACAGGTAGATCAAAGGGACCCAGAGATTTGCAAAAGGAGGAAAGCCATCCCAAACTGGGATGGCAGAGGGATGGAGCTGTGCTGGCCAAGGTCAAGGGAACGTCACCAGCTGGGCTGGTGGGGTCACTCTGAGGCTGGAGAGAAGATGAGAGGGAAAAGCACCTAGCATTCCTTTCCTCTAGCATTGCCATCTCTGATTCAAGAAACTCTTTGGCCACCTGGAGCCCACAGCTGGGGGGTGGGGCCTGGAGTTGCAACATCATTCTGGGGTCATGCAGACAGTGGCCAGGGGAGGGGAAAGGCCAGGAATAGATGGACGGGCAAATGGGCCTGGGTTCTGCACAGCTTATCAGCTTCCCGTTGGTGTTATTTGCCTGGCCAGGGAGAAGGGACAAGGTCGTATGAGCCCCTCGTGTGCTCTTGCTTGGATCACTGCAGTAGCCTACCCATGGCCTCTCCACCTGCACCCTGTGGTGCCTGGGTGGCTTGTCGGCGAAGTGTCCAACTCTCGGTTTCAGCTCAGGTCATGATCTCATGGTTCATGGGTTTGAGCCCCACGTTGAAGGGCAAGGTCATATGAGAGAGGAGGAGAGAGAATGTTCCAAAAGAGAAATAGAGGAAAGAGCCTGAGTTTGAGCACCGATCTCCTTCCTTCGGATCTTTTCCCTCTACGTTCTGGAGTCTGTCTGATATATTTTCCTATTTTTATTTTTTATTTTTTAATTTTCTTCTGGCTCTCCACGTTTGACTCCACACTTTTTAAAATTATGCCCAGGGCCTAATGGGTCTGTGCCTGAGAAGTGTATTTGTTGGGGCATCTAGGGGAAATTTGGAGGGAGCAGAATCGCTTAAGGCATAAAAGGACACACCGCTGGTTCTTCCCATCCTTTGTCTGCTTGTGCATGGGGCCCCTCCCATCTCATCAGCTCCTGCCTGGAGCTCTTGAGAGGGTTTCTCCATATCTCATGGTACATGGTATCCAGTAGGCGCCAACGCTTTCCAGTCAGGATTGGACACCGGGCTCTGCCACTGACCAAATACATGACCTTGAGGATGGCTTTAACTTCTCTGAATTCAATTTTCTCATCTGAGAAATAGAAGGGGGGTTCTTAATATTTACTGGGCATAGTTTCTGTATGAATGACAGACGGCATCTATCATGCATTCATCTGGAAATGATGTTGTGATTATTAAACCTTTGTAATACATCTTTCTTGCTTGGATCTCTGCAATAGGCTGCCCATGGCCTCCCCACCTGCACCCCTTGGTGCCTGGATGGCTTGTCGGTGAAGCGTCCAACTCTTGGTTTCAGCTCAGGTCATGATCTCACAGTTCATGGGTTCGAGCCCATGTTGAGCTCTGCGCTGGCAGGGTGGAGCCGGCTTGGGATTCTCTGTCTCCCTTTCCTCTGCCCCTCCCCTGCTCACACACACTCTCTGTCTCTCAAAAATAATAAATGGGTAGCCATTAAATAAATGAAAAATAAAAATCACACCTTGTTCCCCATACCTCGCCCCACCCCCTGGCATTTCTGATCCTTCTTTATCTATGAAATTCCACTTTTCTCCATAGCATGTGGCGTCTGACGCATGCTTGGTGATGCTCTGTGGGCAGCGAGGTGCCTTCATCGCTATGCTGGAAGGGTTGTTAGATGAGTCCCAACTCGCCTTCAGGCTTTAAATTCAGTTGTGTTCACCCGAGCACACTTTTTGAAAGGTTATCTTCTCCACAAGGGGCGCACACCTCTATTTTCCCTCGCATAGCCATCCCCGCTGCCAGAATGGAGGCAGCGGGTAGATAACACGAAAGACTAAATTCCCAGGTGAGGGAAAGCAAAGGGAGGAACTTTCCAAAGAACCACTCTGCAGGGACAGGGGTCTCAGCAGAGGTATCTGTCACCCTCACCCCCCAGGTGTGCTCACCTGTCTGCAGTACTTGACGTGGTCACTTCCTTGACCGGCTGGAAGCACAGGATGCTGAGAGGACCGGGGTCCAAGTTCAATGTGCATCTCTCTATGGATATAGAATAATGTCTGAGGTTCTCGGCCACAGGCACCAATGTTCATCCACGTTCCTGCCCATTCAATGATCGGGCCATGTCTCTCTTAAGCCTACTACTCTTGAGGCACTAGACACATACATAAGGTATCTCTGGATTTATTGTAATTTCTCCCAAATCACTCAATTTTTAAAGTATCATTTTTATTACTCTTCCTCTTTGAGCTCTCAGGCATGCTGGTGGCTTAGCCCTCCATGTCTTCGTCTGTCAGAACCCTCACTGCCTTTTCAGATGCCTGTGGCACGGACTGGCAGAGCCCAGTCTGAAGAGTGGACAGCGCTACGTTTCCCACTCATCTTCGCACTTGGGTAGGGTGCCAAAGGCAGTGGGGCTTTCTGTATGTGCAGCAAATTTAGCTTACAGACAGGATTATAATGGTTGCTAAATAAATGACCAAGTGAATGAACCCTTCAGTTAGATAATAGTAGGAAGAGACCAAAGGAAGTAGAAGTGAAGAAAAAGAATAAAAATTTGGAGATGAGAGGTGTCTTCTCAGCAAAGAAAAGTATCTGCATCAATATATTAAAAAAAGGTATATGGGGTGTTTTCCTATACCTATATGGGGGTTCGCCCTCACCCCCAAACTGGTTGCCATTAGAGGAAGGAATGTGAAGGCCTTTCTCGGTCTGTCTTTCATAACATGAAGCTTTCTAGGGGACTTATTCTGTATTTCAACCCCCTTTAAGAAGATTTTTTTCTGGATCCTGACTCTCTCCATAGGCATTGGGAAGCTGGAGAGGAGAGGAGAGGAGAGTATGCCTTTCACATACTCTACGGAATCGAAAAAGGATCAGTTGGATATTTATGGCAAATCTGGTCCCCACGTTTGGGAAAGGATGCACACAACTCATTTCTAGCCTCCTGTACTGCCACAATCGAAGAAGCCCATGTGCTCTTTGGCGGTTGATGATGGATAATTTACATTTTATAATGTAAATTGTCAGAGTTTCCTTTATGTAATGATGATAGACTATACACAGCCACCTTTGTGGAACCTAAAAACATCACTGCTTGGGGCCAGATGTAATAAATAATTTAGCACCGGAGCTCTTTTCATTCTATTTACAGCAGGTTAGAATTCATCTCTGTGGCCGATGTGAAACACCACTTAGTGGACGGCCACATTTAAATATATCTCCAGTATAACCTGATTTGCACCGAAAGGGTTCCAATAGTTCCAAAGAGGCTTTGGAGCTGGGAATTTCTTCTGCCCTGAAATCAACGCGTGTCCTTTTCCTCCTGGAGGCTTTTACTCCAAATTAACTCCATGTGTGATACGTACATCAATTTATCTGTGTCTTCAAACACATTTTTCTCCTCCTAAAATGCTTTGCATAGGAATTGTGGCACCTCAGTCCCACACACAGTGTTACTGTTTTGGGTCTGAAGAGCTTTCAGATTCCACAGCTCTTCACCTTAATCGTTCAATTGGCCAGTGAGATCCTACCATATATATGGACACCAAGGTCTGGAGAGCTTAGGGCTTTCCCAAGGTGACTTAATTGGTGCTTTCTTTCATTCAACATGTTTTAACAGGCACCTTCTACATACGTGGTGTTATGAATACAATGGATACTGGGTTCCAGTGTTGAAAAAGAAGAGCTGGTCCCTGACCTCATCCAACTTAATTCTAAGGGAGAAGACAGACATTTAATATTTATGCAAATGATGATTTCATTACCGCTGTTGTTGGGCCAGTGGAGATGCATGGGGTGACTTCTGAGCCCAGAGCAGGGGACCCGCTGCAGTTCTGGAGGCTTGGGGGAGTGGCGCGTGCCCTTAGAATTAACTGGTTCAGAGAGGGAAAGGGAGAGCATGTCAGCTAGAGGATTAACAAGTACAAAGATCCTGAGGCAGGGCTTGGTTGAGCGTGGACAGGAGACCTGCATCAGGGAGCAGAGGTCTGTCTCCTTCAGATCCACACCTTTCAATCCCGACCACCAGGCTCTTCCACTGTAATGATGGAGAGCTTTCATTCTTGCACTTGGCTGGCTGTGGTCTGAGAAGACCTCCTCTACCTCCCAGAAGAAGACCCTAACCTCAGCCTTAGTGTGCAGGCTGCTCTGGACAATTAGTAACAACGCATGGCAAATGCACTCAGGTTATAGGGATTAATGGCAAATGATAACAGTGTTTATTTCCTGGAATGGGATGAAAGCAATAATGTAATAATCGTAATACTGTCATAACATGGAATGTGATGGAAGCGTTAATACAATAATATTACCCAACGAGTAACGTTAGCTCACATTTTGATAGTATTTTCACACATAATTGCTTTTCAGCCTCTCAACTGCTATATGAATGGGTACAATCACCCCATTTTACAGTTGAGGTTACTGATGTTCGGAAGATTAAGTCTCTTTCTCATGTGACTCCTCTGTTCAGAGGCAGAACTTTGAATCCAGTCCTTTGGCTTCAACTATTTTATTTCCTATAATTGATCATCAACCCTGGGCTCCCCACATTGCAACTCTGTGACACTGAGTGAATTACTTAACCTCTCCACACATCACTGTTCCTTGTGGAACATGAGATAATAATAATTCTGAGTCACAGGGTTGGTGTGATGATTGTATAAATTAATATATGGTAATAGGCTTAGGACAGGGCCTAACACATAGCAAAAGCCAAGCAAGTGTTAGCTATACTATTGATACTCAGTGTTGCTGTTACTTGTTTCCAGAACAACTTGGTTTAATATTTTAATTAAAATTTTTTAATGTTTATTTATTCTTGAGAGTGAGACAGAGACAGAGCACAAGCAGAGGAGAGGCAGAGAGAGAAAGAGGGAGACACAGAATCCAAAGCAGCCTCCAGGCTCTGAGCTGTCAGCACAGAGCCCCTGTGGGGGTCGAACTCACGAACTGTGAGAACATGACCTAAGCTCAAGTCGGATGCTTAACCGACTGAGCCACCTAGGCACCCCTAATATTTTAATTTTATATTGATAGCATCTGACTCATCATCAGTTCACTCTGAAACTAAAAATGAGTTAAGAGGACCAAAAATAAAATGGAGGGGATGTTCTTTTTTCTTTTCTGATAAATGGAATCTATTAAAAGTAGATTAATGGAACTTGAACTTCAAGGGGTCATGAGTCTTTAGGCTAAAGTGATCACTCCCTTTTCTAACAAAACTGCCAGTCACAACACAGATAGTTAATACCATTCATTCATTCATTCATTCATCTACAATCTAACACGCATGGAACACCTAAGTTTTGATAGTCATTGTCTTAGATACAGCAATGAGCAAACAGGCAAAATCCTGCCTTCATAAGGCTTACATTTTAGTCAGGAGAAGAAGGAAAGAAACAAAGGAGGAAAGAGAGAGAGAAAGAGAGAGAGAAAGGAAGGAAGGAAGAAAGAGAGGAAGGAAGGAAGGAAGAGAGAGAGGAAGGAAGGAAGAAGAAAGAAAACTATGTTACACGTTAACAATGGCTTCAGAGAAAGAAATGAAGCAGGAAAGGAGAATTAGGAGTGCAGGGTGAGGATGTTTTGAATCCAGTGACCAGTGAGGACCCACCAGGAATGTGACGCTTGGGCTGGACTTGGGGGTCAGGAAGTGGCCCACACCGCTCCCTGGAGTAGTAGCATCCGGGCAGATTACTCCCTGCGTGTCCTCTATGGCTTTGTATTGATTTCTGTGAGGAAAGAATCCTATCTTTACCCTTAATTAATTAAGTCATGATTTTCATCCATTTATTAAGCATTTTCTGATTACCTGCTTTGTTCCAAGCCCTGTCCTGGGTGCTGTGACCTCAGATGAAAACAACGCACCATCCTGGCAAACACGGTGTAATTCACGGCGTGGCTGGGAGGCAGACAGTAAATCCTGGGGACTGCAGCCCTGGCAGCAATGGGAAGGGAGAGAGATACTCCTACACACCAGAGGTGAGGCTGAGAGTCACAGAGGAGGTGGCGGTCCAATGAGCCTTAATGACTGAAGGGGACTTTATCAGGAGGACCGAGTTGGGGGGGGGGTGTATTCCAGGCAGAAAACCCTGTACCCTCAGTGACACAGTGGGGTGCCCGGGTGTCAGGAGCAAAGGATAGGAGGAGGAGATGAGGAAGTGTCCTGGGCCTCTGACACGGTGGCCGGAGGGATGACTATAGACTGACCAAGACAGGGACGCTGAAAGATTAAGGCTTCAAGTTTGGATGTGCTGACACTGAAGTTCGCCAGCGACCTCTGCCAGGCAGTTGAAGACCGCTGTGGGTCTGGGTCTGGCGCTCATTTCAACAAGCAGCATCATCGTGTGCCACGTCTGTGTCCCACAGAAGCAGAGCACCCTGGTGGGGCCCGTTCCGGGGTTCTGTGACTCACAAGGGCCCTGCGGTGTGGAGCCTTTCCCCAGCCTGGAGGTGGAGATGGCCGGTCTCAAATGTCCGGGCATTTCATTCGCGGCAATAATTTGTAAGGCCTCAGACACTTGCTAGTTCTCACTGTTTTGGGGACTTAACGTTCATGATGCTTCACACTTTGATCTTCGACTGCTCTGCAAAGGGTCGGCGCTCACATTATTTCTATGTGATAGATAACGAGACCAAGGCTCAGAGAGGCCAGTTAACTTGCCCAAGGTCACTCAGCTTACATAGTAGAGTTAGGACTTAAACCCAGATCATGTTTTAGGGTCTAACACTCTTAGCTACGCTTAGGCTTCAGTTGTTTTGTGTTTTATTTGGTTCTTTGATCATTTCACTTAAACAGAAGAGGGCAGGGTAAAAACTTCGATTATGTGAAAGTAAAATCTTGCTGAGTTATTCACTGTAGACAGAGTCCCTAAAGGGAGATTTGTCTCACTTAACGTGCATTTGGTAGTAAGTTCCTGGACACAAGAAATAAAGGTTTGGGGGGCTTCCTTGAGTGTCTCCCCAGCACAGGTACTAATCCACTGATATTTATTGAGCATCAGTAGGCACGAGGGGTGTGCTGGGAGTAGACCAGTAGATAAGACAGACAGCACTCAGCCCCCCAAAGAATGAGAAACCAAAAGTGAGTTTATTGTATCGGCCCCCAGATAGGGTCCTTTCTCCCACGTTTAGAAACTGAAACCTCAAAACCAATTTGCCTGGATCGTGCTTGGTAACCTAACACCCCACACCCTTCTCTGACAGGCCGAGTGTCTGGGATCACTCCCCAAATCCAAAGGGAAGGTGGAGGAGACAGGGAGAAAAAACCCACCATGGAAAAGATAACATGCAAATTGATGACCTTTGTTTTATGATCATTGATAATGATAACGAAGCACTTTCATCCCTCTTTAGAGGTCGCCAAAAAAGACATTGTCTTAGAGCAATGCTGTAAGATACCTATTCCCATTTCGTGGATGAGGTCAGTGAGGCCCACAGATGTAAAGTAATTTGCCGGTTAGTAGCAAAGCAGGGATGCGGGCATTCTGTCCCCAAGCCCTTGGCCCTGGTGGGGTACCTGGTCACCTTTCTATTTCAGAGGTGTTGCTGAGATTGCCTTCCTAGGAAAAGTTTTGAAGGCTGTTGCGGGGGGAAGGCGTGTGAGAGATGTTTGAAAAGTTTGCTGCAGAAAGCTGCCTGTACATTTCAGCTTCCAGCAGCCTACTCAGAAGGTCGAGGCTGCTGCAGACAAATTGTTGTGTCCAGTATTTCAGAGGGTGAGGTCAGGGGGACCGCATGTCCCTGGGTGTTATAGTTTTTATAGTTTTTGATTTGTTTTTCTTTCTGGAGAAGACACGTTTCCTTGCTTTGGGGCAGACACCCTCTTGATGAGGTTTATCCCATTCCAGGAAGCTGCTGGCGCGATTCAAAAGCAGGGGAGGCCATGCGAAGTGAGGTGTGCCTGGACTGCCACAGAAGAGCTTGGCTTCCCCTCAAGATGCTGCCACCAAGACTGTGAAACTGGCTGGGGTCGCTCCCGCCGTGATCTGTCACATCGTGAGCCACCTGCTGCCAGATCCAGGGAGTCCCTTGGAGCTTGCCCTTGTCCCCAGGCCATCAGGGTGCTGGGAGACAGCTCCTTTGCTGTGCTGCATGGCAGAGACACCCCCCCCCCCCCCATCGACACATGAGGCGATGACCAAGGCCCTGATTTTCCTGCTTCCAGAACAATAGGAAACTCACTTCACCCCAGTACTGTGTTCCTGATGGCAAAGAGAAGCAAGGGCTCTCCTTTGCCTTTAAAAAGTATTTTTATTTTGGTCTTTTTTCTTGCTAGCGTTCATGAATACATATGTATGCTTGCTGAGATGGAAGAGCTTCAAAACTGTGTTATACTCCAACACACCACCCAGAAAAATCCCTAGGGAACAGCGAGAGGGTGGCACGGGGCGACGTTTCATCCAGTGAGGGTTTGGGGTGTAGCACATGGAATCTGTCCTTCCTCTCTCGTGCTGAATATTTCATTTACCCAAGTACGTACCAAGGAGAGCACTCTTGGTGGTGCTGTTCCAGATAACGAGGCGATTCTGATGCAGGAAACCGAGGCCAAAGAAAAAATAAATTTCCTTCAAGTGTACAGCTTATTGGCTATTCCTGGAGACAGATGGAGTGACCTTCCTCTAGGAGCTCAGCCGTCTCGATGATGACACTTTGCTGAGGGCAAAAGGCAATCTTTGTGTAACATTATCCCGACTGCCAATTATCCTGTAAGTCTACTTTAACATACAAAAATTCCTTTGGAAACTTCTTTTATCTCTAACCCCCCCGCCCCCACCACTGCCAAGATATAGGTTGGCAATCATACTCCAAGCCCACTGATACAAGGGTCTGAAGGGTCTTGTGACTGAGCTTTTACCAAACAGTAATAAAGGACCTTTTCCTAATAGCAGCTAGCCTCTCAGGCTAGCTTGTTTCCAAAACATCTTAGAGCTTTATACTCTCCCTGACCCTGTCCCAACCTGAAGGAATGTCACCTGCCACTACTCCAGTGCAGCTCTTTCCGCCCAAGCGTCCTGTCCTAGTGCTTTAATAAAAGCACCTTTTTGCAAGGAAGACGTCTCAAGAATTCTTTCTTGGCCATTGGCTCCGAACTCCCACACTTCAAGCCACATCAATTCCCCTTGCTTTTTCCTGCTTGGCCACGGGTTCAACTCAGCAGCAGAACAGGACCCCGAACTGGCAGGAATTATCTGCATGCCCTCTGCGTCCTGGCAAGGTGAGAACTGCTACAAGCTAGGTGAGAAGTGTGGCCCCCAGTCCCTACAAACAGCATTACGTCTGGTAAGAATTGTGTAACCGGCTCTTAGAAAGTCATGAAACCAACTCTAAGTCCCCGTAGGTCAGGACTCACATTGTATTTGCATTTAGAATCTCGACAGCTAAGGAGGAAATGGGATCCTAGTCCACACTCATTGAAGATTCCTTGTATAAATAGATAGTGAATCGGGGCGCCTGGGTGGCTTAGTCGGTTAAGCGTCCGACTTTCGCTTAGGTCATGATCTCGTGGTTCGTGGGTTCGAGCCCCGCGTCGGGCTCTGTGCTGACTGCCAGCTCAGAGCCTGGAGCCTGTTTCAGTCTGTGACTCCCTCTCTTTCTGACCCTCCCCTACTCACGCTGTCTCTCTCTCTCCTAGAAATAAATAAAACATTAAAAAAAAAATAGACAGTGAATGAGAACGACTATGCTCATGTTATGTTCAATACTGCTTTCTAGGGGCATCTGGGTGGCTCAGTCGGTTAAGCCTCTAACTTCTGCTCAGGTCATGATCTTGCAGTTTGTGGGTTTGAGCCCCACATCAGGCTCTGTGCTGACAGCTCAGTCTGCTGTCTGGAGTCTGCTTTGAATTCTGTGTCTCCCTCTCTCTCTGCCCCGCCCGTTTGCATTCTCTCTCTTTCAAAAAAAAATTAAATAAATAAAATTAAAATTTAAAAAAAAATACTACATTTTATTAGTGTATTAAAATGTTACAATATATGGTCCAGAGTATAGACACATGAGAAACATGATGGTCCTCTGATGAGAATCTTTGTAGAACATTCTCAGCAAAAGGGACATTCGAGTTGGTTTCTGAAGGGTTATGTGAAAGTTCTGGCACACTTTTACTGTTTGGGGTGGGTTTATGTGTTTGCCTGTCCCACTAGACTGTAATCTCCTGGAAAATGAGGAATCAAATTTGATTTAACATTTTTGTTTCCAGAGCACCTACCAAAGGCAGAGCTGTGAGTCAGTGTGTTATATTAGAAAGAGCTGCCGTTCGAATCAGACTTCCCCTACCCACTGGTGGCCTGCTGTCTTACCACCGCCAAAGTGGGCTTTGAATGTCAATACAAAGATGACAGCCAGTGTCGTCTTCTGCATTTTGGCTAGTTTTCCCTGGATTTCTGTCTTGGGTACCATCACCTTCCCAGGGTGAAGGACAGCAATGACCATTTGTTTCTACCAAAGAAGCTGGTTGGTCATGAACTTCCTGGTCTGCACAGTTGCTGTGTCATTTGCGATAGTAGCCAAGCTTCAAGCAACCAAGAAAAGAGCTGAATGGCATTTCTTTTTTTTTTTTTCAGATTCTTTTTTTTTTTTTTACAAATAGTTTATTGTCAAATTAGTTTCCACACAACATCCAGTGTTCATCCCCACAAGTGCCCACCTCCATGCCCATCCCCCCTCCCCCCCACATCCATCAGTCCTCAGTTTTTGTCAGCATTCAAGAGTCTCTCATGGTTTGCCTCTCTCCCTTTCCCCCACCATTTCCGCCCTTCTTCTCCCCCTTGTTCCTCCGTCAAGTTCCTCCTAATCCTCCTATACGTGCAAACATATGATATTTGTCCTTCTCTGCCTGACTTATTTCGCTCAGCATAACACCCTCAAGGTCCATCCATGTTGCTACACATGGCCAGATTTCATTGTTTCTCATTGCCATGTAGTATTCCATGGTATAGATAAACCACATCTTCTGGATCCATTTGTCCGTTGATCGACACTTAGGCTCTTTCCATGTTTTAGCTATTGTGGAGAGTGCTGCTATGAACATTGGGGTACATGTGCTCCTATGCATCAGCACTCCTGTATCCCTTGGGTAAATTCCTAGCAGTGCTACTGCTGGGTCATAGGGGAGTTCTAGTGTTAGTTTCCTGAGGAACCTCCACACTGTTTTCCAGAGGGGCTGTACCAGTTTACATTCCCACCAACAGTGTAGGAGGGTGCCCGTTTCTCCACATCCTCGCCAGCATCTAGAGTTCTCTGATTTGCTCATTTTAGCCACTCTGACCGGCGTGAGGTGGTATCTCAGTGTGGTTTTGATTTGTATTTCCCTGATGAGGAGGGATGCTGAGCATCGTTTCATGTGTCTGTTGGCCATCTGGATGTCCTCTTTGGGAAGTGTCTGTTCATCTCTTCTGCCCATTTCTTCATTGGGTAGTTTGTTTTTCAGGTGAATGGCATTTCTTGACTGATCTATTTTTACCTTCTCCTGGGAGACTCTCAAAGGCACCAGTGACTAGTTCTGATTAAGCTCTGCAACTTCCCCAACCCCCCGCCACTTGATTAGGAAGGGCCTGCCATCCAGCAAATACACCAATGAATGAAGTTTATGATATATTTACATTCCAATTTGCCTATGGAAAATGATGATGGGGTATCCACATATTTACAGTTTTCTCCTTCTGGAAATCTAATTGTAAAGGGTTTGGTGTGTAGGGAGGAGGAGGGAGCTGGAAGGTCAATAGCTTGTCTGCTAAATTTGGAAATAAATCCACAGACACGCTGTAGATGAATGGTTTTTTTTTTTTAATAATGGAGGTTCTCCATTTTTGAATTGAATAATATATAGTTACTGACAAAGAGAGGTTAGAAATGTTAATTAAGTCCAAATCTAGACATTCAATCAGATACCCATTATGTAAGCTTAATTATTTAACTTTTTTTAGTTATCTCGTGCTGACTCATGTTCTCCATTAGCCGTCTTTCAAATCACAAGCTCTTCTGCTGGTCAAACTTTGCAGTGCCTGGAGACATTTCTATTTCATCTGCCTTCTCCTGTCAGATTCTGTGGTTTTCTCTGTCTCCCAATTAAGCACTAACACTGATTCTTAGATAATTCATTCAAATGCACAGGAGGAACTCAGCAGTCTAGGAAGGAATTTTAATGACAAGAAAACACACTCTTCACTTTCTTCCTTTCATCTCTGAACATTAGGATTTACCAGGTTTTCTGTGAAACCCTATGTGCCTTTATTTAATGGCTGGAGACTCGGTGCCTGATCCCATGAGCTGGAAGGGAAGAGAAGTGAAGACCCCACGGCAGTCTAAAGTTCAGAGAAATGTAGATTGCAAAGCAGTTTTAGGGATGTATGCATGCAGCCTCAATTTTTATAGGTAGGGAGCCGAGACCTCTAGATGCAAAGACGCAACGCATAGGCACACGCAGAAATTCTACTTCTGGTGACCTTACCTGAACCATCTATTGCTTTGGGATTTACTTACACATTTGGATGAGGCCTCCGTTCTATCCCAATGGGAACATTCATGTGCCGTGGGCTATAATATTGATCTTTCTTTGAGATCTTTTCTGAATACCTCCTTCTCTATCTTTCATCGTGTCTAGGATCCTTCTGTGGAGTAGTGTTCTATGGTCAAGATGGGGCCCAGATTTGAAATCCAAGCTCAGATGAAAATGGTTCAGTTAAAACCAAAACAGATAACAGCCGCGTTGACAGCTAGCTTTATCTCCAGCCCTCCTGAAGCTGACAACTTAAACCTTTTCATAAAGATAGTTCACTCTTAAGCAGCCAAATGGCAAGATTTATTTCTTAAAAGAAAATAGTTTCATTTAAATAGTTCAAAACAGAGTTGGCCTGAGAGAAGTGAACAGCGCTGTTGATCTACCTGTTATGGGCGATTGGCTGAGGTTTCTTGAGTTATTTAGAGAAATCCAATTGGTAATAGACATGACTTTGGCTGTGAATTGAGAGCCATACCAGGGGCATTTCTGAGTAAGATCAGGGAAAGCTGCCTAAGTAAAACCAAACATAAAACTTCTTAAACTTACTACTAAATTTTCCAATATTTCATACTCTTTTCTAAAGACAGATCCCGGTTTAACATTCTTTAAGACTGTTGAACGACTAAGAAATACCTTTTATTGAGTATCTGTTATAGGCTGTGAACTCTGTTAGTGCTTCATAGAAACATGAGTCCTTGCAAACTCTTTAGGTAGATATTTTCTTTCCCACGTTTTAGATGAAGAAATGGAGATGCAGTGAAGTGAAGTAACTGTTCCAGAGCAAAGAGTTTTGTGCCTTGCCGAGAGGGGGTTCCAACTTGGATCCTGTCTTTCTCCAGAGTTATCTGACGTTGGTGTTCTTTCCATTGACCAGACTTAGAGTCTCCCTCAAGACAAATCTCATGTGGTGCTGAAATTTCAGCTTAGATGCTTTCTCAAGAGAGAGCCTCAAACACATGCTTGGCTACTTATGTGTTACCTAACATATGCCTTCACAGATCATTCATTTATTCACTATCCACAGAGTGTGTGCATGTTCCCACCACTGTTCTACATTCCAGAGAGGAATCAGAAATGATTTCTGTCTTCAAGGCACTCAATGCCCTAAGCTGGATTAGATCCGGTTCCCTCCCTCCCTCCCTCCCTCCCTCCCTCCCTCCCTCCCTTCCTTCCTTCCTTCCTTCCTTTTACTTGTTCATTTGTTCTTTAGTTCATTCACTTATTGCCTTGCTTGTTCAATTGCTTCAGGAACAATTTTTGAAAAGCCTATCTCTCTTTTGTTGATTTGCTTTTGCAACTCTGTCAAAAATCAATTGAGTCCATTTGTGTGGATCTATTTCTGGGTTCTCTGTTCCATTCCAGTAATCTATGAATCTATCTCCTCAGTAATACCATAGTGCTTTGATTACTATAGTTCCTTGGTAACTCTGCTCGTAAGGAAGTGATCCCTCCCACTTTATTTACCTTGTTCAAGATTGCTTTACCTATTCCAGGGCTTATGTCTTTTCATGTAAATTTAAATTTTTTTTCCTAATGTTTATTTACTTGAGAGAGAGAGAGAAAGAGAGAGAGAAGTCATGGGGGGAGGGGGGAAGAGAGAGAGGGAGACACAGCACCCGAAGCAGGCTCCAGGCTCTGAGCAGCCAGCACAGAGCCCGATGAAAAAATTAAACCTGCAAATATCATGGGACTCAGCAATTGTTCACTAGGCATTTCTTCCAGAGAAATGAAAACTTATGTCCACACAAATTCAGTATATGAATGTTCATCGCAGCATCAATTGTAGTAGCTAAAAACTGAAAACAACTCAGATGTCCCTCAATAGGTGCATGATTATGCAATCCTTTGTTTACACGTTCCATCATATGCTCATCAGCGGTAAGTAGAACTACCGACACATGACATAACTTGGGTGAATCTATAGGGAATTATTGCGAAATGAATAAAAGCCAATTCCAAAAAGTTGTGTACTGTTTCCATTCCTATAGGATTCTTGAAGTAATACTTAGAACAGATTAGTGGGGCAGGGCCTTAGAAAGGGGTTGGATGGTGTATGAGTGTGGCTATAAAGGGAGAGCAGGAAGGGATCTGTGTGGTGATAAAAATGTTTTGTATTTTGACTGTATCAATGCCAATATCCTAGTTGTCATATTCAACTATTGTTTTTGCAATGTCATTGCAAAATTGTGAACTGTTGGGGGGTGGTGGGTAAAGGCACATGAGATCTCTGAATCGTTTCTTGTAACTGCATGTGAATCAAAATTATCTCAAATTAAAAGTTCAACTTGGAAAATCCAGGGTCTGAATGTGATATGAAATCGTACAATGCGGATATTAATTCTAGTTTTTACCTTTATCACTGCTACTAGTATAATTTAACATTAGAGAGAGGGGTTATGGAGAGAGTAAACATTAAGTAAAGGGTGAGAAAGAATTAAAAATACAGATACCACCACAAAGCCTTGGGATGACATTTGTGATAAGTGGGTGGAGACAGAGGGAGGCCAGCTGGAGAGATCTTCTGTAGCCAGCTGTGCTCTCCTGAAGATGCTGTGGACATTCCCAGTTCATGGGGAAAGAAGCTGGTGGCTCAGGGTGGGCTCAGGGTGCCCACTCATAATTATGCCCCATGAGGAATGCTAATAAAAGTTGCCCAGATATTTCCTTCCTGAAGGAAGGGAAGGGAGGTGTGAATTAACAAAGGCATTGGGGCGCCTGGGTGACTCAGTCGGTTAAGTGTCCGACTTCGGCTCAGGTCATGATCTCACAGTTTGTGGGTTCGAGCCCCGCGTCGGGCTCTGTGCTGACAGCTAGCTCAGAGCTTGGAGACTGCTTCAGATTCTGTGCCTCCCTGTCTCTCTGACTCTCCCCTGCTCAAGCTGTCTCTCTCTCTCTAAGAAATAAATAAAAAACATTTAAAAAAACAAAAAACAAAAAAACCCCACAAAGGCATGCATGCATTCAAGGGGAGAATCAGCGTGGTAGTGTCAGATCACACGACTGACTCCAAGAAGTATGGGGTTTGGGTGGCAATGAAGAAGCAGAGGCTACCAGGCAGACAGTGGCCCAAGAATCCAGGTAAGAGATGAAAGGGACCAGGAGCTTTCTGTTTCTGAAGACGGAGACCTGTTTTTCCCAAGGGTTTGTAAATAGGCAAAGGAGATAGGGGGTCCCTTGCATGTGGAGGGGATTGTCTGTGGCTTCTTACAATGCTGGGGGCAGGGAATTAAAGAGGAATCAGTTAAGAGGCAGATATTGGAAGAATTAGAAAGGGAGGTGGGTAGTTCATGGTTGGGTGGGATTCAGATTTAAGAATGCAGGTTAATCTCTTTTTCTCTTGAAAGATGGAGGTTACACGAACAATGAAAGATAACCCAGGGAGGGGTTGAAGTTGGGAGAAGTAGACACTAGATGAGATGGGGACTCTAGAACATTTCACTTCATCTGTTCTTCGAATGCAGAATCTAGCATCTTCCAAAGTTCTCCAGAATGTTCCGGTCTGAGATGCTCCATTCAGAGAAAGGGGTGGGGGGAATCAACAAGAGAAATGGATCCCAGTGGACTAGAACAATTTATTTTTCTTTAAAAATAAGTTAGTTTACAGCTTGTGACATTAAGAATATCAATGCCATTTCTCATGTTTGCATAGCATTTGCTTAGCTGAATAATTCTCCAGGGAGTGAATTTCTTCATGATGGATTTGATGAGAGACACTATTAATTCAGAAGAGCCTCTCTCTCTTCACTTATCTGAACTCCCCCACTTCATTAATTCATTCATCACTGAAGCCAGAACTCAAGTTTCATTGCCTCCTTGAAGAGATGAAGACAACATAGACCAAAATAGAAGAAGGGCTACAGAATATACCACAGAGGCTAGAGTCTGGATTTCCTGGCTACTATTGAAATTCCCTTTCATGATTATCTGAATCAGTAAAATGGTTTGGAGAGGTTCCATTTTAAAGCATTCATGCCCAGATCCTGGTTGCTGATTCCCCTCGGTGAGTAAGTCCAGGGGCCTCTGGGGCCTGGACAGTAAAGAAATACGATATAATGGGGCTGGAGTTGGTAACCATTTCAAGGTCCAGTTAAGAGACGTGAGGTCCAGCTATGTGACAAGGTCCAGCTAAGAGACATTCCAGCTCAGGAACACAATTTTGGAAAATGAGATCAGGAGTGAAGAAAGCAGAGGACTGCATGGAAGAGAGTGAGAGAACAGGTATGAAGACTTTACATGGCCTGTGTGTGCTGGGATCCACTTTTCACTTTTTCTTAAGTCAACACGGAAGACCTTGCAGATACAAGTCTACGTATTATGTGTCTGCATTTTGCCAACATTGTTAATGGCGGCAGAGAACAGAGGCCGTAATTCTAGAGATCATGAAATACTTAACTCTCTGGTTCTGATGGCCTATTATCTGCTACAGTTGGGGCAGATTTGAATCAGTCTTGGACACTCTGGGTAAATGTGCCTGGACTGACCTCTGCTGCAAATTCACTGGGTGACCTTTGGTATTTCCTTTCTCCTCTCTTGGCAAAGGAAATGAAGGTATTACACTGGTCCCTTGGGACCTATTAATTTCTGGAATGCTCTCATTGTTTCTGGACAAGAGGGTCAGGCTAAGCGTAGTCGGTGAATTCCACGAACTTCATTTCCTCTTTCCCGAGCTCCCAAATATTTCAGCCACATTCAAGGGGAGCTCCAAATGCCACAAAAAGGCTCCTTCCTCTCCCACTTTGATATTCCCAGGGGAGAGGCGGAGAGCCAGCAGTAGTTCTGCGCTCACTGCTACAGGGACACATTTTATTTTCTCCGTGTGCTTAAAATCCTCCGTGCCAGCCTCTTGAGATGGGACTAGAGTCAGGGGGAAGGAGTTGCTCTTTGCCTCTGTCTGACTCGTAGAAGACGCCTTTGTCTTGACATCATGCTATGGTGATGACCTCTGAGGTCTCCTGGTAAAGCCAAGAATTACATAACTGGACAAGTTACAGTGAAGGCACCGGGAACATAAGGAGATGGGCCAGTAGTCTGCATAGAGAGGAAGGAGTGAGCACAACATAGCGGACCTAGCATCTGCGACATAGCACGAATGTATTTTTAGGAAAATTTCCAGCTTACCCAGACACGTTCTTCTGCCAACCCCCTCCACCTTGTTTCAAGAATACAAATGCAGGGGTGCCTGGGTGGCTCAGTTGGTTAAGCGTCCAACTTCGGCTCAGGTCATGATCTCACAGTTTGTGGGTTCGAGCCCTGCGTCGGGCTCTGTGCTGACAGCTAGCTCAGAGCTTGGAGCCTGTTTCGGATTCTGTATCTCCCTCTCTCTCTGACCCTCCCCTGCTCACACTGTCTTTCTCTCTCTCAGAAATAAATAAAACATTAAAAAATTTAAAAAAGAAAACAATACAAATACTGTGGTTTCGAGCTTATGCCATATATCTTTAATTTATATTACAAAATCTTATAACGTTAAATTGCCCCTTGGGCAAGATAAACCTCTCACCATTTAACGTAACTCAAGAAAACCCATAATAAAGAGATTCAGTTGTACATTGCCCTCACAATTGCCCTCAAGTGGCATCTAGAAATAAATTCTGTCTTGGCGCTATTGACTGGGTGATTCTGGTCAAGTTGCTTTTTCTCTCTGGATTTCAACTGTCAAAGTAGTGAATTCATTAATCTCTTGTTTATTCATTTACCCACAAAGTTTCTATGGAGTTCACCCTTTGCTGTAGGTGCAGGGGAAAAGAAAATAAAAGCTATTGCCTTCAGACCTTCAGAGACAAATAGTGATCTTCAATTATGAGACTGTAAGCTTGAGAGCCATTTCTCCAATTCAAATAAAAAAGTAGCTGATGTTAAAATGTTTTAGGTCCACAGGTCATCAACAGGCACTGCGTCCTGTGGAGAAAAGAGAGACTTTGTCTCCAGGCGGGCCTGGGTTCAGTCTTGGCTCTGACCTCTATCAGCAGTGTGACTTTGAACAAGGCTCACAGGCTCTGAACAACTTTCCTTCTGACGATCATCGGTCCACCTCACAAGATGGACATCAAAGATTATGTGCATGAAAGCACCTCCTAATGTCATATGTTAGGGGTTATTCACATAGGAATAACTTGCTTATCACAGAGGACAAATTGATATCTAGAAAATGAATCTCTCCCTGATTGTTAAGGTTCAATATGGACTTAGGGTTTGTATCTAGTTCAGTCTTTTGTTGAATGATATTTTTAAGGTATTGATTGGATTTTGTATTAGCCAATGATCATTGGCAAGGTAGCCATAGAAATAAGCTACAACTTGGTATAAATTTCAAGTGTATGCAGTTCTACAAATTTCTAGATATATCCTGGAAATGTCCCTAATGGTAATATTTGGGAATCTTGTTGGACAAAACTTTAGAAATAACATATTCCAGCCCCAACTTCTTCTGGTGAAGAAAATGGAGTCAAGAGAAGGTTAATGATTCTCTCTGGATCATATGTGAACTTGACCCATATCTGTTATGTACAGCTGGTAATTCCCAGGTCTTTTGGTACTCTGTTCAATATTTGATTACTCTACTTTCCCTTATTGCAAAGCTTTTTCTTTTATTTGTTACCCTGAACTAGAAATAGAGATGGATCATCTAAATGCTTTGCGTGTGCAAATAGTTCTCTGCCTATGTTTGCATCTATTCATTCTAACAATATGGAAGGCCAAGTTAGGATGCCACCTGTTGATGATGGGAGTTGGTGAGATGCTCATTATGATTCTTCTAACATTTCTGAGTAATAAGAATTCATTGTAAATTCAACAGATTTTATGAATGATTTAAGGATGACCATTTAATAGGAGCAACAAACAAACAGAAATCTGTGTATCTTCCTGGGAGGGAGGTCTATGTTTTCATCTTGGCCTCACGATTTATACGTATCTGCATTTAGAGGAGTTGCTTAACTTTTCTGAAGTTACTCACACAAAAATATCCATAGACCCAGGATGGTGTATTGTTTCCTTAATCTGCTGCAACAAGTCATCACCAATCTGGTGGCCCAAACAAGGAAAACTTATTCTATCACAGTCTGAGAGAGTAGAAGTCTGAAATTAAGTGAGGATGGTCTCCCTTGGGGAGGTCTAAGGGAGAATCCATTCCTTGCATCTTTCCGGTTGTGGTGGCTTCGCTGGCATTCCTGGGCTTGTGGTTACCTCACTCCAGTCTCTACTTCCATCTTTACAATGCTTTTCCTCTGGATATCTGTCCCTGTGTGTTTATTATGAGGATACTTTCATTGGCTTTATGACCCATCAGACAATCTAAGATAAGCTCCTTAAGATCCTTAATTGAGTTACTTCCACAAAAATTCCTTTTCCAAATAAGGTAACATTCACAGGTTCGGGGGATTTCAGTGTGAGCATGTATTTTTTCAGAATCATCATGAAACCCACTACAGAGTGTGTGAGGATTAAATGTGTGAGTTTCATATCTGGTCCATAGTGACAGGCCTCCACAATGTCTGTGGTCTCCTAGCCCAGCATTTTGCAAAAACCTAATTGCTTATTTTTTTTAAAGTGGAAAGTGATTTTCTACCTAGATAATTTGGTTAATGTTGAACCTGAAAGCAGCTTCCATTTATTAAGTAACTTCTGTGAAGCTAGAGTTTTCACTCATTTCCTGACTTAATGTTCACAACTATAAAACAAGAAACAGAGGCTCAGAGAGGTCCAGCCCCCTGCCTGGTCACAGTCTGTGAGTGGCAGAGCCTGGAGCCAACCCCCCACTGGCCTGCCTACTGTCTGCAATGCACCAGGCTGTGTCTCCCACTTGGGAAATTAATCAACCGAACAGAACTAGTGCTCGGCTAATCTGGATTCCTTGAAAAAAATTCTTCCCTGAATACCTTCAGGTGTACAAATAAGGGTTCCCTGCCTGTTTTCATTCCTATTCCCAGACCCCCTTCATCAGCAATGGGCAAGAGGCCTCTGAAAGTATTCAGAACTCTTTCCTGAAATTGCTATCCACATCTTCTGGCTTCTGATTCATCTGTGTGTGCAATATGATTGGACTATTAATTGAATTCTTAATAAAAAAAAGTTTTTGGAAAGAGTGCACACCATGAATTATAGAACACTTGCTTTCACTTGCCTCATTGTATTTACAAACATGGGGCACCATGACTAAACATCGCTTCCATGAGCAATTGGGCTTTTCAGAAGAGGACTCCACTGGGATTTATTGAAGTGTTTGGAGGAAGTTCTAATAAAGCAGTAGACCGTGCAATCTGGGAATTGAATGGATGGAAAAAGCCCTGAGATGCCTGTGGATTCTGAGGCTTGGGATAATTTTCACATCTGATGCTTCCTCTCTGTTTCAGTTTGCCTCATCCTCATTCTGTCTATGTGGCCTCCTGAGTGGAAGGGAGTTACTTGTGCAGATGGGAAGGAGCACTGCTTTAGACTGAAAGTCGGACTTCCTGGAGTCCTGGTGGCCTGAATTCGAGATAACCCCCGCAGAACAAGGCGGCAAGAGTTTGGCTTAGCTCTGCATCAGTCAGTGACACGTTGGATGACTGTGTGTAGAGCCGAGCACTGTTCCATTGATGAGTGGAACATCTTCAGAGAAAAGAGACCAGGACTGGGTAATAATAAGATCAGCTCATAGAAGATACTCTTGAAGAGTATGATGGTGGTTCTCTAATATCGAAGTTCAGGAATCTGAAAGAATAGACGATCTATTAAATCCCAAGGGATAAAATGATCCCAAGGGATAAAAACAGGTGCTAGATGCAAGACCACAAAGTGTAAGCATCAACATCTAGCAAGGTGCCCCACACAGTTGGACTCAATAAATACTTGTTCACTTAATAAATGAATGAATGTAAATGGAAGAGACTTCAGTGTGGAAAGCTTAGACTCTGAATCCAATAGACTCAGCCTTAATCCACCATTATTTAGCTGTGTCTAAGTGGTTGAATTCTTTTAATCTCTTAGACCTGATTCCTTTTCTTTAAAATGAGGACAATGGTATTTACCTCCTTATACTATTGTGGGGCTTAAAATTAGAGAAGATCACAAAAGGCTCTTAATGATAGAGAACAAACTGAGGGTTGATGGAGGGACATGGATGGGAGATGGGCTAGATGGGTGGTGGAGATTAAGGAGGACACTTGTGATGAGCACTGGGCATTGACTATAAGTTGTGAATCACTGAATTCTTCATCTGAAACCAATGTCGCACTGTAGGTTATTAACTAATATTTAAATAATAATAATAATAAAAGATTAGATAACATCAAGTGTGGGAAGGCACTGTCTGAGCACTTGTCAGGTTTGACAAGAGCACATCAGGAGGAGCTGAGGGAAGATGTTCGTGACCCAAAAAAGCAGAAGTGGCCCATGTGACAGCTATTTAGTCAGGGACACTTCACCGGGGGTGAATGGCTGATACTGGGTCCACCAGTGTCACCACTAAGTAATTCATGTGTGTGATGAGGACCTTGTGCTATTCAGGAATTGTGAAAATATGGTATTTGTTTAAGCAAAAAGTGAGACATGTGGAATGCATCAGGGGAGTGTTTTGTAAAAGCTGAGTTTTTAGGTTTGATTTTTTAAAAATGCTTTCATTTATTTAGTTTTTTGGCCCTAAACAAGACAACTACCAGTTTTTAAGAAATTTTCTTAGGTGTAATGGCTCTCTCTCCAACTAAGGACTGAAACCTCAGTTGTTCAGCTGATTGATTGGCATCCATTATGATTTAATGAGGCCAAACTCTTCCGGTGGAATAAATAGTTTCTGTTTCATGAGTGTGGAGTTAGAAGAATATAATGCGAATTCTCAATTAACATCAATTACAAAACCATGTACGTTTCCCCCCTTCCCCATTAACACATGGTCAAAGTTAAAATAGAATCCAGGTCAAGGTAACATGGTCAAGAATAACATGGCAGCCCGGATTCTTGATGACTCGACCTCGCCAGGCTCAACTCCTCTTTCTGCTTGAACCTTATACCTCAGAGGTCTTGGCAACTTGCTCTTTATCCCAACTGGCTCTGGAAAACCTTTCCTGACTTTACTGAGCTGACTTAGTTCCTTCTTTTCTATTGTGTTTACTGAATTGCCTGCCCACTTCTATTACAGCACAAATAAAATAATAGTAGCTCTCTTTTACTGAGTGCTTAGGATATAACAAACAGTGCAGCAAAGGTTCTGCATATATTGACTCAAGAAATCCTTTCAACAACCTTGAGAGAATATATTATTTTCATTTTACATGATCTAAAGCTTCATGGGCTTAGGAAGCTTGCTAATAATCACTTAGCTAATGAAAGGCAGAGCCTGAATTTGAATGAAGTTTTGTCTTCATCCTAAGTCATTTTCCACAACTTTGACATTATACTACGTCTCTCTCCGTTAGGCTGTGAACATTTTTCAGGGCAGATATTGAATCTAATTTACCTCTGTGTTCCCCATAGGGCCTGGGTTACATTAGATGCTCAGGAAATGTCTTTAGTATCCTGAAAAGAGCTTCTGAAATTAGATGGTTCCTAGGAAGGAGCTGAATGCGCGCGCACACACACACACACACACACCCAGAGTCATACATACACGCGGTCACACACAAAGAGACAGAAACACACACACAGATACACAAAGACAGACATTCACAAACACACACTTACATATGAGAGTGGTCCATTAAGGGGACCTTCTTTCTACAGTCTCACAAAGGAATAAGTATAGAAAGTCCCTGATGTCTGTCCAGAGAGTCCCAGAAATGTCTCAGGGACGTGCTTTCTGACTTGTACCGCACCTGGGATGGGGCCATCAGCTCACTGCTCTTCTAGAAGCATGTGAGTTTCAAGGAGGGTTGGTAACCTAGAGATTTCCTTTGAGTGTCAGTGACTGTGGTTCCCAATGAGAAAGAAGTAGGCTTGTTTGTGTTTAAGACTATCCACATAGCCACTTCTATCACCAGAGAGCAAAAGCAGGGTGCACTGGAATGGGGTGCCCTGTGGGTGGGGGAGGAAGAAGGTACTCTGTTCAAGAGCTTAGCCTCGGGTCAGGGCAGGACTTGGAGCTCAAGTTACAAGTGTCTTTTATCGATATGCAATTTGCCATGTTCTTTTTCAACAAATGCCTGCTAACAATTGATTAGGTTTTGCCTCAGTCTCTGCCATGATTTTCTTGCCTTCATGGAAATGAACAAACGAAAAGCACAGTTATTGTTGGCTGGTGTGTCAGTTTCTCTGGCTGCTGTAACAAATGAGAACAGGGAGCCCAAAGCACCAAGAATGTACTCTGACAGCTCTGGGGGCAGAGATAACAAATTAAGGGGCCAGCAGGACCTCATGCCATCTGGAGGTGCTAGGGGAAAGTCAGTTCTTGGCCTCTTCCAGCTTGGGGTGGCCCCAGACATTCTCAGGCTTGGGGCCACATCACTTCAATGTTGACCTCCACGGTCACACTGCCTCTTCCTTATATGTCTTTCAGGATATGTGTACTTGCATTTAGAGCCCACCCATATAATCCAGGATAAGCCACAATGATCCTTTCTCCAAATAAAGCAATATCCATAGCTCAGAGGGTTCATGACATGGACATATCATTTTGGAGGTCACCATTAAGCTCAATTTAGCTATTCGTACAGCTTTATCAGAATTACCTGGGAGCATGTTGAAAAGACACATCTCTAGATTCAGGTTTAGAAGACTTGGGATCCAGGAATCTGAACTTATTACAAGCTCCCTGAATGATTCTGATAGCTCTTGCAGATTTGGAAAACCCTGCCTTGAACTTATACCAATATATTGAAGAAGTCTCCAGAATGAACTTTCTAAAATACAGATCAAAATCATGTCTGTTCTCAGGTTCAAGCTTCCATTGCTCCTTGTCTCTCTCAATCTCCCTCTTGACCTTTCACGTGCGGAAGGTACTGTGATCATGCAGGGCCTTTTGCAATCTTTGAAGGTGCAAAGCCTTCTCTTACCTCAAAATTTTTACTGTTTTCCCTCCCTTCCATTGGGATGTATCTTCCCCACTTTTAGCTTTACTTCGTCTTCTGTATATTTCGGTGTCAATTTCAGGTAAGGTCTCCCTGGTCTCAGGTGAAGTTGGGTGGTCCTCAGGTTCACTCTCATCAGCTCTGAGTTCACATCCCCATCACAGCACTCAGCACATTGGATTGTCATCGTATGGTTGCCTCTCCCTCAACTCTCTATTTCTCTCTCTGTCACTGAGGGCCAGAACCAGTACCTTCTTTCTCCTCCAGTACTTGGCAAAGTGTGTCTGCCATAAAATAAGGGTTCAGTGCACATTTCCCATGGGATAAAAAATGAAAGGTTACTACTTACATAAGGTTTCCCTATCTTTCAAAATCTTTACCAAAATTTCTTAGTATTCATTCCAATGAGAATTTCATTTAAAGAGAATAAAACCCACTGAGTTTTGGATTGCCTTGCATTAAAAACAGTCATGTTCATTTGTTTGTTTGTTTTCCATTGGTGGCTCTGTGTCCGTTTCATTTGGATGGGATTTTTTTTTAAAAACTTAAACATAACATAAACATGGAAAGCATTTACAAATTTCATCTCATGCTGGTGAAATGAGGTAGGCAGGGTTATTAGCATCTCTAGTTTACAGATAAGAACATAGACACTTCTAGATCAGTTGGTTTGCCCATGGTCACCCAAGCATCAATGGTGAAACCCACATTAGCTGGCTCAAAGCCAGCAGAATTTGTGCTACCCAAGTGTGGACCTTCAGTTGCCTGTTAAAAAGCATACGAGGCAAATGTTCCTGGAATCCAACTGATCTATGGTGGGTACAGATTATGTAGTAGCATAGACCCATCTGGAAGATGCAAAGTGTGTGTGTGGGGGGTGATGGTGGGTCTACATGATGATACAAGGTCAATGCAAAGTGCAGCCAATAAAGCACAGTATCTAGTCAGGTAAGCATGTGTCCTAACACATATGTGTCAAGTCCCTTGACCCAAATCTTGAGTATCTGGAGTTAGAGAAGAAAGAGAAAAGGGAACCGATCTGCCCCGAGGTCAGGCTACCATGCTGGCCAGATGAGGAGAAAGCAGGAAGGGTCACACCCATGTTATAATCTTTCTACAGACAGAGTCCCACCCACTTGTGGACATGACTTGATGCAAGACCAATTAGATTAGCAGTGCTCCCTCCTTGGGGGAGGGACAAGAAAGGGGCACATGGGGGAGTTTCCCCCCTGATCAGTTCAGCAGTTCCTTCAGTTCTGGGGACGTTAGTAGCCTCAAGGGTGGTGCACCTGGTTTTCCTTCCCAACTGTGCCAGAAGTGACAGAACAGGGAGGGGGGGACTGGGAAGCAGCGGTCTGATCACGTGTCCCTTGGTGACCTGCAGCAAGCAATGTCTTGGTCTCTAGGGCTGCGATCCTGAAAACGGGGTGTGCTCACTCAAGGCAGTACTAGGGATGACCCACTGTGATGGAAAGACAGTACTGGAACTTCTACTCATTCTTACTTTACCCTCTCTCCTTTTTGAAATTTTTACATTTTTGGTCAGTTCAATAATGAACATAATGTTGTGGGCACAGGACTCCGAGCATGTAATTTACAAACGAATAAATGTATGTGAAAGAGTGGCAAAATAAAATCATTTATAGATTACTGGCCTAGAACTATTAATCCGACCCCTCCCCCACAGTAGTTCATCTAAGCCAGGCTGGAAGACGCTAAGTTAGTGACCCCCAAACATCATCGCACAAATCTGCTTTGATCTGACTTCGTGAGGATAACTGTTAAAAAGACAAAATTTCAGATGCCGCTTCTGGAAATTCCATAGGTACAGAGTAAAAGCCAGTGATCTTTTCCTGCCGACTCCCAGCTGGCCAGCACACCCCCCGGCGTGCTCCCTTCTGGGCCCTGGCTTTCCTGTGCAACAAAGAAACTGGGCAAAAGCCTGTGGAAAGCCCTTTCTGTCCCTGACACTTTGTGATTCTGTTAGTTTGACTGCCATGATAGAAAGGGCATTGCACCCCAGGTCAGGGAAGCTTGATGCCAATTTCTCCACAGCCAGTAACTTACCCTCTGACACTGCCTCTGAGCGGTTCAGTTTCCCTGTCTGTTACATAGAAATAATGAAATAATTGTTGCATCCCCTCAGTGCTTACTGAGGTGCTGGTCGTTCTAAGCAGTGACAATCGAGTAACTCATGTAATACGACCTCACAAGGTCACTTGTGTTGACAACCACTGCTTTGTAGATGCGGGAATTGAGACAGAAAAGATGGAGGGGTTGTACCTAAGGACACACAGCCAGTGAGTGTCATGTCCAGGTTACAGATGCCCCGTTAATCAGTCTCTAGACCTTTCCTTCTCAATAACAGTGGTAACAGCAACCTGTCCTAAATTAGTCTCTACCACAATGGCTGTTAGTCCGATGACAAGAACCCAATCATTCAAGAATGCCATGATTCCAAACTAAGGGCAGCAGGAAACCCTTCACATGCCAGTGGGTGAGATTTTCTGGATCAGATTCACCCAGTGGCCTGAGAGCGTTGCTGTGGGAAAGAAACAGTGCTGGGTGTAGGGCCTGGCTTCTCGCTCTGCCTTGTCTTACAATCAGATGCCGCACTGTTGTCTCCTGTAGCTGCTCTATCTGTACGACCTGCTAAGGTGCCTTCTGGCACTAAGGAGTTCTTCTGTGTCTGATGCCTGTCGCTAAAATTTTTTTAAGTAACCATTTTAGGTGGAAACAGTGACAGTACACAGTTCAGGTCATGGCTGGGTTGGCTTTTCAGGAAGGTGTCTGAAATAATTGCACGTACCCACGACGGAGGCCGGGACAGCCCATGTCCACGTCCAAAGCCTTGGTCATGTCAGTGTCTCTATACTGCCAGCTTCCACTTGTTCATCTGCGTGGGGAATTGGGGACCAGAGGACTTTAGGCACTTGCAGCTGACTAAATGAGGGGCACTGGGGAGAGGCGATGGGTCCAGCACGTGCCAGCCAGGTGGCCGGAGGCCTACAGTCTCCTCTTGGGAGCATATCCCCTGGTCTGAAAATGATTTCACTTTGGGACCGTCTCTCTATTTAACAAAATCCTTTGTCTGATTTTGAAAATAAGAGGGAGTTTCAAACCTGTGTGAGGGGTAGGGAAGAATCCTAAAGGCAATGCTGTGACTTTGGAAGAAGGAGATGGTCTGAACGCCGCCGTGAATTTGAGCTTGTGGTAGTCATTTTTCTTTTCTGGACTCCTGCCCCTTATAAGTCAGTAGCATTTTTCTACCTCACATACCTGTGAGTCAGGTGTTATCAGGACCTGCTGTCAAAACGGGGCTCCCAAGATTAGCTGAGGAGGCCCAGATCCCCCAGGCGGCGGGTAAAGAGATGGAAGGCAGGGCCAGACCTTCCAGATTTTCTCTGGGGCCTGGTCCACTGCACCCCGGTCGCCTCCCCGGAGCCGGCTAGGTCAACGAGGCCAAAGCCCTGCACGGAGCCCCGTCTCTCCCCTCATGGAGAGGTCAGGGTGGGAGGCTGTGTCATTTCACACAAAGACTTCTTTCACCAGCTGCCCCCTCTGAGGACCACCCACCCAGGACAAGTTTGACTTCTACCACTGCTGGGCCAATTTGGGTCAGATCTGCAGAAGAATTTTCTGGCAGGGTGGTGAGACAGCGAAGCCAGCTCCTGGGCAACACCGTGCTTCTCATCTCTGAGAGGATGCAAGCGTCGTGGCCATTGCTCCCTGTGCCGAAGCCACAGACATTCTCTCTGCAATCCCAGGCAGGGTCTTGCCTCCCAGGAGACACAAACTTATCCCAAGAAGAGAAGACATTGCCTGCAGTGGAAAGAGACAGTCAGTCTGTGGGTGTTTATCCAACCCTGATTGTGTCCAGTGCTGTCTAGACACCTGGAAGGGAGGAACAAATGAGATAGAGTCCTCGTCTACACAGAGATTTGATCCCTGTGTGAAGGGACAGACCCTTAAGTGAGTAAGATGATCTCACGTACTGGCGAGAAGGGGAAGAGAACTTGAGAGATAGATGGGGCTGCTTCAGTGGGGTCTCCAGGGGCGCCGGGCCCTCCACGTCCAGAGGAGGATCCTTGGAATCGTGAGCTACAGGATTAAAAGGCAGCACCAGGTGGACGTACACGGAGGAGCGGCCTCAGGAGAAGGGACAAGAAACACGGAGGTTTCCCTTACAGCTGATCTGGACTCTCAGAGCTTGAATTTCTTTTTTTTCTTTCTTTTCTTTTTTTCAAAATGTTTTATTATCGGAGTGCCTGGGTGGCTCAGTCGGTTAAGTGTCCGACTTCAGCTCAGGTCCTGATCTCACGGTTCATGAGTTCGAGCCCGCGTCGGGCTCTGTGCTGACAGCTCGGAGCCTGGAGTCTGCTTCGGATTCTGTGTCTCCCTCTCTCTCTGCCCCTCCCCCCTCTCAAAAATAAATAATATGTATTAACTTTTCAAAATGTATTATTGACGTGTGGGTGACATACAACATTCTATTAGTTTCGGGCACACAACATAGTGATTCAGCAGTTCTGTACATTGTGTGGTACTCACGACTACAAGCATCGTCACCAGACGTTATACGATATTATTGAGTGTGCTCCCTGCGCCGCGCTTTTCATCTCCATGACTTACTACTTGTTTTGTAGCTGGGAGTTTGTACCTCTTCACCCCTTTCACCTGTTTGACCCCTCCCCACACCCCCCTCCTCCCCGCTGGACTCTGGCAGTTGTTGGTTTGCATTTATGAGTCTGTTTCTGTCTTTTGTTGAATGTTTGCTTGTTTCCTTTGCCCAGAGCTTAAATTTATCTGTAAATGGGGGGCAGGGTCAGTACCTGTTCATTGGCTTCTTGTAACGATTCAGTGAGGAAAAAATACAATTGACCCCCACTCCCCATATTCTCTAATCATACCAGCTGGGCATGCACAGGTTTGGGTTGAAGTTTTGTAAACTCTGGATTCAGAGTGAAATGGATACCAAATGGGGAGTCAGTCAGGCCTCAAATTCAGGGCAGCCTTGGTCACCAGGATGATTCTCACCAAGTAAGTGTTTCTCTTGGAGCCTTGGTTTTCCCTCCTGCAAAACATGGCACTTTCTTCTGAGAGTTGCTGAGAGGGTCACATTTATTTACTCAACAATTATGTCTCGAATGTTTTACTGTCTGCCAGGCCCCGTTTTATGAACTGTGGGGATTCCACAGAGAGACAGGCAGAACCCCCTGCTCCCCAACAACTCTCATGGAGGTTTTGGTCTAATGGGGAGTAAGAGACAAAACAAGAAAATGCTGGAGCGCCTGGGGGCTCAGTCACTGAAGTGTTGGACTTCGGCTCAGGTCATGATCTCACAGTTTTGAGTTTGAGGCCCGTGTCGGGCTCTGTGTAGACAGCTTGGAGCTTGGAACCTGCTTCAGATTCCCTGTCTCCCTCTATCTCCACGCCTTTCCCCTCTTGTACTCTATAAATAAATAAATAAATAAACATTAAATAAAAAGAAAATGCAAACATCAGGAAATGTACGTGAACATTCTTCACAGGGAGTGGCCTTGGTAAGAGGTGCCTCATGTCTCGGGTTCCTTCTCTGGGTTACGATGTCTCAGAGCTGCTGCCACATCTCGCCCCCCCCCCCCCCACCCAGGACCTGGGCAGGGAGGCATGAGAACACCCAATGAAAGTAAAAGAAAACAGATTGCCTTGCAGTTCTGAGGGAATGAAATACACTGGCCTACATTTGGAGTTCATGGTCTAGGTATCTTGGACCGGGAGATAGACGTGGGAGTCTATCACTGGCCATGGGGTGTAAGCTGCCCCTGAGCTGGGGCTGAAGATTAGGCAACTCCAATGCAGGTGTAGGAGCTTCTGAAGGGAGGACACGGTGCTATGTGGCGTGGCAGGCATGAGGCGCGCCCCCAGCATCTCCTTTCAAGGAAGAACCTCTAGTCTGCTGCAAGGCACTTTCAGGATCTGCCTCACCTTTCAAGTCAAGGCCGTGCTGTTCCAGAGCAACCCTGAGCAATGACTGAGCATGGCTATAATATGAGGGTCAGTCTGTTCTTCCCCACACAGGATGCATCCGATGGCAATCCTTGCTGTGGGCCTCCATGCTGGGTTGGCCGAAATGGTCACATCTGCACCTGTTCAGGGGGACGAGTCTCCCTCACACTCTGAAGGCTTCAAGGGCCCAACTCAGTTACTCCCCAACTCCCGTTCCTCACAAGCTTTCCCCCCATAACTCCCTCTCGGGTTGGCTGCGGCAGCATCCAGCTGACACAGGGCGAGACGGTGCAGGTCAGGGTCAGACACCTGCCCCCACAGCTGGAGGTGCTGTGCCAGTCTCCCGGGTGAGCTGGACGGACTCATCTCATCACTGCCAGCTTTCAAAACGGTCTTCCTCTCCTGTGTGGCTCTTTGGGCCATCTGTGCCTCACTGATGTGCTAAATAAACTGAGTGATTTTTTCTTGGAATCAAAAGTACTTCTAATCATACTGCATCTGGTATGTGGGGATTTTTCTTGCAAGATGGCTCATTTTTCTAGAATTATGGAGGTGGAAAGACCATTCGTGTAATTATTTAGTTATTTGCCATTAAAAACACACGGTGTTATTTGTCTTCTCCTCATCTGCCTGGGTGACAAACTCCAAGTCAATACTCAATGACCGTGTCAAGTGATTTCCGCTTCTGGGCAGCCTGCCCCATCCATTTGGCAGTTCTAGGCCTTCTTTCTTCTTCCAGCATGCATATGCTTACAGCAGGAGTTTTTATTTCCCCTTCTAAACTATGACTTCTTGGAGGCAGGAAACTTGAACTACTAGAATGGTGTTTGACACAGAGCAAGTGTGGTTTTAATAAATGTATACAGTAAAACCTAGGTTGGCGAGCATAATTCATTCTGGAAACATGCTTGTAATCCAAAGCACTCGTATATCAAAACTGATTTCAAGAACCATTGGCTCAGTGGTGACCATGTGACATTCGGCCTCATGTACTACTTCATATGCTAAAACATCGCTTGTTTATCAAGTTAAAATTTATCGGAAATGTTTGCTCATCTTGCGGAACACTCGCAGAACAAGTTACTTACAATCCAAGGTTTCCCTGCATATTTTTAGTGCAAAGAATCCCAAATTAACTGAGGGCTGCCAGCTAACAGGCCTATAGTAGAAGTTGAAAAAAAAAGGGAAGGCACAGTGCCTGAGCCTCAGAAGCTCACAAAACAATGACGAAAAGCAGGTGTAAGCAACTAATTTTAGAAAAAAAGCCCGATATGAAATAATCACCAATAATCCTCAAAGTCCCCCAAATCCAAAGTGCTGGTGTCTCCTTAACAAACAGACCTACTATTTTTATCTCACATCTGCTTATCTGAGTCAGAAACCCAAACTCTGCTGGGTTCCTTCCCACCTTCCCTCCCTGGGGCACTTCAGATATGCTTTGTCCCCCAGGGTCCCCTACCCCCAGGAGAGGCCATGACCATTAAAGAATGTATGTATTGGGGGCCCCTGGGTGGTTCAGTGGGTTAAATGCCCAACTTTGGCTCAGGTCATGATCTCATGGTTTGTGAGTTTGAGCCCCACATCGGACTCTATGATGACAACGCAGAGCCTGGAGCCTTCTTTGGATTTTGTCTCCCTCACTCTATGCTCCTCCCCCACTTGCACTCTCTCTCTCTCTCTCTCTCTCTCTCTCAAAAATAAATGAAACTTCAAAAACCAATTTAAAAACTATTTATCAGCAAGAGGAACCTAAGGAAGAGGAAAAAGAAGTTTTTAACCATCAACTCTGGGGTTTGCAGTCATAAATAATCCACACACATTTGTCTTCTTGTGCATGAGGACATCTTACTATGGGTGATGGCTACTGTCCAGTGCCTCATTTTCAAGAATGCTTCTCACCTTCCCAGGCAATTAAAAGCTACGGTTCATGCTGATTATAGCTTTATTTCAGGGGATCCATTTTTTTAACCTCCGAAAACAGTGCATATTTCAGCTCTGGGTAGAAATGATATCATTTCATTTGATAGCAGTATTGGATGTTTTTATAAGAGCTCGCGGGCAGCCCTAACCAGGGGGGTATATACCAGGGAGGATTGTGAAATCAATTGAAGAGTAATCTCCTCGGAGAAACAGTGCTGCTGGAGGATGCCGTGTAATTGACTGTTCTATAATAAGGAACAGAGCTCAGGCAGCATTCAGATGGAGAACTTTACATCAGAACCTGATATGTCCCCCAGACTGGGGTTGGCACATTGTCCTGCTGGCTGGCGCTGCATGACTGCTCAGCACAGAAAGGAACACGGCTGCCTTGACATGAGCCACCTGCTTTACCCTACCTGTACACCACCTGTGACCTTGACAGCGGTCCTGCAAGGGAGGCCATGGTACTATTTCTACTTAGCTGGTCAATGTCTGAAGTCAGAGACATAAGCTGGAGATGGCCACGAGGCTGGTATGGAGTGACGCTAATTCCTAGCCACTACTTTTCCTTCGTGATGCAACATTAGGATTCAGACCCTAAGAGTATTTTGAATCAAGTGTAAGATTCCATTTAAATGGACATAAGGATGAAGATAATTTAATAGGTACTATGATTATACAGCTATTTAGTCATTGTGAAGATACCTTGATCTTCTTCTGAGAATGAAAATCCTTTTCAACGTGCTTTAACCATAATTGCCTCTTTACAGGAAAGTTTTCTGTGCACTTAGACGTATCATACGCTCTGTCTGATGTGGCCTTCTCTCTCTACCCCTGCCTTCTGGCAAATTCTTCATTATCCTTTTTAAAAACTCCCAGGTACAGGTTATCACTCTATCTCTGTTCTCAAAGAGGCTGAGCTCCATGTCACTTTGAGTTGTGCATCTTCATCATCACATGCTTCAAATCCACACATCTCAATGGCCAGTCTGCTTTGAGGTCCAGGACTGGGACTAATTCACCTCTGCTTCCACATTGCTGCTCAAGGGCCGTGCACAGTAGGTGCTCAGTATGTGCTTGAAGCAGAAAGGGAGGACAGAAGGGGAGAGGAAGTACAATGTGTGCACATCCTTCCTCCATGTAGATTCAGAGGTTAGACAAAAGACAATACACAGTGTCCTCGAAGCAAAAGGTGGCTGAGCATGGGAGCAGAGGGCTGACCAGGATATATCAGGGTCTGAAGGAAAGCTGAGAGGCCACAGGACAAGTTCATCCCAAGGCCACTGACCAAATTCATAGCCATTGACCAAATTCCAGGACATCTCCATAGACTGTCTATTCCAGTGGGTTTGTTATCAACCTTCCGGGGACAGAGAAGCAAGTGAAAGCAATCTACACCCCACAGGGTGGCCTCTGTTAGTGAGAGATGTTACAAATGTCAAACACCAGCCGAGTTCTTAAAATGCATTCTCGAGGTGCTTGGGTGACTCAGTCAGTTAAGCATCCAACTCTTGATTTCGGCTCAGGTCATGATCTCAGGGTCATGGTACTGAACACCATGTCGGGCACTGCCCTGACCATGGAGCCTGTTTAGGATTCTCCCTCTCTGCCAACCTCTGCCCCTCTCCCCAGCTTATGCTCTCCTCACCTAAAAAAATAAAAATTAAGAAGAAATGCATTCTCTGCACCACCTTTGAGCACTCTGGGTGTGAAAGTGAGGAAAGGCAGGAGGTATCCCTGAGCAAAGTGCTAGATGCCACCACTAGGCCCTTTACTGTGGTATATATGCAACACACAGCCCCCTGCTGATGGGGATTACCATTAGCCTTGTTTCTTAATGAGGAAACTGACGTTCAGAGAGGTTAAATGATTCACCGTATCTATGGAGTAAAGGTCAGAATTCACTTCCAGATCTGCCTGATCTCCTTGTTCTTTCTGGTTTCCCGTTCTTTTTCCTTTCTAGAAATGTTTTATTTTCTTTCCTAACTATCTGGAAGAAAGCTAGTCATTTAATAGTAAATGATAAAGCATTTTCTCCAAGTTCAAAGTGTATTTTTCATAGTCTACTACGGGAAGACACTATTCAGGGCACTTGGCATGACAAAGTGACTTCATATGAGCTCTCTCTTCAGCGTACGTGTGTATGGTAGAGCTGGGGGGGTTGGACCAAAGGAAGAGAGGAAAGAGGAGAGCAGTGAGATCACGCCCTGGTCCCCGAGTCTTTGTAACAGGCATGGGCTCCAAAAGGAGGTGCCAGAAGAGGCCAGCTCGTAGGAGCCGGAGGCTGACAGGTGGCTTCCGGAAGGTCAAAACTCCACGTCAGATTCGTGGCTCCATCTTCATTTTTCTGACAATCCGAAGATATTTGGCTGTTGTCATTTACTTTTAGTTTCCTGTAACACATTTTTTTTTTTTAATTTTAAAAGGAAAATATAATGTCAGTCCAAGAGCTCTCTTAGAGCGCTATGAAAAAAAGTGATGTCAAACTGTTTTGGGTTTTGCTCGGTGGCCCTCAGAAGTGACATGAGTTGTGTGGACTCTTGTGGCATTGGGTTTAGCAAACTTGGTGGCTCTTTGTCTCACTGCCAGGCACCTTCAGGACAGGGGATGGCAGATGCTCCCCAGGGCTGCACCCATTAGATACAACCTTCTCAACACCAGCACTGGGAGACCGCTAGAGATTAAATTCATTCGCAGGTGAGGAAAGACATCCCGAGAACTAACTGGCCTGAGGTCCCTCGGTGATCTTTGGTTCCAATCTCAACAGCTCTGACTGGGGAAACTGAGGCCCAGAGGGAGACAGATGTAGTGTCCAGCTCTTGCTCAAGATGATGCTACCGGTTTAGTCATCTAGATGGTTAGATCGTTAGATGATTCGATGGTTAGACATCATTGGCATTTGGAAAGCTGGGGTAAAAACTCCCATGTCAGTTTCTGAAGCTTTGGGCTCAGAAAATATAATGTTTGTCGATGAGCTTTCATTCTCAAATTATGTTTGTAGTCACCATTAATCCACTCTCTCTCTCACACACACATATACACACATATATACACACACATATATATACATACAGTGGATAGGAACCTTAGTGAATGGTTTTATACATGCAATGTGCTATGTGCTGCGGGCATAAAGATGCTTCCTGAAAGTAGTAAATTTGTAAAAAATTTGATATGTTCACATTTTTTCCTTAGGATAAATACAATTGGATCAACTCATACTAAAAAAACAAATGGGTAGATATACATTAGAAATTGTGATGGATTGAGGTCAGAAGATCCTAGAATATATGGATTCTAGCAAAATTACTGCCAAAAAAAATAAGCCAGCACATTATTCCTGGGGCTCTGTGTTATCTCGATGGTAAAGACTGCTTACTGTGTATAAGCCCCTGGGTTAGGCCCTGAGCGCTGATTTGGGAAGAAATATCAGGAACGGATATTACTCATCATATGAGATGGGAGATTATCACTGAGACAATACAATATAATAATAAGTAAGTTGTGCTGCAAAAATATCAGCCTTCTCCAGGTTAATTTACAGCCTTAACACAATTATATCAAGTTCTAGAATTTGTAAAAGACAAAATGTTTCTGAATTTCATCTTGATGACAAACAAATAAGAAACTGAAGAACAAAAGCAAAGATGTAAGACCTGAATTGATCATATGTCACAATTTCTTCCACAGCCACAAAATAAAAGAGTATTATAGCTGTACAAAAATTGGCGCAAGAAAGTATGGCACAGAACACCGCAGTTGAAGGACTCCTGCTGCAGATAAGAATCTACTGTGTAATTAAGGATATGTAATAAACAAAAAAGGGGGCGTAAATTCCTCATTAAAATATGCTTATAAATTTGGCTAGGAATGTTTTTAGAGTTACAATTAATCTTACCTCAGGTCAGTTGCTGAAACACATTCTTGTTGGATTTAAAAATTAAATCCATGGCAAAGTTATAATTTAATGGACTATTTAATTGAATTGTTCCTGGACTGGGAAGGGTTTCCATAGCAAAGGGGGAAAAAATCACAAAGAAAACAGATTTGAATATATACAAATTAAAATATTTTGCATATCCTAAACATTAAAATTCAAAGTGAAAAAGCCAATGGGAAAACATATCAAAGCAATAAGGAGCAAATGAAGGACATCAAGAGGCATTTCAAAGAAAATTCAAAGAGTCTGTAAACTATTAAAAAAAATGTTAAGCTACACTGGAAATCAATAAAATGATAGTTATTGAATAATATGTTTGGGAAACTACTTGAGATACAAACTTGAAGATATAGCAAAATGAATATTCAGATGGTGACATAGTATATGGTTTTAGAAACTTCTTTTTACTTTATTTTCTAATAAAAAAACAAACATCAATTGATGGTTAAGAGAATATACCTTGAGGCACGTAGGTGGTTCATTCAGTTAAGTGTCTGACTTTGGCTCAGGTCACGATCTCACCGTTATTGAGTTTGAGCCCACGTCGGGCTCTGTGCTGACAGCTCAGAGCCTGGAGCCTGCTTCAGATTCTGTGTTTCCCTCTCTCTCTGCCCCTCCCCCACTCACACTCTGTCTCTCTTTCCTTCAAAAATAAATAAACATTAAGAAAATTTTTTAAAAAAGAAAGAAATTACCTTCATTAAAAATAATAAACCAAAAAGGAAATGAGGCACAGATGAAGTTCTTTGGGGTACTGGAGAAAATTATTTCTAGGCACAAGTATTATTCAGGTTCTGTCATCTCAGATTTCTTTCCCCTTTAATTTTCCCACTCTCAAAAAATTAACTGGGTGGCTCAGTCAGTTAAGCGTCCAACTTCAGTTCAGGTCATGATCTCACAGTTTGTGGGTTCGAGCGCTGCATCCAGCTCTGTGCTGACAGCTCAGAGCCTGGAGCCTGCTTCGGATTCTGTGTCTCCCTCTCTCTCTGCCCCTCCCCTACTCATACTCTGTCTCTCTCTGTCTCAAAAATAAATAAAAACATTAAAAAAATTTTAGGAAATTCTCCCCAAGGTGTCTGTATTGACCCAGCTCTCCCTTCATAGGATACTTTTATGTAGGTTGAAAAACAACATTTGAAAGGCTTTCACACCATAGTCACAAAACCCTAAACCTCTATTCCTTGTCATATTATATTCTGTTCTTAAGAAGGCTGGGTCCTGACAAGGACACTGGGCAGTGAGTTCCATGTGGCATCACACCCAGTATTCAGGAAGCTCCAGCCGTCAGGGTTGGGCACCCTTCCCTCCATTTACAAACCAGGAAAGAACAGCTCAGAAGGTCCAAGGACTCACCTACACTTTCATGTAGCCAGAATGTGGCAAAATCTTGGATGCAGCTGATGGAGTCACACATGTGAGCAGGCAAGAAAGGTGGACGGGAAATTGTTCTCTGCCCTGCAGCTCATTTTCACTGCTCTGTTTCAGTGTGCTCCCTGAAAGGGACAAAAGGTACAGTTGTTGAGTGCCACAAGAAGCTAGACATTGGGCCAGGAACTTTCTACACAGCAGCGATTCCTTATGGCCATTTGGCTGGAGGAAAGCTATTCTCACCTGATGGATAAAGGTCCAGAGGCCTGAGACACTGGCAGGCTGGTGAGTGCTCAAAGTTATGCCGCCGAGAGAAGTTCCTGGTACATCCCCAGGCATGAAGGAATGGAGGTCTGAGGACACCAAGGACCTCACTGCTAGCTCCTTATGCAGGCCTGGCAAACCCTGGACCATCCCCACTCCCACTGCAAGCAGCCTTGGGGCTGCGGTGCTGTTTTTGACTCCCCATGGTGGAAGTTTCTGTGTGATCCCACAGCCTGCTCTATCATGAGTGCCATCCACGCTTCTCTCCAGATTCATCATGCTGAAGCCCCAGAGAATCATGGACCATCACCATCCCCCTGCCCTGGGAAGGGAGTCAAATGATGTAGAGTAGGATAAAGCAGAGATCTCCGCTTGTTACATATGTATTTGCAAAAAAAAGTGGGCATAAGTAGTTTCCCCAGCTAGACTTGTCTGCAAAGGGAATTATGCATTACAATTAATGCAGACAGGAAGCACCTGTCCACCTACCTCCACGTGACTCCCCTCACATCTGACTACAGCCTGCCTCACACATACATGCACATGGAGACAAATAATTGACAAACAAAATCAGACACAGACACCACGTAACTTCCCTCCTCACACCCCCTCCCCCTGCTGTTGCTATGGGAAACTGCTGCGGACAGGTACCATAGGTTTGAGGTCACGTGGCCAGGCTGGCTGTGGGTCACATTACAGCTCCAATAACTGTGTGGGCTGGAGAGGATCACTCACCGGATGTGTTCTGTAATTAGCCCTCAGAATAGCCTCTTTGTCAATCTCAGTTCAAAACAGCATGGCTGTGTCCAGAGAGAAAGATAACAGCTGAATTCTTGGTAAAGCAGAAGTTTCACTTCCACAGCCCCCTAAGAGTGCTGCGTATTGCTGGAGTGAGAGAGTACTTAGCATAAGTACCCCACCTGGAGAACCTACTATGTGCTGGGCTCTGGCCTGGCACCTTATGTACTATCACACCATCACTCCTTTGGGCAAGCCAGCAAAGCCCACATCTTATTCCCATTTCGGAGGCTGGGCAGGTCACTTACCTAAGAGCACACACTCAATGTGTGGCAGAGTGGGGACCCAAGGTCATGTTTTCCTTTTCTGACTCAAAGCCTATACTTTTGCCACAGTATTGCCCTGCTATCTTCTCTGTTCAGCTCCAGGGCAGCGCTGGTCTCGGTGGGGGAGGGGGTGCTTGGGCAGAAGTCAGGGGTGTGCATCACACCGGTATCTGCAGACATTCTGATCTGACTTTGCTCCTGATGCGCTGTGGGTCTGGGGCTTCCTCTGGACCCTCTGGCCTCCAGAGTTGCTCGTTGCCATTGATCTGTCTTTGTGGATTTTCATGTTGCTGCCCCCAGTCGCCTTCTCACCATTGGGCACCTGGTCCTCTGACCTGCCCGCACCTCCCACTTGACACCACTTGTCCATGACAGCAATTCAACTCTTCTGCGATGTTTCGGCTTCTCATCTCTGCAACCATGAGGCAGGACTTCAGTGCCCTGCTCCTCCTACAACCTATTCATCATTTAAAACAAAGAAAAACTAGGAAGGCTAAAATTTAATTTTAGCCTAAGTTTAATACAGCTTACAATGAAATGAGGTTAGAATTAGGTCGTACACATACATAGTGTGGCAAGAATGTAAGAATTCAATACATGTTGTGTGTCCTACTTCTCTGGGTCCCTTCAAAGTCCAGCACTGTGCTAGGCATATAGGATTTAATACGTTTGTCATGTCCTGTTAAATCAGCAAATGAATCGATGATGTCCACAGGAAACAAAGCCCGTTGGCCATCTTAGCTCCTCCTAAGTAGAGATTGTAGCTCCAGAGCCCCGCTCGACAACATAAACTAGGTCAGTTTTTGTCTCTGTTATTTTTGAATGAATTCAGTTGTACTCTCAATTGATCCTTCTGACTGGTCTTGCTGAATGGGGATTAAGTCAGTTACGTACAAAACCTGGGTATTCTGTCTATCTCAGAACTAGCCACAGTCTGATAACTGGCCGCACATACCGTTGAATGCCCTCAACAAGATGGAGAGCTTATGTAACTTGTCCAAATCTCAGTTTCCCCCATCTGTAAACAGAGGATGGATGAACAGATAAAAACGATTTAATGATAATAAAAATATTAAATATGCGTCATTTTGGTGAGCTTATGAGGTCCTGAGCCTTTAACAGAACGCCACATTTTTTTTCTTCTTTTCCTTTTTCTTCTCTTTCTTTTCCTTTCCCTTCTGTGAAGGTTAACTTTATGTGTCAACGAGGCTGGGCCACAGAGCCTAGGTATGTGGTCAAACATTATTCTGGATGTTTTTGTGAAGGTGTTTTTTGGGATGAGGTTAACCTTTAAATAGTTGCACTTGGATTGAAGCAGATTGCTCTCCGTGAGGTCGACTGGCCTTGTCTAATCAGTTGAAGGCTTGAACCGAACAAAAGAATCTCCCTTGAATGAAAAGGAATTCTGTCAGCCAATTGCCTCTGAAGTCCAGGTGCCACCTCTTTCCTGAGTGTCCAGCCTGCAGGCCTGCGCCATCGTATTGTAGACTTGCCAAGAGCCCATAATCCCAGGAGCCAATTCCTTCAAACAAATCTCTGTGCTCTGCTGGTCTGTTTCCCTGGGGAACCTTAACTACTATACCTTCCTTTCTTCTATTTTTCCTTCCTTCTCTCCCCCTCTCTTTCCTTCCTTTTAGACAGAGGAAACTGGCTCAAGGAAATGCAGTACATTGCCCAAAGTCTAGTCTCTCATAAGTAGTCTAGCTGGGACTGAATTTCAGGTGTGTTTCCCCCCAGAGCCCCTACAGCTTTCTCAGTCCCATTCAGTGAATTGTGAGGTGCTGTGCAAACAAGTGGGCCAATTTTTGGCAAAACTTGGATCACAGAGCAAATCTGGCTTTTGTTTCTCAGCTCTCTTTGTCAATACTGCACCTGTAAGAGCTTCACTGCATCAAAGACTCTTTCAGATCTTCTGGGGGCCTCACAGAGCCAGACACGGAGTGTTTATTGCCTCTCCTTTACTATATTTTGCAAATAAAGCAGACATTTTATTAGAATTAACATATTATTTCATGGGAAAAGGAAGCAATTTTGTTCTATCCATGGGTCTGCTCCACGTGCAGTGCGGTTAAAGCCACCCCTTAAAGCTCTCATTTACCTCTTTTCTTTTCCATTTCATCTTACATCCTGAGCTCACACTTCCATCACCTCTTCAGAGTGTTCTCTTCCTCTGCTCCCGCCATCAGTCTGCTGCCTACAAACCATTTTCCACAACACAGACAAGATTCTATATTTAAACTAGAAATTTGACCTCACTTTCAGGCAAAGACTTACCAGTTTTATAATTGCTCCTGGTCCAGTTTCTCTGTACTACAAAGTCCTCCATAATCTATTTTCTGCCTTAATATCAAGTCTCATTTCTCACAAGCCCTCCATCTTACCTTATGCTCTGGCAATAATGAATAACAGACATTTCCCCCCTTGGTGGGTGGCATTATTTTTCAAGATATTCACTGCCATTCCTTAGTGGGTCCTTCTGGGTGGAGCATTTAGTGAACCCAGGCCTGGATGTCCGTCCTGGCCATGTGACTTGCTTTAAAGTGTAGCAGGAAGTGACAAGTGGCACTTCTGGTTCACGGTGACCTTCTACCACATGTCTTGGGGCAGGGGATCTGTACCTTCCAGGTAGGGAATGCACCTTCAGCCTGGATTCTGGAATAAAGAGGGTATGGAGTGAATCCTAAATCAGTCTGTGATTGCCATGTGAGGTGAGTGATAAATTCAGGTTTATTGTAAGCTGCTAAGATTTTAGGGTTTTTTGTTATCATCAAACAACTTAGTCCATGCTGACTCAACCCTCCCTCTTTCTGAAGTAGGTGGCCCTCCCCTTAGGGCTCACTGTGTCATGCGCTATTTTTATTATAGCACGTGTCACGTTAAATAACACTTGCTTTTTACATACTTGTCTTCCCTCTAGCTGAAGAAATCCCAAAGGCCAAGGGATTGTGTGTTTGTTTATCAGTGTATCTCCAGTGTCCAGAACAGCCTGCCATTCGGAAGATGTTGCCTGAATAAACTGGACAAAGCTCTGGACCCACAAATCTTGCTTAAATATGAATTCACTGAATTTATAGGAATTGAAGAAATGATTATCAAAGTCTAGGATCAGAAAGAGCTGTTGAGTATGTAACTAAGATCACAAAGATATGCATTATAGAAATAAACAGAGCTTGCTTTTCCCAATAAAACAAAAACATAGTGTACAGTAGTGAGGAGGAAATTCTGAATGTGATGTCAGGGTTCAAAAGACTCTCTGCTAAAGTCCTGGACCATTTGGACTCCCATCTCCTTTGTGTTTGTCAAGAAGAAAGAGAACGTTCACAACACTCTTGCCTTTAAAGGAAGAAGAGATGCGATTGGAGAGGAAATATGTGATGAGAAGATATCAACTCTCATGGAGTCAGTGACTCATAAGAGCCCTGCGGCCGCTCCCCCTCCTGAGCTGAGCTGAGATGTCACCCACTGATATGTGCTGTTGATTCTGCTTCCTTTCGTATAACTTCTCTTGCTTTGCCTTAAGGTCCTGATACCAGCAATTTACATTGCCCATTCATCGGTAGAGGCTAAGATATATTGGATATGTACACAGCATCGACAAGAAGACAAATTTCTTGAAAAAGTCAAACCCAAGTAAAAATACAAAAATGGACAACTGATTTATTAATTCATTTATTTATTTAAAAATGAACATTGGTGGGTCCTGGCTGTAGGTAGCTGCCAGCAACTTTGCTGAGGCCCCTTCCTAGTCTAAGAATTGGTCATTAAGAGGATGTCTGAAATCTGCCTTCCTGTAAGTTAAAGATGGGTATAGTTTTGTTTTGTTTTGTTTTTTTTAAGTAGGCTCACACTTGCCACTGAGCCCAATGTGAGGCTCGAACTCATGACCCTGCAATCAAGACCTGAGCTAAGATCAAGAGTTGGATGCTTAGCTGACTGAGGGCCCTGTAGAGATGGGTGTACTTTTGAAATTAACAAGCCCAAACACTTTGTTTGACTGGGATCAAGTCTGATACAATGACTCCTTCAAGGTCAAACAGTGAATTTGTCCTCAAAACCAGAGTAGTTTGCATCTTAAGCTTTATTTCACTCCTTTTCCCCTTCACATAAAAATATTTTCTTGAGGGACTTATTGAACAGATTTTCAAAGACAGTCAAGGAGCTTCTCTCATATTTTCCAGTACTGATGGAAATCATTTCATACTAACCTCTAAGTTGATTTATTTTGGATTATAACTCACCGTCTGTACCTCACTAAGGGGTTCAATTCTGAGCAGTGGGACTTGGACAGACCTGGGCTCACCACCTGGCTCTCTCCTGATCAGTACAAGCTCTCCGACAGTCACTCAACACACCAGAACCTCAGTTTCCATTTCTGTTCAACAGGTGAAAGCTACCTTCCCATTGTGAGGAACACGCCAACAGAGACAGTGCTGGAAGCCTTTACTGTCAGATGTGTCTTTATACACAGGGGGTTCAGGCGAATTAACATCTCTCTGTTCAACGAGGCCAAGTATAAGCTTAGAATTTCCTGAATACATAATTTCATTGTTAGACATAGTGTTAGTATGTGGGATTTAAAAATACATATTTTTTCCCCTTTCCTCATTAGCTACAGCTTGTGATTTCTCAGTAAAAACATTTCCTTTGTGACTTTCATGAAATCACTGTGATTTCCTAATAAGGGAATATACTCAAAGTCTACCCAAGGCCTCTATTTCCCACCATTTCGGGATTGCAGATTATGGGAGTAATCACTGGGACTGTCATTTCAATTGCCCATTTAAGTTGCCAACCTAAGCTGATGGGCAGAAAAAAGCATCCAAGAAAACACAACAAAACAAATTAACAAAGATTTGTGCATTTTTTATATTTATAAATGCTTTAATTCCAATAGACATCCTGGCAGAAAAAATAGTTGTCTGTGCAGCCAAAACTCAATCCTGATTGATTGATTGATTGATCGATGCATTCATTCAGCACACAGTGCTGAGCCCTGGGCTATAAGAATGCGTTGAAATGCTGTGGGCTCAAGGTGCTCCCAGGCCAGGGAAGGTTAAAGACTCAGAAGCAAGTAGGTACAAAGGTTTTCTTATAGGTTCTCTGGTGGGATTCTCCACAGAGAGTGGAATGCAATTCTCTGGGGGGGTGGGGCATGGAGGTGCAGGTAATAGGTCAGGAAAGGCTCCTTCTTTAGAAGGGATTGAAGGCCAAATCGATGCGTGCCAGTCAGGTGCATCTGGAGGGAAGAAGGAAATAGATGATCACCCCAAAAGAGGGGCAGATGAGCATACACATAGAACTACGGAAGACTTTGGGGAATATGACACAGATCTTAAGGTCTAAGGTGGTGTAGGATAATGGTGAGAGGGAGAGGAGGTGAGAATTGGCAAAAGGAAAAGCTGGACAGGTAGGTTCGAGTTTTCTGAGCGAGTGCAGATGGTGACCTGAAGCAAGAAAAAGACAGAGGGGCTGGTATAAGAGATGTTTAGGTGTAACATAATGGGTGTGTTCATGCGGGAGGTGTGGGAGTCTGGGACCGCTCAGAGTTTGAACAGGAAGAAAGGAAACATGAGAGAAAGAAACACCTTGACTGTCTATTCCAAGAGATAAAATCAGGTTCGTGTTTATTTGTAAATGTAAACAAACGTAAAGATTCCTCTTGGAGTCTGTTTCTGTTTCTCCGATCCCACTTCCCCACACTCTTGGCTCACCCCATGTTGCCCTCATCGCGTGGAAACACGAGCCAGAACTCTGTGCTCCCCTGTCTTACTCCACCTTTCCGGGAAGGTGATCCATACTTACATCGGCCAAATCAGCCCGGGGGATTCACATCCACCGTACACCCTGCATGTTGTGACTCAGCACATCGAACACAAAACCCAATGTCTGTCCCCAGACATTCCCCACTTTTTCCCATCAGTCTTTCTCTCCCTGCCGTTTCCACTTATGCCATGTCGTTGGTGAAGCCAGAGTCGGAGCCTTCTGCCTCCGGAGCCCACGTTCTATGCTTGGCATTTCTGTGATTGGGATGTTTCACGTAGTGAGGTACGTGCCCCCGAAAAGGTGGGCATCTTCTACAGTTGAAATGGGCCAAGAATAGATGCTAAATATATTCATTTAGGCTGCTGCATAGACACAGAGCTTAAGAGGAAATGGAGTCCAAATGAGACCTGAAGAAGGGTGTACAGGGTGAGCTCATGGAAGATTCCCAAGGAGCAGTGGGAAGACGTCTTTCCCTTTTGATGCTAATAATCCTGACATAGATCCCACTCCCCTGACCCGCATTCATTTGATAGTTGAGTAACTTCAGACATAGAGAAGTTAAGAAATCTTCCTAATGTCACCCAGCAGAGGTGGAAAAAGTAAGGTGTCCTATCCCATCTGTCTCCAAAAGTGGTTCCTCCTCAGTCCGTATCTTCCTTAGAGGCCGGGAACTATTGGGCGCGTGGATGGCTCAGTCAGTGAAGCACTTCTTGATTTCGGCTCAGGTTATGATCTCATGGATTGTAAGATCGAGCCCCACGTCGAGCTCTGTACTGACAGCAGAGCCTGCTTGCGTTTCTCTCTCTCTCTCTCTCTGTCTCTTCCCCTGCTCTCTCTCTCACTTTCTTTCTCTCTCTCAAAAATAAATAAATAAGCATTTTTTTAAAGGCTGTGAGCTGTAACACGCACACATACACACGCACACACACACACCTTTGCTCCTCTGTCAGTAATGAGCAAAAGGTATGTAGTAGAATCATTTAACAATTAATGGATTTAATCACCATATCTCCTTCTTAGGACTTAAGTCATTTCTCCCCATTCTTATTCTGTACCATGTTCTTCATGCCTGTGTCCCTGAATAACCTTATAAGAAGTGCATCTTTTCAGGGCACCTGGGTGGCTCAGTCATTTAGGTGTCTAACTCTTGATCTTGGCTCAGGTCATGATCTCACAGTTCCTGAGTTCGAGCCCCATGTTGGTCTGTGCCTACAATGTGGGGCCTGCTTAGGATTCTGCCTCTCCTTCCCTCTCTACCCCTCCCCTGCTTGTGTGTGCATGCTCTCTCTCAAAATACATAAGCTGAAGAAAAATTTAAAAAAGAAACGTATCTTTTCAACAGTTTAACAATCTCACCTCGTTCCTCTCCCACACATTGTGCTTAGTAAAGTTAACTTGCACATAGTAGGGCTTTAAAAATGCCTGCCCACGTTGGTTTGCTAGTCTCTCACTTTGGCCACATTATGAGGGAGCTCAAGGTCTCAGGTAGGATGAGTGGTCCAGCCTTTAATCCCTGGCTCGCTGACTGACTTGGAACAGAAGAAGCCACGCCCATGCCAGCTGCCTCCACCTCCAGGGTAGATAGGACCTTCTCCAACCTCGCAGGGAGTGGGTTCCTGCCAGTCAGCTCATTTACATGAGAACACCATTCTGTCTCTGGGCCTTTTCATCTTGAAAAAAGAAAAATGAGTGCATTTGACAGCAGATCTTCCCTGATGAGATTTTTGATAAACTGTCTCACCTAGACAAATAGTTACTTTGTCACGGTGGTTTACAAATAAGGAGAAAGTTGTCAAGATTCAAATGGGGGTGGTGTCTAGCTATCCAGCTCTGATAACCCAGGGGGGCACGATGCTGGCTCGGTGTTAGGAACATATGTTTGACTCACCTTCCTGGAGAGGGGAGCTTCAGTGCATGGACAGCTAGAACCAGGACACAGGACAAACACACCAGAAGAGGTAACAGGGGTAGGGGCGAGGGGGGGCTGAGGTGCAGGCCGGCCCCTTCATGGCAGAACAGTGAGATACTGGGTCAGTCTTGGACTTGGGTTCTAATCCTGTACTAAGTAAACTTGGGCCATTATGAAAATTTCCCCCCTCAGTTTAAATGTCTATTTAAGGGGCACCTGGGTAGCTCAGTCTGTGAAACATCCGACTTCAGCTCAGGTCATGATGTCAAGGTTCATGGTTCAAGCCCCGCATCGGGCTCTGTGCTGAGAGCCAGCTCAGAGCCTGGAGCCTGTTTCAGATTCTGTGTCTCTCTCTCTCTGCCCTTCCCTTGCTCACACTCTGTCTCTCTCTCTCAAAAATGAATAACATTAAAAAAATAAATAAGTAAAAAGTTTTCAAAGTCTATTTAAGAGGGAAAGGAAACAATCACTTAAGAAGAGCTGACTACGTGCCAGGCACTCTGGTAGTTTAAATATCACGTCTCCATATCTGCACAAATCTACAAATTAGAGATCATTTCCTTTCCTTTTCACATCATTGATTATTTAGGGAAAAAAAATGTATCCACTTTAAATCTTCTTTTTTCTCCAGGTGGCCTAAGAATTTCACAGTCAATATATTCTTCCCTTTAATGAGTAAGAGTCAGGAAACCTGAATTTATGGATCCCTTCGTAGGGGTCATGCACCGTGTTAGGCGCTTTGTGTCTTTACATCCTTAGTTTACACTTAGTTTGTATTGTACTAAGTGTACAATACATTATGGTTGACTATATGCGCATGTTACACAGTAGATGTCTACAGCTTGTTTATTTCACTGAATTGAAACTTTGCTCCCGTTGATTGGTGAATTCCCATCACTCCCTCTCCCCAGCCCCTGGTAACCACCATTTCATTCATTGATTCTGTGCATTTGACTCTCTTAGATACCTCGTATAGTGGAATTGTATGGTATTGTCTTCCTGTGACTGGCCTATTTCCCTTAGCGTAATGTTCTCAAGGTTCATCCATGTTGTTACATGGCAACATTTCCTTCTTTTTTATGGCTGAATTATATTTCGTTGTATGAATATACCATATTGTCTTTATCCATTCATCCTTTGGTAGACACTAAGGTTGTTTCCATATATTGGCTGTTGGAAGTAGTACTAGAAGGAACGTGAGGGTTCTAAAATCTCTTCAAGATCTCGATGTCTACATCAGGCTAGAGAGGCAAATATAATACCCATTGGTAGAGGAAAAAACCATATTTCTAAAGACTGTATCTCTAGCCTGGAGTAACCCAGTTAGTGATGGCCAAGTGGAAATCGACACTCAAGTCTGATCACATCTAAGGACTTGGCCCTTTGCATAACCCCAAGCCACCGAGCTTTTATTCTCTTAACATCTCTTGCAGGGCTCCCCAAGCCATTGGAAATGTCTCGCCATTTTTGACTGAAGATATAATTTTGTAAGTCACACCAGTCAATCTTTATTAAAATCTAGAAAATTCCAGCTTGTGATACTGAATCAGTAGCAAAATTTACAGTAGCTTATTTTTTTAACTTAATTATGCTAATTGCTATTTCTAAGCATAATTAGCATTTTGAATTATTTAGTATAATTACGTCAAACAACATGTTTAATTTGTCATGTCAAGTATAATAATTAGTAATAATTCTTGAAAGGATGTCATTACAAGTTTGAGGTATTTACAGGGTGTAATTATGTCAAATGTGATAATGATGAAGGATAATACTGAGGTTTATACAAAAATGTTGCTGAAAATATTTTGCAAGATTAGTGTTGTGGCTATTTTAACTATATTTTTCCTCAACAAAAGTCAAACCTGTTACGGTTTGGTGGCCTGCTTACAAACCGAGAGAGTAAAATGGGGTCTTGGATTGTGGCTCAATCAATATTTAATCCAACAAATGCCGCTACCCTGCAGCCCCCCTTTTTAACTCCAAAATGAACAAAAATAGTTTTCCATATTAAATAGTTATACTTGAAAAATGACCCTGGGGAAATAAAGACAATCCAGAAACCCATGGATTTCTTCCAAATATGGAAATATCAGGCTAACGTAAGAGGTGAGTTAAGTTAAGCCCAGCCATTTCATGGCCGTGTGGCTTGCCAACTCACTGACATATTTAATTTTTAAGAACCTTCCCTGTAAGATGGGATAATGTGTGCTATTGCAGAGGAAAATGAGAAAAGCCTAAACTGCCCTGCAGTTATAAGTCTACCAGTACATGTATTTACACTGGTAGCTGGATATTCCCGACTTCATCAAGAGCAGCGACAGGAAGGAAAATATTACAAGTGGTTCAAGTTCCATCATAGGTGAAGGTGAAGTGCTTACTGGCTGAGTCATCTTAGACAAGCCATTTTGCCTCTGAGCTTCGGTTATTCCCACCGATACAATGAGGGAAATAATACAAATTTCCAAAACATGCTGCGGACAAAGTGAGGCGGTGAGAATAAAAACCATCTAACTTAGGATCATTTATGTGACTTTTACATGATGAATGTTTGGATTTGCACAAAAGCAGAGTTCAGGGGCTACATATTGGAAATGTCGGGTCAAGAGTCTTGTTTCCCTCCAATGCTTGCTCCTCAGTTCCTTGGAAGACGGGGTGAATATTGTGAGCCTTTGGTCTTAGATACCCCTGACCTAGAATCCCTGCTTTAACTACTTACTTATTAAAGGTTTAAATAACCAAAGGACCCTTCCTCCCCTTCAAGTTTGTATGGTAGTCCCTCGTTATCCTTGGGGAGTATGTAATATTTCAAGGCTTCCAGTGGATGGCTGAAAATGGATAGTATTGAACCCTGTATATACTATTTTTTTTTTTCTATGCATACACAAACTTACCTATGATTAAGTTTAGTTTATGAATTAGGCACAGTAAGAAATTAACAACACTAATAGTAACATAGAGTGATTATAACAATATGCTGTAATATCGTTATGTGAATGTGGCCTCTCTCTCTCTCTCTCCCTTAAAATATCTCATTGGCCTGTACTCACCTTTCCTGTGATTCTGTGAGTTGATAAAATTCCTATGTGGGCAGATGAAGTGTGGTAAATGACAGGCATGGTGACTACTACAAAAGTGTTAGGCTACTACTGACCTTCTGACCATAGCCAAAAGTAGGGTCATCTGCTCCTTGACCATGGCTGACTGTGGGTAACGGAAGCCATGAAAAGCAAAACAGTGGATGGGGGTGGGGGGGCTGCTGCATTTGGGGCAGGGAGGGGAAAGAGATAGTTTGTAATAGAGGAATTTTCCTCCTTCCCAACCCCAACTGAGAAATCTTCTTGCTTTTTTGTACTACTTGAATGATTTACATTAGATGGTTTCACATATCTGTTGGCGTGTGACATTCACGCTTGGAATTCAACCTTTGTGGACCCAATTGCACCTCCAGAAGCTGGTTAAACTCCACCTACAGGTGACAAGGCCACCTTCCACCCAGCATGTGACTGACAAAACATCTGCCCATAGAGACTTATTGTGGTGTCTCTCTCTAACCTCATCCCTGGAGGTAAAATTGGTCTCTCCCCTCTTTGGGCTCCTAATTCATCTGCAGCACAGAGATCTATGATAACATCCTTAACGTGTTATTGTGGATCTCTGTTGTCTTTACTAATTTGGTCTCCCCTCCAATCCCCTGCAATAACTGAAACTCTTTGGGGCTTTGAGGGATAGGGTCTATGTCTCGAATACTTAATGAATATCTGTACATTCCCCAGTATCTAGCATTGATGGGTCATATGGTAAGAGTTAATAAAATACTCACTGGGGGCACCTGGGTGGCTCAGTCGGTTAAGCGACCGACTTCAGCTCAGGTCATGATCTCGCAATCCATGGGTTCAAGCCCCGCATCGGGCTCTGTGCTGGCAGCTCAGAGCCTGGAGCCTGTTTCAGATTCTGGGTCTCACTTTCTCTCTGGCCCTCCCCCACTCATACCCTGTCTCTCTCTGTCTTAAAAATAAAATAAAAGTTAAAAAAATAAAATACTCATTGGATGAGTTAATAAATGAATAAGCGTCAGCATGGTGTCTAAAATAAGAGCTAGTTAATAGCAATAGACAATGTTTAGGATTTAAATTCAAAAAGAATTTAGGGGCACTTGGGTGGCTCAGCCAGTTAAGTGTCTGACTCTTGATTTAGGCTCAGGTCATGATCTCACAGTTCATGAGTTTGAGCCCCGTGTTGGGCTCCGTGCTGACAATGCGGAGCCTGCTTGGGATTCTCTTTCTTCATTTCTTTCCACCCCTCCTCTTCTGTCTCTCTCTCTCTCAGAATAAATAAATAAACTTTAAAAAAAAAGAACGAAATGGTTAAGTCCATGTTCACTCATTCTTTCATTTATCAATTCCACAATTACTTATTGATCCTTGGCTAAGTGCCAGGGCCTAGGCTAGGGTCTGAGGCTGTATCAAGAAACTAATTTAACACAGATGCATTTTCCTTACATTCTAGTGCAGTATTTCTCAAGGTGTGATTAAGGGGCCACTTATATCAGAAATCAGGGGCGGGGGTTTTATAAATGAATGATTTCTGACCTGCTATATTAGATTCTCTTTGGGATTTCCATTTTTTAACAAAAACTTGATGGTTAAAATTTGAGACTTACTGGATTACATGTTGATTAAATTATAAACTAAGTGTGTGAACCTGGAGTAATTAGCCATCATCTCTGAGCCTTGATTCCCTCATCTGCAAAGTGGGACCAGTATTATGCATCAAGGAAACTAGTGGTAAGGACAATAAGTCATCTCTTTAAGATGCCTACTAGGCATTCAGTTAGGGTTCAGTGACTGATTCAAAGGAAATGACTTTGCAGGCACCTGTCTCTTGGAAATGACATGATCATGAAATTGTCTTCCTTCCTTCCTTCCTTCCTTCCTTCCTTCCTTCCTTCCTTCCTTCCTTCCTTCTTTCTTCCTTTCTTCCTTTCTTTCTCTTCTTCCTTCCTTCCCTCCTTCCTTACTTTTTTAAAACTTAAAATGTTGTTTTTTTTTTTTTTTTTTGAGAGAGAGAGAGAGAATGGGAGCAGGAGAGGGGCAGAGATAGAGGGGGACAGAAGATCTGAAGCGGGTCCTGTGCTGACAGCAGTGAACGAGATATGGGGCTTGAACTCAGGGACTGTGGAGATCATGACCTGAGCTGAAGTTAGACACTCAACAGACTAAGCTACCCAGTCACCCCAATCATGAGATTTTTTTTAAATCACGTCTTGGTTTAACCATAGAAGCAAATGTCTCCATTTAAAGTGAAAGATTTCTCACTTAAATGCTTATGATGGTCACCATTACAATATGCTCATCTTACTGCAATTAAAAGTGAGAAAATTATAAAGGAAGCAGCGTGGAGAAAATAAAGGAATGATTTCTCAGGCTAGTCAGTTCTGTCAGCTTAGCGCTCATGTAAAATTTCAATTCCAGTGAATTTTCAATTCAGCTGGACGATAATTTACCAAGCACCCACCCAAATGTATGTGTGCAAAGATATGGGATAGGGAACTTGAGCTTTAGGAGTTCATAAGCACATCAGGGTTCAGACTGGTGTCTTATAGGAAATTCGTTGTACAGAAACGAAGTCTGAGAAGCCTACCGGATCACAGAGAAGCAATATGGAAATTGGGATGGCAGTAAACCGCTCTGACTCCTTCAATGGAAGGACAAAGGGAGGGGGTGTGTGACCGGAAGCCAGGGGCTGGGGTCACCTGGGGTCACCTGGTACAAGCTGAAGCCAGCACGAGCTCTCCTGGGGGAGCTGGAGACACCAGCAGACACAGGGGATGCTGCTAGAGAGGCGGTGAGAGAGGAGAGAAATGTTCTGGCTTTGCCCTTCTCAGCCTTCTATCTCTTACCCTTTCCTCATGTTGGCCGAACCCAGGCCGAAGCAGCTACACAAGGAGCTGGGCAATGAAGCCTGAATGGGGTCAGCCCTCCTGCCACAGAGCAGGGCAAGGGGAGGGCAAGGACTGACCGAGTCCACAAGCAGAGCGCAAGACTGACCTGTTAGGGAGGGTCGGTGCAAGGAGGCCATGCTAGGTGCTGGGACAGAGGTGGACAGGCAGAGAGGCGGGGGGGGGGAGGGGGAGAGGTCAGCAGTGTCCTCCTGTAGGAGCCAGGCTGGCTGCCTTGGGACAGAAATGGGATGAGGTCACCGTGGTTTGGCACCCTTTGCACGGATTTTCCAGTTGAGACGCTGGATCTTGCGAAAGCACCCTTTAGTGATCAGACTCCGGGTTCTGAACCTTGCTGATCAAAACTTGGTGTGCCAGGAGTATAAACCGGGCTCCCTTATTACTAGTGTGCCCAGAGAAACACCCTTCCTCGGGCCACTCATGTCTCATGTTTGCCTGGTCTCCCCCTTTCAGCGCCGGGTATCGGGGAAGCTAGATTGTAATTAGAAACCATTCCATGAGACCAAGGTCCAAGCTCATGAGGACACTGAGGAATCTTAAAATTCAGTGAAATCCAGCTTCATGCCCTCTGTAGGATTACTTGGATGTCACCTTACCCAAGGGGCACCGAGGGCAAGAAACACCTTCATTTTTTGAGCCAAGAAGCAGAAGGGGGAACAGAGGGAGGGGATAAAGCCGTCAAGATGGGGTAATGCAATGCTTCCTTATCACTTCGAGTTTTTATTTTAGACATATTGAAAGAGCTATGTTTTGAAATGTTTATTTATTCACTTTAAAATTCCAGCACAGTTCACATGCAGTGTTATATTAATTTCAGGCGTCCAGCATTGTGACTCAACAGTTGTGTACGTGACTCAGTGCTCAGAATGGTTAAATGTACCATTCCACCCCTTCACCTGGTCACCCATCCCCACCTGCTGTCAGGCAGACACCAGTTTTTGTTCTCTGAATTTATTTATTTATAATTAAAATGTTTTATTTGTTTTTAAGAGTGAGAGTGCGAGCAGCGGCGGGGCAGAGAGAAAGGGGGACAGAGGATCTGAAGCTCCGTGCGGGGCTCAAACTCACAAGCCGCGAGATCGTGACCTGAGTGGTAGTTGGATGCTCAACCAGTTGAGCCACCCAGGTACCCCTGTTCTCTGTATTTAAGAGTCGCCTGTCTTATTGTTTGACTCTCTTTTCTTTGTTTCTTAAAATCCACACATGAGTGAAATCATATGGTATTTGTCTTTCTCAGACTGATTTATTTCATTCAGCAGAAGACCCTCTGGGTCCATCTATGCTGTTGTGCAAATGACAAGATTTCATCATGTATGTATACACACTGCCTCTTCTTTATCCATTCATCTGTGGATGGACACGTGGGTTGCTCCCATATCTTGGCTATTGTGAATAAGGTTGCAGTAAACATAGGGTACATATGCCTTTTCGAATTAGTGTTTTTGTTTTCTTTGGGTAAATACACAGTAGTGGAATTACTGGTCATATTATAACTCTGTTGTATAAGGTTTTGGATACAGAAGTGAGAACACTGTGAACAGCTAAGTTCAAGTTTATGAATGTTCAGTTAGTGACAACTACATTAATATTGCCTTGCTGGCAGTAATTTAAAACTCTTTCAGTTAAGATACATATAGATTTATTATATGCTAAAAAATGAATATGGGGACGCCTGGGTGACTCAGCCAGTTAAGTTTCTGACTCTTGATTTCAGCTCAGGTCATGATCTTACGTTTCATGAGATCAAGCACCATGTTGGGCTCTGTGCTGACAGTGCGGAACCTGCTTGGAATTCTCTCTTCCTCTCTCTCTGCCCTTCCCCTTCACTGGGATCAAATGCTCTCTCTCTCTCTCTCTCTCTTTCTCTCAAAATAAATAAAAAAACTTTAAGAACAAAAACAAAACCTTACAGATGAGACCAGATAGACAATGTCAACTTCAAGAGATAAGAACAGCTCTTCTGGGGCGCCTGGGTGGCTCAGTTGGTTAAGTGTCTGACTTTGGCCCAGGTCATGATCTCACGGTTCGTGGGTTTGAGCTCTGTGTCAGGCTCCGTGCTAACAGTTAGCTCAGAGCATGGAGCCTGCTTCAGATTCTGTATCTCCCTCTCTATCTGACCCTCCCCTGCTCTCTCTGTCTCCCTCTCTCTCTCTGTCTCTCTCTCTCTCAGAAATAAATTTTAAAAAATTAAAAAAAAAACAAACAGCTCTTCACATTCTTCTATCAGCCAGATACAATTTGTGTTACACTAACTTGACCTTGCTGGTGGCTTCTCTTTGAGTCCAACCTGCAGGCAGATAACTCTCTACCCACATGGAAGAGATCAATACAAATTGTTCAGTTTCACTTCCCTTAGGCAAAATCCCACTTGGGTATCTGTGATTTGATGTGGTGTCTCTAAATCCCCTTGGCCTTTGCTGACAGGACTGAACTTGGACCACCCTGAGGGGTGACTAATATCACCCATTACATTTCAAATCTTCATTTCAATGTTTTTTTATGGCAACCAGGAACTTCTGGGGTGCTTTTCTGTCAACTACATAGAGATCTGTTTAGCGTTTTTCATTTACAAGTGTCTCGATAGCCTAAAAGTTTTTTCCTTGCATTGTCTTATTTGACCCTCACAGCAAAGCTGTAAGAAGGACAGAGCCCCTAATACTACACTGCTATCTTTTGACAGATGAAGAAACAAAGGATCTGTTCTTCCTTCTGCCAGCTACCTTCATTGCATGCCTCTTAAAAAAAAACTGAGTAGAATATTATCCTAAAACATAAACCAATTACTTTATCTGGTGGTCAGCCAAATGAAGTGGTAATCTGTAGTGTTGCTGGATTGGACACAATCAAACAAAACACTGGTTATGTTATTAAAGAACATGTTGGCTCTTCCACGATGCCTCCCTCAATGATTTTCAAGGGCAGTTTGACGGTATGTCACTTTCCACCTCTATTAGTTTAAAAACCCTAACTCCACATGAAATATGCCTTTAGTGTATGTCACCAGAGGGACACAGGCTAAGCCTCATGCAGTGGATTCATTATCCTGGACTCATTTAGTAAGTGCTTAATGTATACCAGGCACCATGCCAAGCACTTTATGTGCATTACTGCCTATCCTGGAGCGATCCTTTGCACTAGGATTGTTCTTCCCATTTGACGAGGAAATGCAGAGAAGGCTACCATCTTGCTAAGCATTGGTCAGCCATGCTTGGCCCTAACTGATGCCTTGACCTCCGCTTTTCTCTCTCCCATCGATGCCCAGAAGCCATTATTACATTAAGAGGCTGAAGTTCTTTTCCAGATTCAACCTGAAATCTATTCCTTAAGGCTCCTGAGCAGGTTTCTCTTCTATAAAGTGGAAGTCTGGACCTCCCGGTTCTACCACGTGTAGTCACTTCCTTGCAACATGAGCTGGGGGCTTGGGACCACAGGGCGGGGCATTGGAAGTAGGCACAAACCAGAGATAATGCTCTGGACCAGCCTGCAGTTCTTCAAAGGTTTTCTGCTGAAAATTCTACTGTCAGGTCACTCTTCCTGAGAACATGGACAGGGGTGGAGGGCATGCAGAATGGGCTGTTATCTATATTGTATGCCTGTTGCATTGAAAATAACATTGAATGGTGCTGGTGGAGATGTGTGGCTGTCCAATCTATTTCCTTTCACTGCACTGCTTCTTGAAAATATTCACTTTTTTTTTTTTAAAGAGAGAGAGGGAGGGGAGGGGCAGAAAGAGAGATAGAGAGAGGGAGGGAGAGAGAATCCCAATCTCAATCCCAATAGATAGTCCCAAAAATATTCACTTTTAGATCACCTCTCTTTATCCTTGATGACATCTCAAGGCCAGGCTTTGAGCCGAAACCTGCTTTGACTTCGGGGGAGAGATTTGCTGTGGATTCTGTTTATGTGAGAGATAGTGTATCATTTTTACTCTTAAAAGATACAAAGAGTTGGGGCGCCTGGGTGGCTTAGTCGGTTAAGCGTCCGACTTTCGTTTAGGTCATGATCTCGCGGTTCGTGGGTTCGAGCCCCGCGTCGGGCTCTGTGCTGACTGCTGGCTCAGAGCCTGGAGCCTGTTTCAGTCTGTGACTCCCTCTCTCTCTGACCCTCCGCTGCTTACACTGTCTCTCTCTCTCTCTCTCCTAGAAATAAATAAAACATTAAAAAAAATTAAAAAAAAAAAAGATACAAAGACTTAGTCAGGCTGATGGGTGCACACATGTACTAAGAAAGACCAGAGAGGGGCGCCTGGGTGGCTCAGTTGATTAAGCATCGGACTTTGGCTCAGGTCATGATCTCACGGTTCATGGGTTGGAGCCCCCTGTCAGGCTCTGTGCTGACAGCTCAGAGCCTGGAGCCTGCTTTGGTTTCTGTGTCTCCCTCTCTCTCTGCCCCTTCCCAACTCACACTCTGTCTATTTCCCTCTCCCAAAATAAATAAAACCATTAAAAAGTAAGAAAGAAAGAAACACCAGAGATTCTGTTGCTGACTCTTGCAAGTGTCCTTAGATCCCAGAGCTAAAGCCAAGGTTAGAGGTATGTTAGTCCAACTCCCCTTTCCTGGAGGAAAACAAATTGGAGGCCCTGAGCCAGCAGCTTGCCCAGGCCCCAGATGGAGTAGGCACTTAACTGAAATCCGCAAGGCTGTTCCAGATACCAATGCACTGTCATGCCCCATTCCAGCCAGACTGTATTTCTTACTGCCGATCGCCGAAAGTTCCACTTATCACTCTCTGCTTTTGCGCCTGTGTGGCTGCAAGAAATGCCCCCATTTTTCTAAACACCGTATTCTTGTTGGGCTGATGAACTCCTGTTCTTTCTTCAAAGTCCAGCTGAAATGCTATCTTCTTCCCTGATTACTTGGGGGACAAAGCTGTGGGCCCTTTCTGATCATTTGATTTACATACATTTGCTTTTAGCATATGCGGATCATGGGGCAGTATATCAATTCACACTTATGCCTTCGATTCTCAGTAAGTTTCTCAAGAGCCTGTTCTTTTTCCACTTGCTCCCCAGCGTGCCATCACAGTCTCTGGGGACATCAGAGCTACTTAGTAAATACTTGCTGACAAAGTGATCTTCACGTACTTAAATTATGTATTTCCTGCTTTGCTCAGATACCTTCTTTTTTATTTATTTATTTATTTTATTTCTTTGAGACAGAATGAAAGCACAAGTGGAGGAGGGGCAGAGAGAGTGCAATCAATCTTTTGCTGTCAACGCAGGGATCAAACCTGTGAACCACGAGATCATGATCTGAGCCCAAGTCGGATGCTTAACCGACTGTGCCCCTGTTCAAATACTTTCTAAAGCAGATTGGAAGGAAGGAGGAAGGTGAAGGAGAGAGGGGGAGACCAAGGCAGAGAAGAACAGGACAGTCAGGAGTCGGGAAGGAGACATTGGAAATCACTGACAACGGAGTGTAGGACCCAGGCATTCTGAGGTCCACCCTGGGTGATACGAGGCTTCCTACTGTCTCCCACCTTTGGATGAATGTGCAGAGACACAAGAAGCAAATACCAGGGTTTGATTTTATTTCTGCTGTGGGTGTGGGGTGCGTAGGACAACGATTGTGCCTCCCAATTTCCAAGCTAAGTGCATCCCATCATCAAAACTAAAGCCCTTCCGCACCTTCCGTGGGGACCACGGAGTCATGTGGCCGAGGTTTATTTTATAGTGAGATTTGTTATGGCTTTTCTTTTCTGTAGCTTCCTGTCTACCCATCTTCCCTCAGGCCAGTTTCACCTGTGCCTTTCTGGAAGCCAACAGAGCCTTCTAGCAACTTCACTAAGTTGCTAGAAATAGCTACCTTCCCTCCCTGTAAAGTAGTTATGAGGGACACTTGGGGGTGGAGGGACTTTCCGCTCCACTGAGTTCTGTTCAGCTAAGCTGTCAGTGGTTTTCCTCCGGGGGCTGTCTGGCTGTGATGCCAACCAAGACGAGCATAACTACTTCACATTCATATCCCATGGCTTATTTTGGACAATTTAATCAATATTTCGTCAGAAAATTGTTATTGTTTTAGGCTTTTGGAAATGCGATTTTTAAAAGATCAATTGCACTTTTAAGTAGAACTGTTCTTAACAACCATTATCTTATTTTTATTTACAAGATGCTCAACGTGTTTAAAACAAAGATTTTGTAAGTCCTGGCAGATCTCTATGCTCGCGAAACCATTGCCAGAGTCAAAACAATGCCCATCGCCATCAGCCACAGAAGTTTCCTTGTGCCCCTTTGTAACTCCGCCTTCCGGCTCCTCTGCGCACCCCCACTCTGACACACATACCCTCACTGCACGTTAACCCATGTTTCTCAGAATAGTATCTAGGTGGAATCACCCAGCACCCATTCCTCACTCTACTTCCACTCAGCATCATTATTTTCAGATTCATCCACAGTGTAGTAATATTTTGATCCTTTTTATTCCATTGTATGGATATACCACTATTTGTTTATCCATTCACCTGTTCCTGGCATTAGGATTATTTCCTGTTTTGGTCCATTGCAATTAAAGCTGCCATGAGAATTTTTGGGACGACTGGGTGGCTTAATCGGTTGGGTGCCCGACCCTTCATTTCAGCTCAGGTTATGATCCCAGGGTTGTGGGATTGAGCCCCCCATCAGGCTTTACAGCACTGAGCATGGAGCCTGCTTAAGATTCTCTCTCTCTCTCTCTCTCTCTCTCTCTCTCCCCCTTTGTCCCTCTCCCCTGCTCACACTGTCTCTAAAAAAAAAAAAAAGCTATCATACATGAAAATTTGTGAACAAATCTTTGTCTGGACACATGCTTTCTTTTCTCTCGGGGGCATGAGTAGAAGTAGAATGGGTCTAATGGTAGATGTCCCTATCAAACTACCCACTGAAGGGGTTTCACCATCTGAACCCACCCCAGCAGTGCGTGAGCGGTTCATGTCCTCACCAACGTTCGTGAGGGTAATTCTTTCCAATTTTCGCCATTGTGATAGGTGTGCAGTGGTGCCTCGCTGTGGTTTTAATTTGCATTCCTTAAGGATTAATGATACAGAGTTGATTTTCCACGTGCCTCTAACTCCTTTAGTGAAGTGTCGTTCAAATATTTTGTTCAAGTTTTGTTGTTTGTTTTCTTGTTTTGAGTTTTGAAGATTTGTTGTGCAGTCTGGATGTAAGTCATTTGTCAGATATATGGAGAATGTTCTTCTCCATTCCTGGGTTTTTATTTTAAAATTTTTTAATGTTTATTTATTTTTGAGACAGAGAGGGACAGAGCACGAGCTGGGGAGGGGCAGAGAGAGAGGGAGACACAGAATCTGAAACAGGCTCCAGGCTCTGAGCTGTCAGCACAGAACCCAACATGGGGCTCGAACCCATGGACCGCAAGATCATGACCTGAGCCGAAGTCAACCACTTAACCAACTGAGCCACCCAGGTGCCCCAGTTTTTATTTTTTTAAACAGTGTCTTTCAAAGAGCAGAAGTTTTAAATTTTGATCAAGTCCAATTTAGCGCACTTTTATTTTATAGATCCTGGTATTTTTTTTAAGTTTTATTTGTTTACTTGAGAGAGACAGAAACAGCATGAATGGGGGACAGGGGAGAGAGAGAGAGAGAGAGAATGCGAAGCAAGCTGCATGCTGCCAGCACAGAGTCTGATGTAAGGCTTGAACTCACAAAACCGTGAGATCATGCCCAGAGCCAAAGCCAAAAGTTGGATGCTTAACTGACTAAGCCACTCCAGCACCCATTACAGATCTTGTTTTTAATGCCATAGCTTTGCTTAACCCACGCTCACCAAGGTTTTCTTCTGGAAGTTTATAGTTTGAGCTTTTGAATTTAAGTCAATAATCCATTTTGGGTTATTTTTATATATGGTGCAAGACATAGATCTCAGTTTTTTTTATTTTATTTTTGCATGTGGGCACCAAAGTGCTGTAGCATCATTTATTGGAAAGACTATCCTCTTCCTTCTCAATTGCTTTTGCATCTTTGTTGAAAATCCATTATCCAAATATGTGCAGGTCAATTTCTGGACTCTATTCTGTTCTATTGATCTGTCTTTCTCTACTTGTACTAACACCATACTGTCTTGATAACTGCATCTTTATAATAAGTCTTAAAATCATTTGCATTCTGTCTCTCGCTGATCACCATCTTTTGCTGCCTGGCGTACAGTGCCTTGAAAACCATTCTCTTGTGTATTTTTGTTAGTTTGACTTTTATTTTTTCAAATGGGAGGGCGAATCTAGGCCTGTTATTCCGCCTTGGCTCAAGGTGGGAGATAAATTGTATGACTTTCAATCTGCACAATTGTATCTCCAGTATTAATGAAAACCAGAGGGTAAATACAATCCAATGTATATTTGCTTTTGGCACAACTTTTCAAAGTGACATGCATGTGTGTGCATCTAGGATGACAGTTAACAAGGGGGTAAGTCCTGTGCTAGACCTTTTCCGTCTTACCTGGGTCCAATTAAGGTGTCATTCTGGTTGTTCTGAAGACAAAGAGTTATGGATTTGTAGCATGGAGGGAATTAATTTTGTATCGCATTCAGTTCCAACTATCATCAAACATGTGACCTTGTCATGGTACTTAGCGTGGGTCACTAGGGAAATAGAACACTTTGGGAGGTGAGAAGCCAGAGAAATCAGTGTCTCTCATATAGATCTAGTTCTCTCATAGGCCACCTTCAGGACCACATTCACAGATGCTGTCAGCAAACATAGTTGAATGAACAATTAAAGGAAGGTGGTCTGACTATAAAATGATGAGGCTGGTTATTTGGTGTGCATGCCCATATGGCTGGAGAAGTCTGGTGTGGTAGAAAAAGAATACAGACTTTGATCTCAGAGAGAATGGGGTGTAATTCTAGCTCCCTATTGATCTGGTGGGTGAGAGAACTTTAAATATCAAAGTTCCAGTGTCTTCATTTATAGACTAGAGAGAACATTACTTACCTCCAATATTATTATGGAGATAAAATCAGATATGCATGTTATACATCTAACATAGAGCATAGTATACATCAGGCATCTAATTGATGTAAGTTCTCTCTCTCTCACAGAGCAGCTCACTGGGAAAGGTAAAACCTTTGCATGGTTATTGTTCACAGCATGTAAGGGACTGATTTAAGACATGGAGGAAACAGACTTTACAATGTCTTCTCTGATGCCAAATCTTTGAACTTTAAGAATGGATTTGATTTTTGGAAAGAGCCAAAATGCATTCACAGGCAAGTAAATAAGTGGAGTGACTTACCAATGGGGATAAGGTAAATAAACACAAAAGAATGTGACTATAAAATCATGCCGTACAAAATCAAGTGATTCGTAAGCAAGTCATTCTGTCGGTTTTTAGTTTTGAAGTCAAAAGCATTCTAAGGGTTCATTTACCATAGGGAGAATTTTTTTTTTCTCGCGAGAAGGAACTCCTTGGAAGGAAATGCATTCATGTGGACATATAACTTCTGGTCTACAAAAAAAAAAAAAAAAAAAAAGTCAAGGAGAGAAAAAATGTAATTTCATTACTATCTCATCACATCTTTTTTTTTTTTAATTTGTTTTTATTTTTGAGACAAAGAGAGACAGAGCACAAGCTGGGGAGGGGCAGAGAGAGAGGGAGACACTGAATCTGAAACAGGCTCCAGGCTCTGAGCTGACAGCACAGAACCCCATGCAGGGCTGGAACCCACCAACGGCGAGATCATGACCTGAGCCGAGGTCGTACGCTTAACTGACTGAGCCACCCAGGCGCCCCTCATCACAGCTTTTATAATCCCGTTTTCACGTTGTGATGTGCTTTTCCATACGTTCATTTATAACTGAACGATTAAAGAGAGGCTGAAATATTTTCAGTGACTTGCCCAAGGCCTAACTATTGGTGACTCACGGAGCTGAATTTTGAACCCCAGTCATGCTCTTCCCTCCATGCTCTCCTTCCTTTGTGTGTACCCCACTCTAAAAATAATCTTGTTTTCAGAACAGAGTTAATATAGTCGATCCACTGATAATACAGGGGGAAATATTTTGGGAAGAAAACAGTGCCACAAATGGTTCCTGTTATTTTTCTTATTCGCCTTTATTCCCCGTGTTTCCCATTGGAGATAAAGGGTCGTCCACAGGTGACCTCAGTTTCCTAGACCTGGGTCTTGATGATTGGGAAAATGCACCGGGGCTTAAGTGAGATTCCCAGTCTTTGTCTCCGCGGTCCCCCGTGGCCTGTGGGCTCCAAATGCAACAGGAACTGCTTTCTACACCTTTCTCAAGCAAATGCAAGTTCAGAGTGCTGGGATAATCCAGCTGCATCCAATTAGACTCCCTCAGACCGCATGGGAGAGGAGCTGAAGAAAGCGCTGGCGCAGTCTCCTTTCCAGGGCGCCTCGGCCTCCTCACCAGGCGCACTTAGCCGGGTGTGGACCAGGCTCAGGTTCCGGATCGCGGCGATTTCTACAATGGAGGCATTGTTCTCCGCGGGTGACTGTTTATTGCACTTTGAGAGCGCCCACACTGTGAGTCAAGGGGGAAGCCAACCTCAGCTCCAAATCAGCTTTGCTCTGCCTTCCCCGATCCGGATTCAGAAACGTCTGGCACCTTTTAAGTCCAATCAGGGCCGTCCCTACCTCTAAATGTACTTGTTGGTGCAGTTATCTAGACAGATTTAGAGGAAATCTGGAAGCCTAATGAAAACGGTATTAGAAAGCAGGCAGTTGGGCCCCTGTGAGGGGACACGAAGGGGGTGAGGGCGGAGAGCACTGAACCTCGTGACCTCCCTGCTTTCCTTGGACCTCAACGGAAGCAACAAATCTTCATCTAACTTGGAATCATAGGTGCTTTTCATTTCCGCTTTGCCAAAACCTGTATGTCTCACCAATATACCCTATTGGGTTCATTGTTTGGCAGTTTTTGCTTATCTCAGCTCCGGGAGAAGGCAAGCGTGGGCACGCATGCCGAATCATTTATGGAGGCTCAGTTTTAAAGGGATAATCTTGTATTTGCGTTTTACTAGTCACTGGTGCTGTTACAACGTGACAGCCGACTTAGTTACTATTGAACTAGATTGTTAACACTTAATGTATCCAACTATGATAACTCCAAGTGCACCTCATCAAAACCAACATAAAGATGATGCACATTTTTTTTTGGTTCCAGTCCAATAATAGGATAGTTATTTTTTATTCCCTAGTTTTTGTTAAAGACAGTGAGACCGAACTAGCAAATTTACCATATTGGGAAAATTTTTGATGTTTAGTCTTTTACAAAGACAATGAATTAGGTATTGTTACTCTTGCTGTGCAGAGAGAAAATTGCTATTCTAAAGGAGATGTGCGGGGCACTTGGGTGGGTTAGTTGGTTAAACTAAACAGCTCAAGTCATGATCTCAGGTTTGTGAGTTCGAGCCCCCCCCCCCGCCCCCCCTCAGCCCATCTCTGCCTGGAGTCTTTTTGGCTGCCGGTCCCTATGGTCACTGTGCTGTTTCCTGCCCTTCTCACGCCTTTTTTCCTTTTTTAGAGGGAGAGAAAGTAGGGTAGAGGGGGGGAGAGAGAGAGAGACAGGGACAAGGAGAGGGACAGAGAGAGAGAGAGAGAGAGAGAGAGAGATCTCCTGCCTTTCCTCACTTTCACACCCAGAGTGCTTAAGGATGGTGTTCTGTTGCAGAGAATGCATTTTTTAAAATTTTTATTTTTTAGAGAGTATGAGTGATGCGAGGGGCAGTGGGGGGGGGGGAGAGAGAGAGAGAGAGAGAGAGAGAATCCAAAGCAGGCTCCATGTTCCAAGCAGAGCCTGATGCAGGACTTGATCCCATGACCCTGGAATCATGACCTGAGCTGAAATCAAGAGTCAGATATTCAGAGGCGTCAGCATCTGACTTCTGCTTAGGTCATGATCTCACAGTTCATGGGTTTGAGCCCCACATTGGACTCTGTGCTGAGAGCTCAGAGCCTGGAGCCTGCTTCAGATTCTGTGTCTTACTCTCTCTCAGCCCCTTCCCTGCTCACACTCTGTCTCTGTCTCTTAAAAATAAAAAAATTTTAAAAACCTTAAAAAAAAACACCATCAAAGCCATCTATGAGAAGCCTTCAGCTAACATCATCCTCAACGGGGAAAAACTGAGAGCTTTCCCCCTGAGATCAGGAACATGACAGGGATGTCCACTCTCACCACTGCTGTTTAACATAGTGCTGGAAGTCCTAGCGTCAGCCATCAGACAACAAAAGGAAATCAAAGGCATCAGAATTGGCAAAGAGGAAGTCAAACTTTCACTCTTCGCAGATGACATGATACTCTACATCGAAAACCCGGCAGACTCCACCAGAAGCCTACTAGAACTGATCCAAGAATTCAGCCAAGTTGCAGGGTACAAAATCAACGTACAGAAATCGGTTGCATTTTTATATGCCAATGATGAAGCAACAGAAAGAGAAATCAAGAAACTGATCCCATTCACAATTGCACAAAAAACCATAAAATACCTCGGAATAAACCTAACCAAGGATACAAGAGATCTGTATGATGAAAACTATAGAAAACTTATGAAGGAAATTGAAGAAGACACAAAGAAATGGAAAAACATTCCATGCTCATGGATAAGAAGAATAAATATAGTTAAGATGTCATTACTACCTAAAGCACTCTACACATTCAATGCAATTCCAATCAAAATTGCACCAGCATACTTCTCAAAACTAGAACAAACTATCCAAAAATTTGTATGGAACCACAAAAGACCCCGAATAGCCAAAGTAATCCTGAAAAATAAAACCAAAACGGGAGGGATCACCATCCCAGACTTCAGCCTCTACTACAAAGCTGTTGTCATCAAGACAGTATGGTATTGGCACAAAAACAGACACATAGACCAATGGAACAGAACTGAGAACTCAGAAGTGGACCCAAAAGTATACAGCCAACTGATCTTTGACAAAGCAGGAAAGAATATCCAATGGAAAAAAGACAGCCTTTTTAACAGATGGTGTTGGGAGAATTGGACAGCAACATGCAGAAGAATGAAACTAGATCATTTTCTCACACCATGCACAAAAATCAATTCAAAATGGATAAAGGACCTGAACGTGAGACAGGACACTATCAACACCCTAGAGGAGAAAGCAGGAAACAACCTCCTTGACCTCCACCGCAGCAACTTCTTACTTGACACATCCCCAAAAGCAAGGGAATCAAGAGCAAAAATAAATGATTGGGACCTCATCAAGATTAAAAGCTTCTGCACAGCCAAGGAAACAACCCAGAAAATTAATAGGCAACCAACGGAATGGGAAAAGATAGTTGCAAATGACATATCAGATAAAGGGTTAATATCCAGAATCTATAAGGAACTCACCAAACTACACGCCCGAAAAACAAACAACCCAATGAAGAAATGGGCAGAAGACATGAACAGACACTTCTCCAAAGAGGACATCCAGATGGCCAACAGACACATGAAACGATGCTCAGCATCCCTCCTCATCAGGGAAATACAAATCAAAACCACACTGAGACACCACCTCACGCCAGTCAGAGTGGCTAAAATGAGCAAATCAGAGAACTCTAGATGCTGACGAGGATGTGGAGAAACGGGCACCCTCCTGCACTGTTGGTGGGAATGTAAAGTGGTGCAGCCCCTCTGGAAAACAGTGTGGAGGTTCCTCAGGAAACTAACAATAGAACTTCCCTATGACCCAGCAATAGCACTGCTAGGAATTTACCCAAGGGATATGGAAATGCTGAGGCATAGGAGCACATGTACCCCCATGTTCATAGCAGCACTCTCCACAATAGCTAAAACATGGAAAGAGCCTAAGTGTCCATCAACAGACGAATGGATCAAGAAGATGTGGTTTATCTATACCATGGAATACTACATGGCAATGAGAAACAATGAAATCTGGCCATGCGTAGCAACATGGATGGATCTTGAGGGTGTTATGCTGAGCGAAATAAGTCAGGCAGAGAAGGACAAATATCATATGTTTGCACGTATAGGAGGATTAGGAGGAACTTGACGGAGGAACAAGGGGGAGAAGAAGGGCGGAAATGGTGGGGGAAAGGGAGAGAGGCAAACCATGAGAGACTCTTGAATGCTGACAAAAACTGAGGACTGATGGATGTGGGGGGGAGGGGGGATGGGCATGGAGGAGGGCACTTTGGGGATGAGCACTGAGTGTTATGTGGAAACTAATTTGACAATAAACTATTTGTAAAAAAAAAAAAAAAAACTTAAAAAAAAAAAGAGTCAGATGTTCAATCAATTGAGCCACCCAGGTGCTCCTCCCCTTTCTTATCTGCACAATTAGAGTATGTCCACTCGCCTCGGAGGCTGCAAAATCACTGCAATTTCTGGGCCCCTCTTTTGATCAATTAGAAGAATTGAGGGAGGAGCAGAGTCTGGGACCGGTGTTGCTTAAGAGGCTTGCTGGGTCATTCCAGTGCGTCACTATGGCTGGAAAGCCTTGCACAGTAATGCAGATCTGGTCCTGTCACGCACTTCGGTGCAGAGCAACTTCCCTCTGCTCCCACCTGACTTGAAACAGGTTCTCCCCTGGGCCCTCGCCCTGTCCCCAGAGCCATCTTCTCACGCCATTCCATCACGTCCTCGCTCCTGCCTTTGAACAGCCTCTGCCCTCCACCTCCGGATGGCCAACAGAACCCTCCTGCTTACTACCAAATGCCAAGCCGACTGGAGCAAAAGAAAACAAATCATGCTCATATTTTAGTTCTCTCTGGGCATCTCCCAGCAGGATGGGATTTTGGGAAACCCTAGGCTGGGAGGGCTTCCGCCCTGGATGTGTAAACAGTTTTCTGAGTGATCTTGAGTAAGCTGTGATGTCTTTCTCTGGGCCTCTCAGTCTCTCCTCTATGAAGTGAAGGAACTGGATTAGATGTTCTCTTACAGACGAGTTACAAAATCTTCTGATGATCTCCATCATTGTGTGTTTCCCTCAGAGTTATTTGTGTTCCCGGAACTTATTTCTTACCTTGAAGCATTTATTTTGTTCTGTAATTGAGCTGTGTCGCGCTCAGATTTTATCGTAACTAGTCATTTTTGTCGGTTTTCTATAATTTAGAGCCTGGCGCAAATCAGTTTAGTTTTGATAAATGGATTGAAGACTTCGTGGTGGAAGAGAGGGAGAGGAGAGGGGAGAGGAGGGGAGGAGAGGGGAGGGAATGAGGGAGGACATGATCCCCAAACTTCCAGGAGATACCGATGTGAGAAGGACAGAAGGACATTTGAGATGCACAGTTCCCCCACACTCTTCAAAAGTACAACCATCAAAATTATTCCCAGTCCTAAAAATAAAAAAATAGCTATTCTGGGCCTTTCTGCTCGTGGAGTACATGTTGGGGCACTGGCTAGATCCTTAAGTCTTTCAATTCTGTCTTCCTGCCCAACCCAACCCAGGCCGCTTGGCTTCCAGATTGAGCAACCGGGACTTTTCAAATGGAGTCCTGAGGCATCAGCAAGCTTTTTACAAAAAAGTATTCCAGTGAAGACTTCAGTGTCACTGGATTAGAAACAGATGGTTCACGTTGCCTCTTAAATATACATGCTTGAGATCAGCAAGGAGTGTTCGACACAAACTCAGGCAGGGTTTCTCAATCTTTTCATGGTTGACAGTGCCGGTGTGTTGTATTTAGTGGATTCCAAAGACCTCAAACTATGCTCCTCAGCACGAAGTTTTCTTTATCCGCAGAGATGAGATCAACCTCCAGTATCTCAATAGATTAGTCTTCTCAGCCTTGGCTATACGCTGGGATTATCTGGAAAGCTTTGAAAAGCAAACTGAGGCTTTGGCTCTTCCCCTAGAAAGTCTGATGTAATTGGTCTGAATGGTCCCTGAGCACTACGTTTTGTTCAAAGCTTTCCAGGTGATTCTTAGGGCCAGCCAAGGTCCGGCATATCTGTGATGTAGGTCTCCAAGGAGGCTGGGTTTTTCGGCAAAGAACAGTTTTCTTCAAACTCTTCTGATGAATCAGAAGGGGAAAAAATGGATATGTTTTGTGTCTATGAGGGCTAGAATATAGGGGGGTAAAATGATGTTTCAAGATGTCTGTAGAGAGAAAGATTGCCTGGGAAGATAGTCAAGTTTCATCAGTTCGACCAAACATAGTCACAGAGAGGTTGTAAATGGGCCTCTAGCATCAATCAGAAAATAAATGTTATGGATTGAATAGTAAACCCCACCCCACCCCCAAATTCGTGTGTTGGAATCCTAGCCCCCTGCACGTCAGTATGAGATTTTATTTGAAGGCGGGTTTTTGGCAGATATGTTCAGTAAGATAGGGTCATTAGGGTGAGCTCTAATCCCGTATGCCTGGTGTCTTCATGATGAAGGGGAAATTTGGACAAATAGGGATGCACACAGGGAGAACAGTATGTAAAGATGAAGACGGAGAATGGGGTGATGTCTCTATAAGTCAAAGACTGCCAGCGAACCTCTAGAAACCAGGAGGAAGGCGTCTGTTAGTCAAGGTTCTGCAGAGAAACAGAATGAATGGGGGGTCTATATAGGACGTAGATGTCCCATACGCATGCCTATACACATGTACATCCATAAAGCAGGGTGTATGTATATAAATACATGCCTGTATATATGTATGTATACAGATGCGTGTATATGTAAAAGGAAATTTATTATGAGCAATTGGATCACACTGCCATGGAGACTGAGAAGGCCCCCAGTCTATTGTCTGCAAGCTGAAGATGCAGGAAAAGCCAGTGTGTGTAATTCAGCCTGAGTCTGAAGGTCTGAGACCCGAGGGAGCCAAAGATGTAAATCCCAGTCTGAGGACAAGAGAAAATGAAATGAGATGTCCCAGCTCAACCATGAAGCAAAAGAAAAAAACAACATTAAAAAGAGGAGGGTGGATTTCTCCTTCTTCCGTTTGGTTCTGTTCAGGCCTGTGCACACCAGGGATGGAGGGTAACCTGATGCCAGTGGTTCAGATCTTAATCCCATCTTAAACACACACACACGGGAATGAGGTTTAATCTGAGCACCTCGCGGCCCAGTCAAGTTGACGTGTAATTAATCATCCCGTGTGTGGAATAGATTCTTCCTCTTTCCCCTCAGCGAACAATCCTGCGGACACCTTAATCTTGGACTCCCAGCCTCCAGAACTATGAGACAATACATTTCTGTTGGTTAAGCCCCCAGTCTGTGGCGCTTTGTTAGAGGCAACCCCACCGACTTTTACAATACATTTGATGGTATGTACGACTTGGTTGGCTCAGAGGCTCTCAGGAGGACAGTAAAAATGAGAAACAAACCAGCATTCACTGAGCATTGACTGTGTACCTAGCGCTCCGTGAGGTGCTTTGGAAACTCTAGCACATCTAAATACTCATACCAGGTTTTAATGACTGGTAGGATCATCTCTAATTCCAGATGAGGAAACTTGAATGAAGGTCACTTCACCAGAAACACCATCATAAACAAACAAACAAAAAAGGAAAAAGAATAGTTCTGGATCTGTTGAAGTGAGATCTGCAATTTCATGCTGAAAGTAAGTTAGCATATAAAAAATACTCCTGGCCTTTCAAAGTTAAGCCCTTACCCCTCACCCCCTCTTCGGTCTCTACTATACACATCTATTGCATTCTTTTCCTTGTGGGAAGAGGCAACATAAACATCTGTGAGTGTAATAATGTGAGCATCTGCTGGCGGGAAAATGACCTCTACTTTGGACGGGGTAGGGCCTGGTGATTGGGGTTTTTGTCTGCTCCGGCTGCCATGACAGAGTGCCACAGACGGGGAAGCTTAAACAGAGAGATTTCTCTTCTCAGAGATCTAGAGGCTAGAAGTCCAAGATCAATGTGTCAGCATGGTGACTTTCTCCTGAGACCTCTCTTCTGGGCTTGTAGATGGCTTCCTTCCTGTCTTCACGTATTCTTTCCTCTGTACGTGACTGCGTGTCCCAATCTCCTCTTCTTTTAAAGACAGCAGTCATGTTGGAGTAGGGCCCACTCATATAATCTCATTTTTTCCTTACTCACCTCTTTAAAGGCCATGTCTCCAAACACATTCACATTCTGGGTTAGGGCCCAGCAAGGTGGGGAACATGATCCAACCCATCGCCAGGGAGCCAGGGAGGGAAGCATTTACACTGGACCTTACAGGGCAACAGGACTTAGGAGGTGTCTGTAACACCAGTGGGAGGTTATCGCCTCAGTGATTCAGGCTTTGTGTCATTTGTTTTCTCAGCAGCCTGGTTGAAACTTACCCAAAGAGTGAAACAGAAAGGTCTTCGAAGTTTGCAAAGACACTGGATGCTACTCCATTCTTTTGTGGTCGTTCTTGTCGGCCAGGTGTGGTGCCGGGTCCACTCTTGTTTCAAAGCTCCACCCCTTGACTGCAGATGTCCACACAGCCATTGCCATCTCAGAGAAGCCCACAGTCAAGGTTGAGCTGGTAGTTTCCACCTGGAGGTGAGAACGAGACTATGGTAACAGTAATAGCAATGGTGGTATCACGTGATGGACGAGAACATTTGCTTCATATGAAAAGACTAGTGCAGCAGGTGCCCAATAAGACTGAGCCTCCTGCCTTTTCCTTTCGAGCTAGGCGGCTGGGTGTACAGTGGTGACAGAACTGTGACCTGGGGAGCAATGGTGGCTGAGGCCTTCCGGAGGGCTTCGGCAGACAGAGCCCAGCATCGGCAGGATTCAGTATGGCTAAAACAATCAAGAATATGACAGTCATGCAGTGAGCTACAGGACACCCCAGGGAAGCATGGGCCTGCCTTGTACCTGCACCGACACTGCTGCCTTTGGATTCTAAACAAATTTTGTTTCTTTCCAGAAGAAGGAAGAGTCAGGAGATCAAAGCAAAACAACTCTGAAGACTCTTTCACCCAGTCTTGGGGAACCGTAAACCAAAGCCTGCTAACCGTAGCCAAGGGATGGCTCATCTGTACCTCCTGCCCTGGCCTCGGCGCCTCTGCCTTAACAGGATGCCGCGGCTGTTGTTTGGCTCCCTTATCCAAATGCAACGAAACAAGTGGCCCAGGAGAGTGCCCGAGGCCAGATGGAGGCGCCCCGCCACACCACCCGCAGCAACACTTGTGCTATTTGGTTCGTTACACAAGACTGACTTTCATTTCCTTTGGCCTCTTTTGCTGCCCGGTGCAGTGGTGGGAACACAGAGAGCTGTCACCTGGCACGTCACCAAAAGGAGAATAAAAATCACCGAGCAGATGTCACTATCTGCTTTGCGCGGGACAGTGGCTTGGATGTCTCCCTTTAGTTAGAATTATGGGAAACTGGGAAGAGAGTTTGATTCACTGCTTTATTTTATAGCTAGAGAGTAGGACTTTGAGAAGTGGGCTCCCTCTATGTAATGCATACAACCTGAAACTGTGTTAGGGTGAAATTATCCAAGGCTCTTGGGTCCCATTCAGTGATCTTCCTAGCTCCTCCAAGTCCTTGGTTTACCTCTCCTGGTCCCTCTGCCTGTAATGCCTTCCTCCTGGGACTGTGATGTGCCCTAAAACCTCAGTTCAGTCTTTTAAAAAAATTTTATTTATTTTTGAAAGAAAGAGAAAGAGAGCACAGAGAAAGAGGAAGACACAGCATCCGAAGCAGCTCCAGGCTCTGAGGTGTCAGCCCTAAACTCAACGCGGGGCTCAAACCCATAAACTATGAGATCATGACCTAAGCTGATGTCGGACATTTAACCTACTGAACTATCCAAGCCCCCCAAACCTCAATTCAGTCTTTATCCCTGCTGGGAGAATTCCCTGACCCACACACCTATTGCCATTGAGTGATGGACCCATCCTCTGTGCTCTCAAGTCTTACTATTCTATGACTGTGGCCCTATATTCCCTCCAAGCTTCTGGAAGGCAGCTTTTTGAGGGGAGGGGCCCGGGGCAGCACCGAGTGGCACAGGACAGATGTTTGGTCATATGTGCTGAACTACATGATGTAATCCTAAGAGCTCAGCATTAACTGACTCACCTGCTAGAGAGTTGCTTTGGAGCTTTGGGAATGTTGTGGCCCACTAGTGTTTATGAGGTTATCTTCCCTTTGAAGAGAGATAAATCCTGGGGCACCTGGATGGCTCAGTGGTTAAGCCTCTGACTTTGGTTCAGGTCATGATCTCACAGTTTGTGAGTTCGAGCCCCGCATTGAGCTCTGTGCTGACAGCTCAGAGCTTGGAGCCTGCTTCGGATTCTGTGTCTCCCTCTCTCTCTGCCCCTCCTAGACTTATAATACATGTCTCTCTCTCAAAAATAAATTAAAAAACAAAGAGAAATAAATCCTTCTTTAAATCCAAAGATAAATTAATCCAGAGGCTCAGGAAAGGGCTTCACCTTAGAATCAGGCGACCATTTTCTGAGGAAGGTTGGTACCTTGGGTAGGATTGGAGGGCACACAGCTCCAGCATGGAGTTTCCCAGGCAGACTCCTCTAGAAGTCCTCCAAAGGTCCCTCATATCTCCTGTGATGTGTGTTGTAGTTGCTGTCCTTAAGGCATTAATGTCCCTTTTTAAAATCGAAATGCTCTCTGAGTTGAGAAATCCAAGAAGTTAGTGTCCTGGGTTGAATTAGTATCATCGTTGGTGGGTATGAGGTTGGGGGAGGGTGGATGAGGGATACACTGAGTGGTGAATAGAAAAGGTCACTGAAATTGAGAAAGATAAAAGGGAGATGACACCATGTAATTCATCCATTATTGTTTATTATTATTTTTTTTATTTTTTATTTTTGGTAATTCATCCTTTCAATTTTGCATGGCCAAGTGAGTTCCGTGGAAGAAAAAAGACTTTTCTAAATCAGTGATTTTCAAACTTGCTGGCTGGTTAGATTCATTTGTAGAGATTTAAGAAAAAATACTCATGCCTAGACCATGCAATAGGCACTTTGGGGGGAAACCCAGGCATCTGTATTTGCTAAAATGTCTCTAACCCAATCTAATGTGCAGGCCAAGGGAAGCGCCGTTGATGGGAACCTCAATTTAGTGATGATGGGGGACGCATCCACCTCTTTGTAGGAGTTGAGAATCATTTATTTTCACCGTGGTCAGAACACTTAGGATGAGATCCTTCTTGTATTTTTAGGGACACAATCCAGCGCAATCCAGAAGATCTCGGAGTTTATTCATCTCGCACAACAGAAAGTTTACACTCCTTGAACAGTAGCTGCTCGTTCTCCCCTCCCAGCAGCTGGCAAACACCTTTCAAGTCTCTGCTTCAGTGTGTTTGAATGTATGAGATAGCCCATACAGTGGAATCACACACTATTTGTCCTTCTGGGACTGATTGCTTCACATTATGTCCTCCAACATGATCCATGTTGTTACATATGGCAGAATTTCCTTCTTTTTGAAGGATGAATAATATTCCGTTGTGTGTATATATCACATTTTTTTAAATCCATTCGCTCACTAAGTTGTTCCCATCTCTCAGCCATTGTGAATAGTGCTGCAGACACCATGAGAGTACAGGTAGCTTTTTGAGGCCCTGATTTCAATTCTTTTGGATACACACCCAGAAGAGAAATTGTTGGATCATATGGTAGTTCTTTTTTAAATTTTTTGAAGAACCTCCATACTGTTTTCTGTTAGGTTGTGCCATTTTACATTCCTACCAACATGAACAATTCCTCCACATTCTTGCCACTACTTGTTATTGTCACTTTAACAATAACTGTCGTAACAGTTGTGACTCTCACAGTGGTTTTGGTTTACATTTCCTTGTGATTGGTGACATTGGGCATCTGTTCATTCATCTTTTCATAGCCTTTATGGGTCTTCTGAAACTGGACCCTTCTCTTACACCATCCATAAAAACAACTCAAAATGTATTAAAGATTTACAAATAAGGGGCACCTGGGTGGCTCAGTTGGTTAAGCATCTGACTTCGGCTCAGGTCATGAAATTGTGGTTCATGGGTTCAAGCTTTGCATCAGGTTCTGTGCTGGCAGTTCAGAGCCTGAAGCCTGCTTCAGATTCTGTGTCTCCCTCTTTCTCTGCCCCTGCTCCACTCATGCTTTGTCTCTCTTTCTCTCTCAAGAATAAATAAACATTAAAAAAATTTTTTTTTAATATCTAAACATAAAACCCGAAACCATAATGCTCCTAAAAGAAAAAGGGGTAACAGCTTCCTGACATTGGCCTAAGTATCATGGGACCAAAAGCATAAGCAACAGAAGAGAAAGAGACAAGTGAGACTCCATTAGACTAAAGTCTTCTTCACAGTAAAGAGAAGCAATCAAGTAAGTGAACAAGCAACCCACAGAATAGAAGATATATTTGCAAATCTTGTATTAAAAAAGGAGTTAAAATCCAAAATATATCAAGAATTTCTGCAACTCGGTAGCAATGATAATGATGATGATGATAATAATAATAATAATAATAATAACTTGATTTGAAAATGGTCAAAAGATTGAGCAGACGTTTCTCCAAAAAAGATCATCGAAACTTATCTTTAAAACATTGAACTGGCTTCTACGTATGTTAACCCATTGTGAGTATTTATTGGGAGGAATTGGGTTGACTGAGCCTTTGGAATCTGTCCACCTCTGCATGTCAGCATTCTTTCTAGAGAGCAGTGCCGCCGACTCTCCTGGGCATCCATGTTCCTCTGCCTCATACTTGTTTGCCATGAAAGTAGTGGACCCGTGCCTGAATCTACCACCCCCAGGCATTCCCTGTCTCTTGAGCATAAGAACCAAAAGCAGGGAGCTTGGGATGGTTATAGCCTCCCCTTTGTTCATATGCTCTTAAGTGTAGCATAAATGAGGCCTTCAAGGATGGGGACAATTTGCTCATTTTTGGGGAGAACATGTGAGTGACTCAAAAGAGCAGAGATTTTGGAACCAAATGGGCCTGGCTTTTTCAAGTCACAGCACCAACACTTCCTGCTGATGTGCCTTGTTGATACCATCTAGAAATCTGAGCTTCAATCTCCTTTTCTATAAAATGAGGACAATAACACCAGTCTCAAAGGGTGGTGGGAAGAATTTCAATGAAATAGCATTTGCCATTTAATAAGCCCTCTACATAAGTTGGGTACCTTCCCTCACTTCGTTACCTTGTCCACTGTGCCCACCAGAACATTCAGGAACATTGTGGATCATGAGAAAATGGGCTGCTTCAAGAATTGATAAAATATATGAGTTGATTCTAATGAACTATAGAAATGATCCCTGAAAGTATAGTCTTATGAGTTGATTCTAAATGTGCCATGATGTACAAAACATGAACTTGTTAGCCTTCCTTGCTGAATAATAAGTGAATTTTAAAAGTCATATATTATGGAGTTTTAATTAATCATTTATTGGGAATATACCTGTAAAATGAGGAATCATGTTAATGTGAATACATAGGATGAAAACACCAGTTATTCTGATAACCAGGCCCAGAGTCACTTACAGAACAGACACGAAAAAGGAGCCTGCCTGTCAATCCGCATTTGTTAGACTCGGTCCTGTCAGGAAATGCCCGTCCACAGCGTGGGCCCCGCCACTTCCTCCCCCGAGGCCCTTCGCTGCAGACTGCAAGTCTGGGGGTTAGTTAGAATAACTCCCTTTTATGGGACACCTCCCAGGCCCTGCACACGTCCTCACTCATCTGATATTAGCCCTTCCCCCACCCCCACTCACCCTCTTCCAACAATGAGGAAACTGAGACTCAGAGGTTAGGTGATGCCCCCAACCACTTACCAAGTGTCAGAGCATTTCTCAAACCCTTGTGTAGCAGACACCATCTCGTCTCCCTTTAAGAGAAGACAGAATATTCTGCATAGAGGAGGTAGTGAATGGTGGTCTTCCTCTCAGGCCAGCCCTGGATCTACAAGCTGCCTGGATTCAAAGCTCTACATCATGAGGAAATACAGACCCATTTTTGGAGATGAGATTTGAAGGGGTCTGGAGAGATGTGTAATGGCCAGAGACACACACAATAAACCACAGACTATAGTGTGACTCTTGATATTTTAACACAGTAGTTACAGACAGCATTTTCTGATTCCTCTGGGACAGATGGATGATGACAACAGTGAAGGTCCCTTGGAAGCTTGCTCCAAACCTCTCTACAGGCAGAGAAAGCCTCCCAACTGACAAGTCTAGAGGTAAGATTGTCTACCACCTGCACACTCATGTTTTAACATTTGGCCATTAAGACCTACAACAGACACTCAAGATGATATTTTCTATGAAGTTTAAATGATTTGGGAAATCCCATATACTACACCCCCTGTCCTCTGTGTGTTCTTTGTCTTCTAGTCTTGGCCATTGTGACCTTGTTTCTTCTCCTGTCCTCACTGTGTGCTGTGCTCTTTCCAATCCCTGCACATAGGCTGCTCCCCTCCAGACCCACCCAGTCTTTATTCTCATGGCTTATTTTCCCTCTAGTTTCTTTTCATGCATTCTTCCCTCAAATACCCTCTCTAGCTCTTATTAGGTTCATTTTTGTCATTCCTTTGTCTGCGTCTACCTGCCTTGCTAGGTATTTCCTCTTGCATTGCTCATTCTCATTCTCCCACAACTTAGCATGTGCCTGAAAGGGTAGAAATTCAGCTATGTTGTATGAGTGAATGGATGTTATGTTTCAAGAATAGGATATGAATAGTATGTGCATGCATGCATCATACCATCTTCTCTCCACAATGTTTTATAGACTCCCAAACATCAAAAGCACAGGATGTAAACATTTAATTAGGGTTTAGGACTATAGGTATACCTTTGCTTATGTTTTTGTTGGCATTATCTAGCTTTTCCACAACGATCAAGTATGATTTTTTTTTTTTTTTACAAATAGCTTATTGTCAAATTAGTTTCCACATAACACCCAGTGCTCATCCCCACAGTCCTCAAGTATGATTTTTTATATCAGATCATATAATCAAATAGTAAAAATCAAAATGACTGCCCTAGGATTTGGTGAAGAATATAATCAATACATGTATTGCTTGGTGAATAATATAAACAATACATATATCACTTTCTTCTCAATGCTTTTTTGTATACAATGTGTGTTTGTATCTGCTGAAATATAAAGTTTACATATTCTTTGCTATGTTTCCCAGCTTTGAGGTGATTTTATAACCATCTCCTTATCTGACCTTCAACAACCCTTGACATAAGGAGAAGAGAGTCTACTTTTTCACTTTACAGATAAGGATACAGAGGCTCTAGCCACATGCAGTGGGGAAAGAGTTTGAACCTGGACATTCCGGGCTGAGTGCCCACTTAGGAAAGGCTTGGATCTCTCTTGACTTCAGTTTCTTCATGAGTAAAATCAAGAGAGAAACACACAACCATAGCACCATGCTAGAATGGCTACTTGCACATGGAAGATGCTCAGAAACATGCCTGACTCACAACAGCCTTGTAACCAGTGCAGACTAGGAGCTAGTTTGGAGGCCAGTCTTGTTCGCACCTTTTCTGTGCACTATGCTGTTCATTGACAATCGCCATCTCTTCCACCACCTCCAACTTAGGGTGCAATGTTTGAGACCCTACTTTTCAGGGTAAAGGATTGGGAAGTATCTAGCAATGCATTTGCTGAGGGTGGCCTCTGTCTCCTCCAATGTCAGAGCTTCCGTCTGCTGTGTGTTGAGCATTGTGCACGTTGCTGGCCCAGAAAGAGCTGCCCCCTCCTTCTGCTGTACTCCTGGGACAGCATTGCATGCACCATCTTTGTATCACCATGTAGGTGTAAGCTAAGTCTGGGAACTGCTGTGTCTGTGACGTGAACAGCTGAAGGACAAGGAAGATCACAGACATAGCTAAGGTTGTGTGGCCATCATGATATAAGCAAGTGACAAGGATAGCTTTTCTTCCATAGGTGCCTCGACTGGAGCAACTGTCACCCTGGACTGTGAGCTCTCTACTGTCCGTCTATCCCAGGAAGTCCGTCAACCAGAACCTCCGGTTAGTTAAACGACCTGTTACTAAAGTTAGTTTAATGGCTAGGCAAATGGCCTTTTACAAAAAGTCTGTGACAAAGACGATTCCGTGCCATGCTGAGGAGGTAGAAATAAAAAGCAAATACCATGGATTGTGAGTAACTTTTTCTGCAAGTGCTCGCAAGACAAGGAAGCATTTCTAATAAATTTTAACTTGATAAACAAGTGATGTCTTGCAATATGAGCAGCACATGATACTGAATGTCACGCAATCACAGCTGAGCCAATGGCTCTTCTCTCTCTTTCCCTCTCTCTCTCTCTTTTGCTTCGGGATTGTGGGTGATCATCAATGCAATGTCACATTTCTGCAAAATCCTCAAAAGGAGGCAAATGCTAGTGTCATTGGATAGTTTCCTTGTTAAAGTTGCACCAAAAGAAATGATTCCATTGAGCCAATAGAGAGCAGGGATTCCGTTAGTGATAGTGAAAGTCGTCCTACACAGTAACCCTCCTCTCTCTCATCTCCCTCACACCAGCCACGAAGGTTTTCAAAGGGAAGTGTAGGTTAATTAATTTTTCTTTATATTCTATATATTCTTTATCATTTTGTACTATATTACAGTACTGTAATCATTTTTATATGAATATTGTTTTGGCTGTGGAATGAATCATCTGAATTTCCATTATTCTTTATGGGGAAATTCACTTTGATATACCAAGGACTTTGGATTACAAGCATGTTTCTGGAAAGAATTATGCTCACAAACCAAGTTTTTACTGTACCTGTCTTTATGAATCTGTGGCTTCCCAGCCTCGAGTGGTGTGCATGGCACCCAATACGGCCTCACTGCAATGGTATGAGGCATGAATGAACAAACAGAGAGCATGTGGAACAGGGGAGGGACAGAGGGACAGAGAGAGAAAGAATCTCCGGTAGGATCCATATTCAGCACAGAGCCCAACACAGGGCTTGATTCCATGACCATTGTATCATGATCTGAGCAGAAATCAAGAGTCTGACATTCAACCATCTGACCCACCCAAGAGCCCCTTGTATTCATATTTTAAAGAATCTGGGGAAGACTCCTTGCCCAAGGCCTTCAACAATTACATTTGCACCCTTTGAGATGTCGCATGAGGGGGTCTGTGCTCCATGTCATCCCATAAGAGCTGTCCTTAGGATGGCCTCATGCAGGGGTTAATGATCTTTTGTCACCCTCTTGAAATTCTTAGCAGTTTTTGAATAAGGGCTGCACTTTTGCACTGGGCCTTACAAAGCGCGTAGTTGACCCATGTCTCTTTCCTCCTCAAAAAAGACTCATGATACTAGAGGGTTTTTTCAGTATTACATTATTTAGACAAAACATGTTGATGAACTAAGTGTGACTGAATTAGAAACACGTGTGAAAATGGACTCTGCTTGAGCTGGAAAAAAAAAAACCTGGAGAAGAAAGAGGGATCTGTGTAAATATGTTTGAAGTTCAGCTGACCAGCAAATCCTTGAAAAACCTCAACAACTTTGCTACAGAGAAGCTGCCTTGTTCGTCCTGCGTGTCTCTGGTCTCACTCCCTGAATGCCTTTCCCAAATTATTTTGGAAGTGGGTGTGCTTCCTGGACCTCGGCTGGGTGTATTCACTTCAAAATAAACCAGGGCCTTCAACACTGTAGCGTCGTAACTACATGAGTCCAGAGAGCATTACGAAGCGGTGCAGGTATTCTGTCTGAGACTGAGGGCTGACCGCCCTGGTGGAGGGGACTGGAGGGCCCCTCCCTGCAGAGGAAGTCTCTGGGAGTCTGGGCTCTGGCTTTCTGGGTTTTATAGAAGAATAGAAATGTGCCTTTGCTCGCTTACTGTGCACCATTTTGTTTCAAGACCTTGAGAATAACTGGTGAGTCGACTGGAGTCTGAGGTCATGCTCTGACACGAGTCAGGCTCCCACAGGGAGCGGCAGGGGACTGATGGCCCAAGAGGGGCTGGCACGCGTCCAGGGAGGAGCTCGCCCAACCTGTGGGCGGACGTGGCTGAAAATTCCAAGTTTTGGAATCCTTTCTACCATGAAACTCTGGCATGACGTTTAGCCTCAGATTTTAATTTCTTCTTTTCCTTAGGTCTCTCTGTAGCCCTGCCATTTGGGCAATCTGCAAGTCAAATTCCTGATGGTGAGGGGGTGTACCTCTTAAAGGGAGAAAGAAATGCCTATTTATTGAGGGCTTAACTTATCTTGAGGCATTTCACTTGTCTGTTAGCATTTACATCTTTCAGAAGTCCCATGAAAGAAGCATTACTATTATCATTTTATAGATAAATTAACTGAGCTCTAGAGATGTTAAATAACACTGTAAACTACGGAACAAGGGTTTGAACACAGCATTAACTGACTCTGAATACCTTGCTCTTTTAGGTTTATTTATTCATTGAGAGAAAGAGAGAGAGAAAATAGCAGGGGAGGGGCAGAGAGAAAGGGGGAGATAGGGAATCCTAATCAGGCTCCACACTGTCAGTGCTGAGCCATATGGCAGCTCAAACCCACAAACCGTGAGATCATGACCTAAGCCAAAGTCAAGAGCCAGACACTTAACCAACTGAGCCACCCAGGCACCCCCTTGCTCTTTTTCTTTTCTTTTTTTTTTTTTTTAATTTTTTAATGTTTATTTATTTTTGAAAGAGAGAGAGAGCACAGCAGGAGAGGGACAGAGAGAGAGGGAGACACAGAATCTGAAGCAGGTTCCAGGCTCTGAGCTGTCAGCGCAGAGCCTGATGTGGGACCCGAACTCAAAAATAGTGAGATCATGACCTGAGCTGAGGTCGGACACAACCAACTGAGCCGCCCAGGCGCGCCCCTCCCCCCCCACCTTACTCTTTTTCTTATACCACACACATCAGCCCTACAGCCAGGGAAGAAAGCTCTGTTTTGGGGTGTCCCTGTAGGAAGTGATTTTCTTAAGGTGCTCTTTCTGCTCGGAGTCTGAGAGCCAGGACCTTTGTCATCCACTGCCCGCCCCCTGGACCATTTGGAATCAGAGGGAACCCATTTCAGGCAGAAGTGCTCAGAAAGGAGTAAACGGCAGGCTGGTTATTGTTGGTGATGTCATTTGTTTTTGCAGAGAGCTGGATTGGTTTATTCTGGAGGTGATAATTGGGAAGGGCTGTCCCCATGCCTCCAGGCACCATAGGCAGCCAGGCTGAGCTCGTTACATTGAGAATTTCCCAAACAAGGCAGAATTAACCTCCGAGCAGGCAGAAGGAGGTAACAGCGTTAATTAATGTGGAAAAGGAAAGATGGGCTCTGGTTCTTAATGAAGGGGCCTCGCTGAAGCTCGTTTCCTTCTCCAGCATCTCTGGAAAACGCGGAGTGAGCATTCCCCAGCTCGCTCCCTCCCCTTCCTCGGCCAGCTGACTCCCAGCCTTGGGATCTGGGGTGCAGGAAGATCAGGTTCACATCCTAATCCCCGGGAAACTTTACCTCAGCTCACCAGGTTCATTCCAACAAGAAGGTGAGAGGAAACGAAGAGTTAGCTGAGCCAAGAGAGGCAATCACACCAACACAGACCAGGACCAAGTTAGGTCACCCCGCCTCACTGCACCATTGCCGCCATTAACACCTGGAAAGCCTTTGATTCTCACATTAGCAAAACACGCCATAAAGCAAGGTTTCCCCTCCTCCCACGGCCCCTGGCCCCACTGCAGGGGGAGGGGGGCGGTCACAAAGGCGCCATTCAACACCTGCAAGGCTTTCTGGTTAGGCCTCTGCGGGGAGATTTGAAAGTCTTCTGGAATGTGCAGGCTGTTCCCAGCACTTGAACCCCGTGGCTGCTGGTGACAGGCCTTTGCGATGTCCAAGCCAAGGGGGGTGGTGGGGATGGGGCGTCGAATCACCTTGACTCATAACAAATGGAAATGGACCCCTCAGGTGAGGACTTCAGTTTGCAACAGGAAGTTTTACATCCATAGTCAGACACTATGCAAGATGTTGAGGATTCACAGTCCCTAACTCCAGCTTGTTCCGGAGGCTACTAGTCATGTACAAGGTGCCGGGCATGTTCACGGTACAGGACAGAATACAGACTAGCTGTGCACCTAAGGAGAGCCCTATGTTCCCAATTAGAAAGTCCAAATCAGGGCGCGCGCACACACACGCACATACACAGACGCACGATATGTGTACGAGCCACTAAGTTGGCTAAATGCTTCATGAAATATTTAAATTTCACATTGGCTATACATTCACATTTGCATAATTCATAAGCTATGCTAAATCATTCCACTCTCCTTTCAGGACGCAAGTTGATTCCTAGTCTTCCCGAGGTTGCTCAGTGTCGGCACCCCCTCATCTGTAGCCCACGGTCATCTACCATGCGACATCTTCACTTCCGTCCGCGGGAGGGGCAGCCCTTCTGGAAACCTTATATGACTTTGTCACTGGAAACTGTCTAAAGCCACAGTTTCCATTCACTCATCACAAGCTGCCCAGCATAAATTTCTTTATTGCTTTTTTTTTAAGCCCTCTTTTAAAGCTTGTTGGTGACAACATGCCAGGAAGAGACTTCAGAGGTCATAGCTTAACCCCAGCCTGGAGGAATGGCACCTCAATTAAATTTCTTTCCCCACTTTGTTCATAATTCTTGACTTCTATGGGGATCCAATACCAACATTTATTGAAGTTGGCTTTATGCTCAGGTCTCTTCTCCAAGTACCATTTTGATTTGAAAAACAAAATATTGAGGGGAATCCCCTATGATAGGCTTTGTATGGAATTGGATCTAATACCACACTCCTTATTTTCAAAGGAATATCTTTTTGGAAGCAACTCTGTCTTTTCCTTTGTGGTAAATGAGTATAAATTAAAAGGTGACGTGAAGGAAAGTGTAACTGCCTTTTTTCTAGGGGAGAGAGTAGATGAGTTAAGAAACTTCCAAGGAAGAAGTGATGCCCAGGGAGATTTGGAAGGATCAGAGGTTGAGATGCTGAGGAAATTCGGGGGGGGGGGGGATCACTACTCACACAGAGATATAAGCCTCATGGCACTGTGGGGAAATGTTAAGAACCATGAAAAAATCCGAGGCTGTATCCTTTTTTTTGCAAAGCTTACAAGTGAGCTGGCCCTGTTTCATGAATGCTGGCTGAAGAAATGTGACTCCCCAGTCAGAGACAAAGGGCTTTGTTGCTTACAACACACAGGAATCAGTATGAAGTTCATGGTCACGCAGGTTGCCCTCTCCTCTAGTTCTCACGGGGGCCACACAGATGGACCCGGGGGGCACTGCATACACAGTAGGTTTGCATCACGAATGCAAGAAGCCCAAGTTCAAGGAAAGAGCGTGTTTCCTATTGGGCTGCAATTAAATTTTGCAACTTGGGCCTTGGAGGGAGATGGTATCTTTATTTTACTGAATAATAAGCCAACCTGTTCTCTGCTGTGCAAGGCGATACTGTCTCCAAGGCCATTGAAAAGTTGGATTGGTACAAAACTGAGTGCTTCTGCTTGCAACACATGCTGAAATGTGAGAACCCAGCAGAGAATGGTCTCCCAATCGGAAAAACAAATAGACTTGAAGTGATTTGCTTGAGGTTACAAAGCTGATCAGATCTGCTCCTGTCCCTGGAATGGTCATACCCACTGCGCTCCCTGCATCCACTGCTTCTGTCACTCTTCTGTGAGATCAGTGGCTTCCCCTAGATAGCTTAGAAGCCTATGGGGCCACATAATGAGGGACGAGCCATGTGATAGGCAGAATTCTAAGATGACCCCCAACGACCATTCCCTGTGTAACGCCCACCCCTTGAGTGAGGAAAGGGCCTGTGCATGTGAAGTTGTCTCTCCTTGTATTAGGTTACATTATACAGCAACTGGTGAAGAGAGTTTGAAGATGTAATTAAGGCCCCATTGTCTTTGAGGTAATCTAGAGAGGGATGATCTTGGGTGGGCCTGACCTAATCAAGTGAGCCTTTAAAAACCATCTAGAAGCAACAGCAAGCACTCTGCTGTGGGTCTTGAAGAAGCCAACTGCCTTGTGGTGGAAAGAGCCATGTAGCAGGAAATGGTGAGTGGCCCCTAGGAGCCGGGTGCCCCAGTCTTTCAACCATAGGAACTGAGTTCTACCAATGATCAGGGAGCTGGGAAGAGGACTTCAAGCCTCAGATGGGAGCCCAGCTCTGGTAGACACTGTGGCTGCTTGAGCAGAAAGTCTGATTAGGCTGTAGCTGGACTTCTGACCCACAGAAACGGTGAGGTAAGAAGTCTACATTGTTGGGGCATCTGGGTGGCTCAGCCGGTTAAGCATCCGACTCCTTCTGGCTCAGGTCATGTGATCTCGTAGTTCGTGGGTTCACCCCCAAATCGGGCTCAGTGGTGACAGTGGGGAGCCCGCTTTGGAGTCTCTCTCTCTCCTTCTTTCTCTCTGCCCCTCCCCTGCTTGCCCTCTCTTCCCTCTCAAAGTAATTAAACATTAAAAAAAAAAAAAAAGAAAGACAGACTACATTCTCTTAAGCCACTAAATTTGTAGCAACAGTTACACAGCAGTTAAAACAGCCCGCAAATGACTTCTAGTTGCCATATATTCTCATTTATGTTTCTAGAGGAGCAGAATGAAGACACACTAAAAACATGGAGAAAGCTAACTGAGCACTGTGAGAATTAAAGTGTCATGATCTCTGCCATCCCTGCCCGTCTCCTCCCTTGGCCATTTTGGGAGAAGGGAGCACATATGTTGAAAAATGACCTCCTAAAACAGTGTCTTCATTTATTTGTGGTTCACTAATAGACATGAACTGAACACTAAATATGTGCCAGGCAATGTGCCAATCCTTCCAGAAAACTCTTGACTTCGTTCTCAGTATAATTCCTGATTCTGTTTTCTCCTCTCCACCAGCAGAGCTAGTTAGATTCCCCTACGAGCTTCAGCAGTCGTCTCCATGGCCATTCAGACCATCACTGAGGAGCCTCAAACAAAACTCACACCCATCCCCCTAACTGGTTAACTCAGGATCCCCGGTGGTGGATCCCAGGCATCTGACTATTTTTTAGAACCTCCTATGTGATGTTAGTGTGAAGCTACCGCTAAGAATCATTGCTCTAAGTTGTAGCCAGGAAAGTGTTAAGAGCTTACCGAAGCAAGGCTGGTGGTTCAGAAAACGAGACTATTCTGTAGCCTTCCTCTTGCAAATAGAGAACGATCCCAATGTCAGTTGATCAGGTCAAAAATCTTGCTCAGCTTTCCTTAGCCTCTCCTTTGTCATGAGCCACACATCCCATTGGTTCTTGAAACCATTATGCTATAGCTTCCAAATATATTTCAAATACCACCCCCACCCCCATCAAACCTGCCCAAGATAATATGGTCTCTCACATGGATTATTGCAATGTTGCAAGATGGGTCTCTATGCCCGTGTTCTTTCGTCCTACAGACGATTCTCAGCAGAAAGTCCACCCTCTCCCCACCCCTCTCCCACTGCTCAGTCTTCCAATTCACTTAGAGTCATTTTGGTTTCTTAAAAAGGTCTCCATGCATTGGCTCCTGTTACTTTGCTGTTCCTCTCTCCTGCCACTCTTTTCCAGGAGTTATGGCTTCCTTGTCACTTCAAACACACTAGAGAGGTTCATGTTGTAGAGCACTTGCTGTCCTCTCTGTTGGAATCTTCCCCTTAGGAATCACCGTCACCAGTTGTGGGTTATCACTCCGATTTCATCTCTCAGGGTCCTCTCTGACCATCAAATTTAAAATGGCAACTTCCGGGGCACCTGGGTGGCTCAGTCGGCTAAGTGGCCAGCTTCAGCTCAGGTCACGATCTCACACTTCATGGGTTCGAGCCCCGCGTCGGGCTCTGCGCTGACAGCCAGCTCAGAGCCTGGAGCCTGCTTCAGATTCTGTGTCTCCCTCTCTCTCTGACCCTCCCCTGCTCACACTCTGTGTCTCTCTCAAAAATTTTTTAAAAAATGGCAACTTCTGCTATAAATGAGGTCCCTCTCTCTCTGCCTCCCCCACTTTGTATTTCCACACTGTCCTTAATCATACTCTAATGTACTGTGTCTATTTGGCTATCGATTTTTTTTGTTTCTTTCCCTCATTAAAATACACATGATAAGAGAGTAGCGTTTATTTAATTACTTTCTTCTGGTTGTTCACCACCATATCGGCTCTGGAAATATGCTTGACACATAATAGTTTCTCAATAAATATTTGGTGTTATCATGCATCCGTGTTTTCTTTAAATTCACTGAGTATCCACCTGTAGCTTAATCTTATGACCAAGTCACTGATTCTGTTAAGAATCCCCTTCTTATTTATTTCCTTTTAGTGTTGTTTCTGTCCAAGATTTCTTTCTACCACCCTGATACTATTGTGACCAAACTGGTTAAAAAGAAAAGTGACCTTTGAGATGGAATAGACTTCAAAGCTGTATTCTTTGATTAGGGGTTTAATTTCTCTAAGCATACGTTTTGGTGCACGTAAAGTAAAAACGCATCCTTTAAAAACTAGGGAAATACATAGGCAGAAGGTTATGCCTTGCAACTTTGTTTGTAATTGCAAAACCTTGGAACATGGTTTTGGGCATGGGTGGATGTTTAAGAGCACTGTGACACCTCTGTGTGGTGGATTACTTTGCAGCTTTAAAACTGTAAGACAGATACCTCTATGAACTCATATATTGACTGATTTCTGGGATATATTATTAAATGAGGAACTAGTGCAAACATTACATAAAATACATTATCGACCGTGTAAGAAAAAAGAAGAAATAAGAAAATACATATAGATATATGTGTTCCTTTTTTTTTTTTTTGCCAAACACACACACATATGCACACGATAAATCAGAAATTAATGACATTATTTGCCTTCTAAGGGGAAATGGAAAAAGAGCGGAAAGGATGGGGAACTGAGAATAGATAGAGAAAATAAGAGAAAGTGACACTCTCTGAGTATACTTTTTGTACGGTTCTGACATTTAGAATTGTGTTAATATTTCACACCTTCAAAAAATTAAATTAACCAGAATAACAAGGAAAAAACCCAAATGGAATGCAAACAGAAACAAATGACCCTAATATTCCAAGTGAATAACAGAAACACACTAAGGGGAGGGGAAGCAGACAAACTCAATGCTTTTGAGCACGGTATTTTGAGTGTATTTTAGCAGGCTAAAAAGGAAAAGAAGTGTAAACAAATATTGAACTCTAGTCAGTAGGTCTATTTTTCAGTAATGGTGGTTTAGCAAGTGTGGTACTATATTATGAGTATGATAGTATTAAGCCAAAAAATAAATATATGGTGGATAAATAGGGCAGGTTCTCATTGTCAGAGAAGATAGTTAAGATACAGAAATGGAAAAGACTAGAATGAACTCTGTAGTGTTGATTTTGACTTGGAGGTAACAGTTTGAATTCTTGTTTCTTAAAAATAGATGATAGATAGATAGATAGATAGATGATAGTTACAAATAGATTTTAAAAATGACATGGATTGTGTACACGAGTGTGTGTGTCTAGTTCGGTTTGTCTGAGGGGATCCAGAGTTGACAACTGTATTGAATCCCAATAGCAATGAACACACTTAGCCCCGAAGTATTGGATTTTAAATAACTACTCTCCACTAAAAGAAATTAGGGCTCCTTGGAGAAATAGTTGATTTAAGGGCTGGGTCAGCGTAAGTCCAAGACAAGCCTAGAAGTTTTTGCTACCCTAGAAGTGAGAGATTAAAAAAATTATGGGACCATATTAAAAGGACACAGGGCAGAAGTAAATAATGGTAATGATGGGTTATAAATCACAGTATAAACTGAGGATTTCTGAGTATATACTAATTTAAAAGAGAACCAGTAAGTATGTAAATGGAGGGGAGATAGAGGAAGCTCTTTCGTACCACTGACAATTTGGACCAGATAATATTATGTTATCAGTGACTGGCTTGTGCATTGTGCATTGGAGGAGTTTTAGAAGAATCTCTACCTATACCTTCTCGATGCCAGCAATACCACAGAACGTAGGACAATCAAAAATGACCCCAGATTCTGCCAAGTGTTTCCTGGGTGATAAAATCACCTCAAATTGGGAACCACTGCTCTATAAATGTACAATATTATTAACAACATTCTTCAAAAGTGTTTTGAAGAGCAAAATACAGGAAGTACTCATTTGGAAGATAGTCTATTATTAAATTATGGATGAATTTATATAGTGGACAACAACAAACTATTTCTCTAACTGTCAAATTCCCGGACAATATAGGAACTCTAGACTACTTCCTATGTCGTTTGGGAAATTTAACATTTTTACTCGTTTGTATATTTCTCAATTTCAGGGTATTTTTTAAAAAAATCCATGATCAGAGATTAGTAGGATTATAACTGCAAGTATGTGTCTTAATCATAGAATTTTTTTCTTTAATCTTTTTTATTACTTGCATTCAGTTTTATTTCTGTTTCAACAGCATGTATTTATCTGTACTTCCTATATTTAATAGATAGGATGCAGGGTCATTTAGTACCTTTGTTTTCTGACTTCTCCATTTTTGACAGTTTACTTTTAAGTCAATGTCTTCGTCAACCTGAGTACAGCTAAGGTCTTCTGGAGGTGAACGCGAGAGGCAGTAACGGGTCTAAGCATCTGAGAAAGTCTTTTCTTTGGCTTTGCCAGTGATTGTTTGGCAGGTTACAAATTAGGTAGACAATCTCTTATCGTTTGAAGTCAGTGACATAAAAAAGAATTCTGATATTAATCTGATTGTGTTCCTTATAAGTAATCTTCCTCCCAACCTTCTCTTACTTAAATGCCCAAGGAATTTTTTTCTTCTTTTTTTCCTTTTATTTTAAACTCACACACAATTACAGTGTTCTTTTCAGTCACGTTTTTCTGAAACATGGCATACTCTTGTTCTGTGCTCACGGTGTATTTATTTATTTGTATTTGACTAAGGCAAATCTGTTACTCGTAGGTGACCACTTCTCTACTACCAGCACGAGAGGATTTTCAAAAGCGGTTCAATGTGTGTGTCCCACCTGTAATCCTTAATCTTTTGTCTTCTGTGATTTTAATGATTTTTCCTTGTCTTGTAGAAATGCAGGTCTCTCATTAATAGGCCTCTACATCAGAAGTTGGCAAATCTTCTCTACAAAGGACCTGATAGTAAATATTTTGGGCCTTGCCGTCTATAAGATTTCTACACAAATACTTTACCTCTGTATCAGGAAAGCAGCCACAGACCATTATGTAGATGATGGGGGAGGGGCACCTGTGTGCCAATAAAACTTTATGCGTGACATCAAAATTAGCACTTCGAACATTTTCATATGTCACAAGATTTTATTCTTGGATTTTTCTTTCTTAGCCATTTCAAAGTATAAAAATCATTCTTAGCTCAAGGACAATACAAAACCAGGGAAGAGTCCGATTTAGCCCATTATTTGCTGACGTCTGTGTTAGATCTTTGGTTCTACCAGTATTCGTTCTGCTTTGAACTACCTCTAATACATATTTTAATTTCCAGTGTTGCATTTTTGGTTTAACTCTATTTCCCCTCTCCTGATTCTCCCAGCTCCTTTAACATTCCATCTGCCACCAAAGGATACACGTTCCATCCACGTCACCCACGAATATTTTCTTATCTGCTAAGAACACAAAGCAGACACTTCCTGATTTTCTTTTCCGCCATTTGTATTGAATTATTCTCAAGAATATGTTTCTGCTCTGGATCTTTATGGCCATGTCTTACCTTTTTATATGTTAGAATCTTTCTGTACAGCGCACGATGCTTTCCATTGCTGTCTTTAGTTCTTCCCAGATGAGGTGAGATCTGTACGTGTCTACAGTTTGCCAACAGACAAAAGTGTGTGTCGGCTTTGATCATTTTTATTGTCCACCTGGGCGCTGCCTTGATATTCCCTGCACATCTTAAACTGTGTTGTAGCGCTGTTCCTGGCCACATGTTAAGTATCTGGTAGGCCTTTATCTTGTGTGGCTATGCTATAAGGTGGGATTCTTTTCCCTGATCCCTTCAATATGGCCTTCTGACCATCCTCCCATCCTACCTTTGGTGTATTTGAAAAAACCTGCATTTTTTTGTTGGTATTGAAAGCATAAAAACATGCAACTCGTGGTACCGTGCTTCTAATTCTCTACTTACCCTCATGGATTTGCTGCTGACAATGTTCTACCACTGATGCCATTTCCATAGCTGGGGTTACTGAGATCAGAGGTGCTGAGAAAAGTGGGAAGTGGGTGAGAGGGAAGGAAATAGGCTTAGTCTCACTTGGCGGAGGAGGGTGATGGGCGGTGGGCCTGTAAACCCATTTTGTTCACCACAAAGCCGAGAGGCTTTGAGGGAGGGGTGCACAGTGGAATTGGCCATGTCCTCCAGTGTCTCCTCTTCCTGGTTCAAGGGTCAAGGTAGGAGTCAGTCACTGATCCTTTTCCCAGTAAACTCATTCCTGCAAAGGTTAAGAACCATTCCTTCTAAGACTGGTGTGCCATTGACCAAATCCTCATTTCTAATTATATTGCATCTTTTTCTATTAAAAATGTTTCTATATGGGGTACCTGGGAGTCTCAGCTGGTTAAGCCTAGGACTTTAGCTCAGGTCATGATCTCACAGTTCATGTGTTCGAGTCCTACATTAGGTAAGTTGGAGCATCCTCTCATCAGTTGAGCACAAGCCCTGCTTTGGGGGAGCCCGAGCCCAGCTTCAGGCTCCTCTCTCTCTCTCTCTTTGCCCCTTGTTCACTTGCACCCTCTCACTCAAAAGTAAAATAAAATAAAATAAAATAAAATAAAATAAAATAAAATAAAATAAGATGTGTTTATAGGAATGGATCTGAGAACACTAAGTGACTTGCCTAAGGTCTCGCAACAAAGAAGGACCAGAAACAAGATTTAAGTCCATTTCTACCTAACTGCGAAAGCGTGTTCTTGTACCATATATCCTACCTCCAGAGGTTAGACTCTCAAGATGTTATTACCTGACCCCCCCAAAAAAAAACACAAAAAAGCATAGTATGATATTCTAAAAAAAAAAAAAAAGGTTAATTCATCAACGGAATAGAAGATCAATTGCACATGATGTGTTTTATGGGAGATTTGTCTGATCCCATCTATGACTCTCCAGGAGACATCAGCATGAAGACACAACTCAGAAAAGAAGCCTGTGTTGTTGCCTTTCCAAGGTCTCTAGCTATTTGATTTAGAAGTCTGAGGCAGTTTGGGGAATGCTGGCACTCGTGATGCATATTGTAATCCATAAATTAATGAGTGATTAAAATCTTACTCAGGCAAACACATAGCCACAAATCTGAATGATGCACGATTATTGCCAGCCATAGCCAGCAGATGTATAGGAATAATTGGCTTTTAATGCTCATTAGTCAGTTTTATTACAAATAATGCATTTGCATGATGTTTGTAAATTTATGCCCCAGTGGGAAGACATGGTGACAGCACAGTATATAAACAAGAGAATGATTACGAAAAGCGCATCCAAAATGTATTAATGTGCCCAAAGTTCCATTTATTTATATGTTTATTTGTTTTTAACCTTGCCTCATTCCTAAACAAAATAATTTAAGGCAATTTGAAGGAGTACAGCCATTATAAGAATTTGTAAAGGAAGACATTATGGAGAAAAGAAAACGGAACGTCAGAAAATACAATGACTCAGCGGCAGAGTTAGCATGCAAGATGAATGTCATTACATTCTGCGCACGTGATAAAAATGTAATGCAAAACGACCTCTGCATTTATTAGCATTCAAAGCAAAGACTGAAAACTGGTTAGTGTAAGATTCACTGTGTTCACAGGGAAAATGTGAGAACAACAAAAAAGGTTTTTCTCCAGGAAAATAGAACATTTCTTGGTAAAATGGCAGGGGTGGGTGGGTGGGTGGGGAATCTACCTTGCAGTTGTTCATAAAGATGACAGGAACATCAAAGGAAAGTCATCTTCAAACCTTTCTCTAAAGCAAATACAGTAGAGGCCATTCTGATAAGGTTCCAGCTTCTGGGCTGATAACCTTCTACCAAATCGCACTTTCATAAAAATTAGACCGTTGAGGGTGAGAATTTACCTCCTTCATATCCTTGTCCCTGCCCCATTCAGGCTGACTTCCTGGCCCATCATCCTCCAACCTATCTCTATTATACTTTCAGTTGGATAAAATTTAGTGTTTACCTTATGACGCTGAAAGCTACTCACAATCAGGAAATAAACTACACTCTGATGGGGCGCCTGGGTGGCTCAGTCGGTTAAGCATCTGACTTCAACTCAGGTCATGATCTCACGGTTCATGGGCTCGAGCCCCACATCGGGCTCTGTGCTGACAGCCAGCTCAGAGCCTGGAGCTGCTTCAGATTCAGTATCTCCTTCTCTCTCTGACCCTCCCCTGCTCACGCTCTGTCTCTCTCTCTCTCTCTCTCTCAGAAATACATAAAACATTAAAAAAAATTTAAAAAAACTACACTTCGATGAATTTCCTTGGACTGCTTTGTTTTCCCTAACACGGTCTCCCTCCTGTCTCTTCTAGTAATCATTACTAATTCAATCCCCAAACCTTCCCCAGAAATAAACTCTCCTTGTAATACAGTTGGGCATATCTGATAATACAAACACCTCATCTACTTGAAGACATTGCTCCCAGAGGCTCTGTCTGGATTGGCATCTGGCTGGACCTGTTTTACAGCTGTCACCTTGGAATCTTCTGCCCCTCCCACCCTAGAAATCCCCGTCAGCTCTCTTGTATAGAATTCTTAATTTAATGAAGCATCTTTTTGAGGAGGGTCTTCTCCCTGTTTGGTAAAACGCCTCTGTGAGTAGGTGTCTAGGAAAGAGTATATGCCAATAATTTTTTGAGGCTGTAAATAGGTCAAAATAACTTCTTATAATCATGCATCACTGATGGTAAGGATGGTAGAGAATACTAGCTGGAAATGATTCTCTACTGGGAACACGGCATCACATGGAGACTGTGTTTCAGTGCATATACTGCTTCCTGGAGCTGGTAGTCTCTCTTCCACCAGGCTCTGAGCTGGTGCTTCAGCTGTGGGTTCGAGGTGCCAATGCTCTTTCAAGCCAGCAGCTTCTGGGCAGTGTGATGGTAGAGCACTCTTCCTTCAGGAGACCTAGCAGGCCACTAAGTGGCAGTTGACAGATTGAGCCTTTCCCATACTTCAAGAGCTAGCAATCCATTCTAAGAGAAATTGACAGATATTTCAGATATAGATTATACTTTCCTGCCTACAACATCCTGGTGGCACTGCTGTGTGAAGGTGTATGGAGGGTCGCATCTACTGACAAGGGATCCTACAGAAAACTGCCAATACCCAGTGGGCCCACTAATGACCAGTGCTAATGAGAGCTCAGCCAGATGACTGCAACAAGGACATTACTAAATGCTCTTCCCAAAGCAGTGCCCATACATACGTATGGAATCCTCGTTTGTTCCCAAATCAAAATATTTTACTGATGTAGTATCCCATGGTTCTTTGGAGGGTTTAGCTCCCCTCTCAGTTGTTGTATATGTGTTTTAGTAAGGCTCCAACAAGACACATTTTTGCCCATCTGGTCTGATAAGTGTGTTTTATCAATGTTGTGGGTCAATGGGATGATCTGTGGGATCAGATCATCAGACAGTCCGGAATCTCTTCAGACTATATACAAGGTTGCGGAGAGAAGGACTTAATATCATCACAGGGGACAAATATGGGTTTTATCTGTTCAGTGTAATACAAACTATGTTTGATCTTCTTTTCTGATGGGAATAGACAAGAATAACCATAATCAATGGCCGCATACCATTATTTATTTTTATTATTTTTAACATTTATTATTTTTTGAGACAGAGAAAGACAGAGCATGAGTGGAGGAGGGGTAGAGAGAGAGAAAAACAGAACTTGAAGCAGGCTCCAGGCTCTGAGCTGTCAGCACAGAGCCTGGTGTGGGGCTCAAACTCATGAGCCACAAGATCAAGACCTGAGCCAAAGCTGGATGCTTAACTGACTGAGCCACCCAGATGCCCCCACAAACCATTATTGAGACCATGTTAATCTGCAGTATCAAAGATACTAATCTGCAACAATGACTGCAATTGTAGTTGAGGTAACTACTTGGTGAAGTTTATGGTGGTACATTATCTTCCTCCCAGAAAAATCTGGTTTCCTTGGGAGACTGATGAAATAATTGGGGATTTTATAGGGACCACTGTCATGCATCATTTAGATACTAGAGAATGAAATTATTTTTTGCCAACCCCCTGGGCCCTGATCCTGTTTTTTTATTTACTCTCTGGGCTTGGTGGAAGGAGTAGTTTCAGAAGGGTCTGGAAAAAGGAGTAGACTTTGTGGCCCAACAGTTAGTTAGACATTGGCCAGGATTCAGTCTATTTACTTGGCCCGGCTCCAACATGGGGGCTACAATGACTTTTTGGATCCCTAGCATCAATGTCAATTTGAATTTTTCTATTCCTTAGTATAAAGTTACTGGAATAAATGTCTACTGGTTTTTTTGGGGAAGTCTGGGGGAAGTCATTATCCAGATTCCTATACAACTCACCATGGCATTGCAAAGTCCTTCTTTCTGTTGTCTCCTTCATTTGATGAGTTCTCAGTCCTAAAACTGGTTCGGGTCCAGATGTGTCTCTACGTGCACGCACACGTGTGCACGCACACGTGCACACGCGTGCAAACACACACACGTTGAATGGAGCCAACTGTTTTCAAGCTCTAGGTCAATTCATCCTTGATTTCTTCTGATGAGGCAAGTCGAGTATTACATTTATTGGCTTTCCATCTGTTTTGACTCTAAGGACACTGTTCTATTGATTATCTCTATAATTCTCTGTGGGTAAGGCCTTCTTGCCTGCTACCACAATCCTGCCACTTGTTACAACAATTGTGTTTATCTGTATTTTAACAATTAAGTACTGCCACCTGGCCTCAAGGGGGGTCTTATCATCCTCATTGCCTCATTGAGTCTATTTCTATAATGTCCTCTCCAATTGTCACCCTTGCCTGCAAAGGAGAGCCACCAATGAGCTTGCTGGTGTTGGTGCCCCATCACCAGCATGTTCCTTATTTCTTCTGGAATTTCTCATGGAATATAACCATAATGTAAGCTGTTCATATATTGTATATCTTCTTCAGCACACCTACTTTTTGGGCTTTTAAATCTCATCAGATACAGAAATTCTGGCATTTAGACCTTACTTATCTTGGGTATTATATTTTCCATGTTCCAGTAACCAATTTGCATGATTTTAATAACCAGTTTTCACCATCAACTGGGGCTTTGTTAATTGTTATAGCCTGTAAGTTGGGAGAGTGATCCAAAATCACCAAAGCCATGCTTATCCACTCTTATGCCCCAGAGTTCTTGATCAGCCTTCACAACCCAATCCCCCCACCAGTCACCTGGCCCCAGCTGGTCCATGTGTGTAGATCTTGCAACTTCTTTGGAGTATACTCTCTTCCCTCCCTTACCAGCCTCAACATATACCTGGCTGAATTATGCTGCCACTTACCTTAGTTATTGTCCGAATGGCCAGGAAGGAAGATGGGGTCAGATCCTGAGGGGGTGCCTGCCGTCTTTCAGGGGAGATACTTCTGGATGGGTTAACAGAGAGGGGAGGGCCATTTCTGCAGGCTCAGAGATTTGAGGGAATCTGAGAATTTAAAATTTCCAAAGGCATCAACCCACATGTCTTTGATTCCATGTATCCATGTCCAATTCTTTCTAATAAGACCCTTCACCTAGGCATCAACAGGACTTGGTTATGAGTTTACTCTTCTTTGTAGTTCAGCTACCCTGTGATTCAGTTATGAGTGGCTCCCAGCTTTCTCTGCTGTTCTGCTGTAGGAGATTAGAGTCTTTTTATATCACCACAGACACTGTGGCTTCCGCACTTGGCTTCTTAATCAGTTAACCTTATTGTTATGTTTTCCTAGATCTTAAACAAAATTTAATGAGAGTAATATAATCTCACTGTCTTTATATTCTTTATTTTCTCCATCGCTTTCAGATGCCGGATGAACAGTACCAGCTAGTATATTCCCTTTGGTTGGTATAGCATCCCAACTCACCTCCAGGGAAAGTTTTAAGAAGTTGATACCATCTGGTGCCAGGACTATATGGGGACAAGCAACCACAAGTGACTGCATCCTAATTACCAACTGGGTGGTGGGTAATACTGCTACAAAATCCCAACTTTATCCTGCTTGCATCAATCAACTATTTCCATTCACCAGGGTACAGACACCAAAATATTTAATATTCAAGAGGTGCGTTAGTGTATGCTTTTAATCAACCTCTCTGGAAGGGAAGCATAGAAAGCAGGATTGGAGAAAAGGAAACTTTGACCTAGCCTGTTGGCACACTTTCAATCAATTCCATGGAGATCTCTGGAACTAAAATGGTCCATCAAAGTTGTCCTGCATTGGGTTGTCATGGTTTGGTCTTTGTACCCTTGCCTTGATCAGTCATTGGATGTGAGTCACTCTTGAAAGAGCATGACCTCAGGCAAGGTGGCTGCCTGTTGCTGAGGTAATCCTTGAAATAGATAACAGCTGAAGCTAATCTTCTAACAGTTCTACCAACAGCTGGGTGACCAAGTCTTTTGTTCATAGGGAATATGAGTGCCACATCTCTGTGGCTATCATGCCTTGATAATTTCCTGCCCACATCTGCCTAAGGAAAATTTGCACGGGAAATTGGGTTCCTTCTGTCTTCTGCAGGCCCACTTTTATCCCTGCAGTTGAAACATGGAATTATAGTTTTATTCTGAGTTGAGATTCCCCCAAAGTTCTAATAAATCTCAGAATAATTATCAAAAATAATTATCCAAAGGTAGAAGTAGAGAATATGCAAGCTAAACTATTAATTCTTTAGAACATGGAAGAATAATTTCAAAATGACTCAGTCACTAGAAACTGATTGTCTATGATGTGTCAAATACTAAGCCAGGTGGCAGTGACTCTAAGACACATGCATCAAATCCGGCAGGGGAGACAGACAGAAACACACTTGACATTGACGTGCTATAATTAAATATCTCAATTACAGTGAGAGCCCAGAAAAGAGAGCACCCTAAGAAAGCTTCATAAAGGAAAGGACCTCTCAGCTCAAACATCCTACACATAGCACACATTCAATGGATGTTTGTGGAAACAATTATGTGGATTATTTTTTTAAGTTTATTTATATGTTTTGAGAGAGAGTGAGTGAGCATGGATGGGGGAGGGGCACAGAGAGAAGGAGAGAGAGAATTCCAATCAGACTCTGTGCTACCAGCACAGACCCTGACCCAGGGGTCCATCTCATGAAATGTAGGATCATGACCCGAGCCCAAACCAAGTGTCAGACGCTTAACCGACTGAACCACTCAGGTGCCCCTATGGATTTTTAATAGGAAACAGAAGTTAAAGTGGATAGGAGAATTCCAAGTTGACTTGGAAGGTCTTCAAAGATTTTCCCTGTGTAGAAAGCCATAGATAGTCCAGTATGAGTATTTTTTAGATGAGGCTAGAAATAAATGGGGTTGCTATATTGCCTGACAATTTCTTATAAGGAGTAAAGACAATAGTCTATGGAAGGTAACAGAGGGCACGGGCCTCTTGAAATTATTTAGGTTGGTAGATGAGCCATACATAAGAGGTTTGTGGTTGGTCTCCCTATAGAAGTGAGAAGAATAAATGGGTTAAGGCAAGAATGTGTGTCCCTCGCAACAACCAAGTGAGTCGGTATCATGGTTTCCCACCATGTGGATGAGAACCCTGATCACGGGGCCCTTTGATGGCCGGTGGAGGTAGGATTTGAACTCAGTCCTGGTTGTCTCCCAAACCTGGCTCATTTTGCTGGTGCATCACACATATGACAAAGGCAACATCACTTCAATTAGCTAAATTTATTTCCTTCATTATAGCTCGGCAGCAGTAACAACATTTTTTTATCACCTTTTTTTTTTTTTTGTAATATTGTAAGATATTTAGGAAGTGAAGGTACTCACTGATTGGTGCGGTATTTGTCAAGACCGACTATTAGGTCTGAGCCGTCCCGGAGCCACTGACAGCATGGTGTTCCGAGGAGAATTCCACGCAAGGCAACCACAAGTATATGCATAAGTAATGAGGCAGCACATGACAGTGCATTTCATCGCTGTGTCAAAATACACTCCTTTATTGATTTGTTAGTCTCTGAGCCCAAATTAGCTCCCACCGGTAAGCAAGCTCCCTGGTTCTGTCACCCTCATCACATCCCCCCTCCCCTGGGAACATCTTTTCCAGATATTTCTGTCACCTGAAACCAGATCTAGTCTCAGTTACCCACTCATTGCCTGTCTCTGGGCTATGGAAAGAGTTTTAGCAGGAGGAGAGTAGGGCTGCCTGGGTCCCCCATGAGTTTGTCACTGGGACTTATGTCCACAGCTGTGAAAACCTTCTCCCTAATTGGCTGGTTACCTGGACAGAAATTTGCAAACCTTCTCAGCAGAGACCCCAGAACTGTTGCTCAGTGTAGAGTCATCCTGTGGTTTAAGCCACGAAGGGCTTTATTATTATCACTATTATTTTAAGGAATTACCAAAGACTGGCTCAGTGTATATCTTTTGCTGTAAATCTGTCAGTTCCCTATGCCCTAGTTCTTTAAATTCAGCTAAAAGTTTTGCTTATCACCTGCTTTTGGCAACCAGCCACCAGCAGATCTGACTGTGGGTAGAAAAGATCCACTTCTGGAAGTAAGGTGACATCTTGTTTTGCCTTTGAATCCCAGCACTTCTGATTCCTAGCTCCCCGAATTCTTTAATGCGCCTCTTGTGACCTCTCCCTACATGGGGACAGGGCCTCACTCTACCCAAATGTGCCAGTTCAGCTGGGGTGCAGCATTTCTGAACCCTAATCGCTCTACATGTTGGAGGGTATCAGGAGACTGGGATAGAGAACTGGGAAATTCTCAGAGGAGGAGAGCAGAAGGATTGAGCACGAATGGGCAGGGGGCAGTTTCTGCCAAGCCTGAGTCTTCTTCTGGCTGCTCCTATGTCCTGGTGGTGCTTGATGTATAACATTACCTGATTCACTTTCCTTCTGAACCTGCTTCTCATCCGCAACAAGAAATAACAATCTGAACTTCTCAGGATCATGATGAAAATTAAGAGGAATAATATATTTAAGGTGTCAACCCTATGGGGTGACTGGGTGGCTCAGTCGGTTGAAGGTCCGACTTTGGCTCAGACCATGATCTCACAGCTCATGAGTTCGAGTCCTGCAAAGGACTCTGTGCTGACAGCTCGGAGCCCGGAGCCTGCTTCGGATTCTGTGTCTCCCTCTCTCTCTGCTCCTCCCTTGCTCACACTCTGTCTCTGTGTGTCTCAAAAATAAATAGACATTAAAAAAAATTTTTAAAGGCGTCAACCATAAAGCCTGGCATGTAGGAGGTGTTCAACAATTGAGGTCTCCCTTTTTTTCACTATATGTGGATGTTAGAATTTGTCAGCTTTTGTACACATTTGTCCTTAATAGTTTAAAAACTTGGTGAAGAAATTAGAAATCAGTGTTTATATGCTTATTTAGCAGATGAGGAAAACTGGGGCCCAGAAAATTGGTCAGAACCCTGTAATTGGTAGGTGTACCATCCCCTACTCCCAGGTTAGATCTCAAAGCTTGGCCAGCTGAGGAGCAAAGATTCCCTCTTCTTTCAGGAATTTCAGATGGGACAAATCTCCTCCAGAAGCCTCAAAATGTTGATTCGTTTTGAATTGCTACTTTTCAGAACCCTGCGCTCTGGAGAGATGAGAAAGTCCCTGCTGCATTTTGCCACCATATTTGGAATCTCTCTCGTAACCCACAAGTTTCAACATTGTCTACTCTGGACCCTCCTACTCCCCTCTGCTGAGAAGCCAAACAAGACATGGTTTATTGCATAAACATCAGCACATATTAGGTGATTGACAAATCTATTTTCCATTCATTCCTCTCATTCATTTCTGGTTTGAGAAAAACATCCTATGTAGAATGCTCTCAATAAAAACTAATTTGAGAAAATAGATATTAAAAAACAACAATGGTTACTTGTTCCAGTTACTGTCTAGGTGCTGGGAGAATGAAATGTGGCATGAATGCACTGCGACCCTCACAAGGCTGCTATCCTCTGGAAGCTGAGACCCTCACAAAGCTGTCCGTGCCCTTCCTTGGAGGGAGGGGGAGGGGCGGCTTTAGCCCCAGCGCCCAGGGAGTGAGGAGGGAACCTTTGTGCACACAACTGTGTCTCACAGAGTTGTTGCGCGGCAACCTTGTTGTGCCTAAGGAGCAGGTGCGGGGTTGAGGGCGGGGATCACGCTGAGAATCGAGTCTGAGGTGTAGCATGGAAAGGATCAGGGACCAGAGGTTAAAGAAAGATGGACACAAACTCTGCCCTGAAACAAAAGAGGCGGTCATGTTAAAATGATCAGTGTATTATGCTTTCCCTTTTTGCAATTTTATTTCATGCTTGGTAAATGTTTAGTTAATATTGCCATAAAGAATGAAGTAAGAATAAAACTGGCTCATTGGAACTCGCTAGGTGTGCCTTTGGGAGAAATCACCACAATGTCTACTTTGGGTCAATGCGACTGCGGGTATAGACAAAGTTCTTCATAGCCACCGACTGTCTTGGGAAACACTCATCTTAGCTACCCTGACCTTGTTCCTGGCCAGGATAGGTTGCACAATTTGCTGGGCCCACTGCAAAATAAAAAATATGGGATTTCTTAGAGCAGGAATAGAAGTACCCTTGGAATACAAATAAAAGTGGTTTTTCTTTTTCTTTTCTTCTGTGGTTTCTGTAGTTGTTCTGGTGTTTTTTATTTGTCATTTGATGCCATTCTAAGTAAGGAAAACTTTAATTTGTACTATGCAATATAACACTGGACACTACATAAGGCGCATTGAGCACTTACGTACAATCATGAGGACGCAAGCCCTTTTTTGTGGCTCCCACAGGCACGTGAATTTCATTCTTACCAGAATGGTGGAAATATGGCAGAAAACTAAACTCAATTATTTTTTAAATCTCACATTCTATCACATTTCACCCTTTTTAAAAATTTTTTTTAATGTTTATTTATTTTTGAGAGACCGAGTGTGAGAGGAGGAGGGGCAGACAGAGAGAGAGAGAGAGAGAGAAAGAGAGAGAGAGAGAGAGAGAGAATCTGAAGCAGCCTCCAGGCTCTGAGCTGTCAGCACAGAGCCTGTTGCGGGGCTTGAACCCCCAAACCAAGAGATCATGACCTGAAGTCAGAAGCTTAATCGACTAAGCCACCCAGGCGCCCCACATTCCACTTTTTCTATAATTATTATTTTTTCGATTTTTAAATTATCTTTACACACAGAGTGAAGCTTGAACTCACAACCTCCAGTTCGAGTCATAGGCTCCACCCACTGAGCCATCAGGAGCCTCTCGGCTTCTCACTCACTAAAGAGAAGGGCAGACAGGAAGGGCAGGAAGGGGGTTGCCTTCTTCTTCCCCTTTCCTTCTATTTCCTCATTTTCCTCATATGTCATTGGCTAATACAGGGAAGTAATGTGACCAGGAGAAGATATAATTTCTTAGAACATCACTCACTGCCCTTTTTCTGCATTCAGTGCAAGTCCTGGTTTGAAAGGAAAGTGTGGCCTGTCACCACTGCTCACTCAGCAGTAGATGCAATGCAGTCACTTGTCCACACTTTGGTTTCCATGCAGGACGACCTGATGGAAGTCTTTGCTCGGGGCATCCCAAGCACCTCGTGCAAACGAAGCCCCAAGGAAAGGTGCACACACATCACGTGTGTCTGCTCACACACATGCTCCTTCATTCCATCTGACATCACGTAGGCAGCAAAGTTCAAAAACAAAATTATTAAGAGTTTCAAGATGGCAACAGCAAAGCCTTAAACAAAATCTGGGTCCTTTCAAGCTTGGGTCCTGGGTCCCTGATCTGGACCTTCGAGGTCCATCCTCCATGACTTGCTTTCTCTTCTGTCTGTGTCTCTGACCTGATGCTGCATACTCTGCATTTCTAGATCTTTCTTGACCAAGCTCTGCAGCAACGTGTTGACTATGCTTTGCTTCTTTGGGTGGTGGTCCAGGGATTTCCGACAGTGTCCAGAACCCCCACCCAGTTAGGATATTCACGGGCAGTGAACTCACAAATGGAACCGAAATTTTACAGCTCACTGCTAATGCATGCGTGAAAGCCCACCAACGTTTAGATATCTTTTCACTTATTGACTTTTTTCTCTTCCTTCCCAACCACTAATGCAACTCTTTTCTCTCTCCTTTTTACTATGCTAGTTCTTACAAATATCCACATGACTAACGAGAATCTCAATTTTTTTTCTTTTTGTGCTTCTCGCCCCCAGGGGATGATGCTAATGGACACTGGAATGCAGAGAGATGGGCAGCGGGGGGCAGAGCAAGCAGAGACTTGAGTCTTGGATCATCACCGGTTGTCAAATAACGAACTGCTGAAGGGCTGGTGTCCACAGTGTCCCTGTCCCCAGAACAGGGCATGTCACATCAAAATGCAATCTCCCAGTCAATGACCATTTTCTTCCAAACTCCTCTGGGGAAATAAAAGCATGTTTCAAATTTTATTTATGCTTCTTTTTAATTTGGGTGGAACTCTAATCATTTAAATATGTGCTTACTGTCACCCCTTAGGAAAGTCCTTCAAACCCTTGTCAAGCTACCCATTACACAAGAGGGGATTCATTTTCCCTTCTGTCATCCCTGTGTTCTATTCAAACTTTGATCTATCATTTTCTTACATTAGGGCTTTTACAACTTTCAGGACGCCTTGTAAATAATCCAAATAGATTCGCAGAAAGCAAATCAGTTGTTCTTGTCAGTGTGGCATCAAGCAATCCCCAGAAGTAAAATGCTCATTAGCAGTTATTACTTTGGTGACGTCATCAGTAATTTGCCTCATTCACTTTCTACCATGGTGTAATTTTGCTTTGAAAACGCTGCACATAATGAAGACTTATTGGCAAGGGCTTTGAACTACCATGTCTCGAGTCTTCTCACAATTTAACTCTTCCAGCACTGAGACTTTCCCGCCAGCCCGAGGCCTGAGGGAATGCCAGAGGCACTGAAGATCCAGAACGTGTGCCGTCATGAGTCCCATGCTTGCAGATTATGACAGCCTCCCGTCATTACTCAGTCATCTGCAAAACCATGAGGTTCTACGCAATTAGAGGGCAGTGAGAGGGACACACAACTTTGAGTCAGAAGAGCCAGGACAGGGCTTGAGCCTTGGACAAGTGACTTAAAGTCTTTGGCTTTCTGTTTCCACATTTCCACGGCGACTATGGTCATCACACGACAGCATACACCCCAAGGTGACTTGTAAACGTTGTAAATAGTAGCTGCAGTGTAACAGATACAGTAAGGTGTAAAAATCACCAGTATGTTGCCCGGGCAGGGGAGCGGGGTTTCCTAAGGAAACAAATCCATGTGGACCACAGAAAGTATGACCTGGGACATTACCAGGACCTCAGTGGTCAGCCTTTTGTTCTATTCTGGTTCTTATGCCTGATCCTTCAAAATAACCTCTTCTTATTTCAGTGACGAGTTCGGCTTTGCCTGTTTGTCAAACTTGATGTCAGTAAAATCATACTCTGTGTACTGGTTTGCCTTAGTGCTCTTCAACTCGGCATTATGTCTGTTCTAGTCATCCCTGATTTGCATGTAGCAATTGCTAAAACTTGGCCATCCCAGATAGCACTGGACTGTGTGCTGTTGTAACAATTAATCATTAATATTTGTATTGTTTCCATTTTGGAACCTTCATGAAGCATGTTCCTAAGAACATTCCTGTACCTATCTTTTGATGTGTACGTGTGTGTGTGTGTGTGTGTGTGTGTGTGTGTGTATTTCCTGGGAGCCTATTTCTAACAGTGAAATCATTCACTCATAAGGTACGTATAGATTCAGTTTTCGGTGATATTACCAAAACGTTTTCTAAGTTCATTGTGTGCATTCATACTCTTCCCAACAAAAATTGTGCTTCCTCACCATACTTGGTCCTGATAGGTTTTTTGTTTGGTTGTTTGTGTTGTGTTTTTTCTTTTTCTTTTTTTCAAATTCAGTGTTCAGAGAGTGGTATCTAATGCTCTAGATTTCAATTTTTATTTATACCGCTCCATTCATCTTAACTTCAGAGAATGTTTTATTTTTAAGTAAGTTCTTTTGGGAAAATATTTTATAAAAATTATTCTACAACTTGACGGATGCCTTTTTCCAGAAGACAATTTTTTAATGTTTATTTTTGAGAGAGAGACAGAGACAGAGTGTGAGTGGGGGAGGGGCAGAGAGAGAGGGAGACACAGAATTCGAAACAGGCTCCAGGCTCTGAGCTGTCAGCACAGAGCCTGACAGGGTCTCAAACTCATGGACCGTGAGATCATGCCCTGAGCCAGAGTCAGTCACTTAACTGACTGAGTGCACCTAGAGGAAAATTTTAAGTATCACATGCTATCTTTTCCCCTTCCCTTTACTTCTGTCTTCCTCTGTGATTTTTAAAGCTAGCAAGATATTTGCTTTTTTGTTGTTCTCATCTTTAATATTGGCAATACTGCTAGACACTTGGCTTTGCCCAAATACGGCATACGCAAATTCTTCTTGATTCCCTGCCTGTCTCAGGGAAAGCTTATTTGTATCTTCCCCTTGAGCTTCACTTTGCGGACCAGTGCTTCCTGGCGTTTGCTGACATATGCTTCTGTTTTCTTAAGGAGCTTCACCTGCAGTCATGACTGTTCTGATTGGTGAATTGTTTTCTTACAATTTTACACTGTTGGATTGTTGTAACAGGTTTTATGCTGACTAGCCCAGGGTGTATCCTTCTTCTGTGGGTGGAAATACTCTGTTTGGGTTGGATTATCCTCCCGATTCGACAGCCTGACAGATACAACAGGCTTAAGCTACCGTTCCCCTGGGCTCTCCTCAGCTCCTGGCCCCATCCCTCCCCAGCCAGCGAAATTCATTGTTTGGACGAGTGTTAGACCACAGAAAGCTTCCTCTTCTACTTCCTTCTACGCTATTCCCTATCTCAGGAGACAACCCACTCCCATTGACGTTTTGTCTTATTTTGCTGTTGTTGTTTCATGGGAATAATTAGCTGTGATCAATCTGTTTCTACATTTAGGGGTAAATTTCTGAGATCTAATAGTTTTTCCTTCTTTGGGAAATTTCCCACCTATGGTGTTGGGAAGAGGCATAGAGGCTCCCGAAGAGCAGCATTTCTTATGTGATGGGTCAGGGCTCCAAAGCGAGTTTGCTGGGAAACCCAGAGACAGGTACAGAGACAGAGAGAGGCAGCGTCTATGTCACCTTGTCTCATCCAACTTGAGAAGTCACACCTGTCACTCTTGACATCTTGTCCTTGCTGGGCCAGCCATTAAGACCTGCCAAGACTTAAGGTGACCATCAGTGTGCTCTTCCTCCTGATAAGGTTCTAGATGTGCATCAGGGAACAGAAGAATTGTTTTGGCCATTTTTGGAAACTATCATCTCCCACATCCAGTCTTACCTATTGTTTCAAGCATTCAATGTTTCTTGAAAAAAACCACTGTGGCATAAGCAGATTGAAAGCAAGAAATATGATTGCAGGGTGAGCCTGTTCCCCAAAATAAGAAGAAGCTCGAGACGCTCTCAGGAGGGAGTTAGGAAGTCCAGGTCAGGGATTACAGATGTAAAGATTTTGCAAGTTGCCAAAACTTGGCCACTCATCCCATGTGTCGCCGTCACAAAGGGCCCTGGGACTTGAGTTTAGGGTCACCAGGGTAGAGTGTGAGCTGTAGATGGATTCCACACTGCAGCTATTCATAGAATTGAGGCTCAGAGGAGACCATGAGGACTGTCTGCTCTGAAAGGAAGTGCAAAGAGCAAAGTCTCTGGTCCTAAAGCAAAGAATCATAATGCAGGGGGTGGGGGGGGGAAATGGCCAGGACAGCCGAGCTGCAACTATGCCGTGGTGACCAGTGGGTCAGGCTCCTCCTTTGTCGTGTTGACACTGCAACACTGAGAGATATGAGTGGCATGAGGGGAAACTGAGGCTGTCAGGCTCTAACTTCACACAGCCATGGAGCTGAAAACCACGACCCCAAACCACACAGCCCTGTCTCTGAAGGCTGTGACCTTTCACACCACTGTCAGAGGCAGGCCACAGGGAAGACCACACCTCTTACTCTTCTCTGAGGGCATGTTTCTTCCTCCCTCTTGGAGTGCCTGGAGAGACCAACTAAGACCTAGAAATGCTGTCCTGAGGGGTGGGACAGTCACACCCTCCTTCCTGGAAACAGACATGAGGCTAACTCCTTTCCAACTAAGCCTTTGTAAACGGAAGAGGACATAGTTTCTGCAGTTGGTTAGCTTCTTTACCCTCAGGAAGATGCAGAGATCGGTTACTAAAAAGGAATAAAAATATCCCATCAATTATTTTTGAGCCCCTAACCTTTGCTAGGTGCTTCGGATTTTCCTTATTCAAAAGTTCACAGCAACTACTTAAAGGTAGTAGCTGTCTATCCATTTCGCAGGCAAGGAGGCTAAGTCTCAAAAGGTCAATCATCGTGCTAATGTCACATAAATCGTAGGTGGAAGAGTCAAGGCTAATGCTAAAGTCAGTTGATCTAAAACGTCTTTTTAGGACTCTAAATGTGCATCGAAAGATGGGCTACACAGGTTGGGGAGATACTGAGGAAGGAAGCTCTTGCCATCCAGGGACCACTGGACCAGCCTGGGTCCCTTCAACTCTTCCGCTGTAATATTTGTGGCGGGTATGGTGGCATTAGTGAACAGAGCTCTAAACCACGCTTCTGGAGCTCAGACCGTACATCATGCTTGACAGATATTTGAGTTTAATAACTAGAGATTTCGAGACCCCTGTCAAGATTTGTTTTCATCCATTGTGTTAAGGCAAAGAATTATTTACTGCCCCATCGATAAACTGATACACCGGGCTAAGTACTCCTTACACTTCACATTCGCTCTTCCTCACAACGGCCCTGGGTTGCATCTTGCTGTCCTTGTGAACAGGTGTGAAAACTAAAGGCCAGAGAGGTTAACTAATCCCCAGCCTTCTACAGTTGCACAGCAAATTCTGGTGGAGGCTGAAGTAAGATGTAAGTTTGTTTAACACCAAAACTTGCACTCCTTCTGTCTGACCGCGTTTCCCTGGGGAAAAACCTTCTCCCAGTACCCTCCCCCCCATTTGAAGGATAAGGCACGTTTCTGGTCTCACACCACGCTCCTCTTTCCCTGGTGGGTTTTTTTCAGAAATCCATTTGTCTTGGCCCGGGGGTGGGGTGGGGGGCTACTTCCGCCTGACTTATGACGCAAGCTTTTCAGCTTATTTACTCCCTCAAGCCCCTCATTAGGGAATCCAGGGTGGGGACAGCTCCGGGTACAGTTATAAACTTGCCCCTCCCCGTTCCTCCTTTGCTTTTATTTTTAACTGCACTTCTTTCTGACAGGAACTCTGTTTATCCTGACTTGAGTCTGACGTTATGAGTCATTGGGGAGATATCATATGCTGATTGCCGAGCCACGCTATTATTTTTCCCTTTTCTATGACTCATTCTCTTCAAAATCTCTAATTTATGATAAAAGTCAGTAAGATGTAAGCACAGAGAATGTTTCTAATGGGCTCTCTTATTATGCTTGGGCCCACTTTGTCTAGCCTAATTCTTGGGGTGAACAGTGAACATCAGCACACCTCTTAAAAAGAGCGAGAGGAGGTGATCAGGACCTACCCCTGCCCTTGAGCAGGCTGGGCAACTGTGGGGCAGGAGGAACACGAGGATCATAGAACAAGTTCGACCTATACCCTCTATTGAAAAAAGAGAGCCTTTAATGAGATATTATTAATGTTCCCTATAGATATGCCCAAAGAAAAGGCAAAAAGCCACGATGTCTGATGTTTCTAATGAAGGAAACTTGTTAGCTCTCTTCTTCTTAAAATGCCACTGAAAAATGAAGCAAACTCACAAGAAAATAGTCGTATGGTTCATGGGATTATAGTGTAAACTAAAAATGTGCTCAGGCATGGAAAGACATGGAAAGGTTTCTCTAGTTCACTTTATTATGTAAACAAGGAGCCTGACTCTTGCACCAGGACAGGATTTTGAAGGTCTTCTTCAATGCATCACTGCCTTCCAGAGCTTCTGGGGCAGATGTGGCCCCAGCAGGGAAGTCTTCAGTTACGGGGAGCTCGCCATGGGCTCATGTATACATCCATCTGAAATTCATTGGCTAATGACTGAACACTCACTCTGTGCCCTGGTTGCTCCTAGGAATCAAAGACATCGATGTGACATCCATGTCTCTAAGACACCTTGGGCTTCGGAGAACAAATGCCCCACTCAACCCCCCATCCCCTGATGTTCCCTGGCTCCCTAGCCTTGCCTCAGCCTCTCCCTTTAGCAGTAGTCAGAGCAGGAGACTGAAGCAGCTTCCGAGCTGCTGTGGTCATGGCCTTTCCTGGGTGGCTCATTTGTGTCAGCCTCTATCAGGCAACATGTCTCGTCCGTGCCACCTCCTGGGAGTCCCCCAAAAGCCCCTGGACAGGCATCTCTTGCAAGGTGCAGTCTCTGGATAGCTCATATCCTTCTTCCAATTTGGGTGGTCCCTTTCTGCTATGGACTGAATATGTCGCCCCACAAATTCATATGTTAAAGCCCTAACCCCAGTGTGCCTGTATTGGGAGAAGGGGCTTTTCAGGAAGTAAGGGAGGTTAAGTGAAGTCATAAGGGTAGAGGGAGTCATCTATCTATCTATCTATCTATCTATCTATCTATCTATCTATCTATTTAACGTCGGCTCCATACCCAATATGGGCCTTGAACTCATGACTCAAGATCAAAAGCCACATGCCCTACTGACTGAGCCAGTCAGGAGGCCATAAGGTTAGAGTCTAATCTGAAAGGACTAGGGTCCTAAGAAGAAGAAGAGCCACCAGGAATGTGAGAACTTTGAGGAAAGGCTGTGTGAACTAGACCGTGAAGGGTAGGTACGGGTTCACAGATGGATGAGAGATGGGAACGTATCTCAGTGAGAGGAGCAGTGAGAGACCCCAGGGATATGTGGAAAGTGAGGTGGGTTGGAGGATGGGCAGGTGGGCTGGTGTGCTTACAGACCCTGCTTCTAGGTTGTGAGAGGAAGGGCTGTGGCTGGTGGCATCGGGTGGGATGTGATCACTGCTGATTGACCATCACAGGCAGCCAGCTGCCCCCAGAAGGGTAAAAAGCAGATTCTGGACTCTCTGAGCACATGTTTCTTCTGAGAAGATCTTTAACACATTGCAAATGAAAAGCAGGATGGTTTTGACCAGGAACTAACCTGCAGCGGCCAAGGGCGTCCTGGGGAAACACAGCTCCTTTCCTTCCCTTCCAAAGCTTATGCTTGGGGGAAATGGCAGCCCAAAATAAAGATATGAAACCTTGGTTCTCCATACCATGTCCTCACTGACATTTTCACTATCCAATTGAGACACAATGAGGAGAGGTATGCAGCTTTTAAGATCATCTGGTAAGTAATAGAACATGCATCTGGTCTCAGATCTTTGTGAGTCCAAAGCTGTTGTTCTCAATCCTGCGTTATCCCTTAAATGCTGAATTTTATAATGAAATAAAAAAAAAATTCAACTTATTGTGAGAACTTAATTTTTTGACCTCAGGAAAACGTCCAACAATTATCTAAATTACCTATGACAAAACAGTTCTAACTTGGATTTAATGACTCTGTCCTCTCTGAGTGAGTTAATTGAATTACCTTATGGGGAAAATGCATGTATGTGTTTTGAAAAAATATATACATACGATGTTTAGACCAATACCTTGGGGTGCCTGAGTGGTTCAGTCGGTTGAGCGTCCAACTTGATTTTGGCTCAGGCCAAGATCTCACATTTTCTGAGATTGAGCCTCACGTGCTCCATGCTGACAGCAAGGAGCCTGCATGGGATTCTCTCTCTTACCTCTCTGTGCATCCCCCACTCATTCTCTCTCTCTTTCTCTCTCTCTCTCAAAATAAACAAATATACATTTAAAACAAAAGATGCATAGACCAATACCTTACAGTTAGCTCTCAGTAAATGTTGGCTAGTATTCATATGAGTAAATAGCAATATTTTACTAATTGTGTATACTTATATTACATTTAATTATTGTTTATATTAATATATAGTAAATATATTCAATATGCAAGATTATATTAACTTTAGTGTATCAAAATAAAGTATATTTTCTATATATTAAATTTATATGTTCCCTGATCATCAATATTCACTGGATGTTTGGATCAGAGTTTACATATTTAAGGAAAGAGTTTACATCTTTTTTTTTTTAATGTTTTATTTATTTCTAGGAGAGAGAGAGAGACAGAGTGAGCAGGGGAGGGTCAGAGAGAGAGGGAGTCACAGATCGAAACAGGCTCCAGGCTCTGAGCTGGCAGTCAGCACAGAGCCCGACGTGGGGCTCGAACCCACGAACCACGAGATCATGACCTAAGCGAAAGTCTGTCGCTTAACCGACTAAGCCACCTAGGCGCCCCAAAGAGTTTACATCTTAGAATTCCAAAGGAGCTAGGAATCAATTAGCCTTTGTTAACAAAAGAGTATGGCAAATGGTATAATTTTTGATGACATCATATAACAGTGATTTTGTCATCTTTTCTCTACAGAAAAGAGAAGGATAATTATGCCTCTCTTTTCACATACCTGGTTGATTTCTTTTTAATGTTTATTTTTGAGACAGAGAGAGAGAGACAGACAGAGAGAGAGAGAGGGCATGAGCAAGCAAGAGGCAGAGAGAGAGGGAGACACAGAATCTGAAGCAGGCTCCAGGCTCCAAGGTGTCAGCTCAGAGCCCGACCTGGGCCTCGAACCCAAGAACCATGAGGTCATGACCTGACCAAAGTCAGATGCCCAACTGACTGAGCCTCCCAGGCACCTCTGGTTGATTTCTTCTTTTAGTTATTAATAGTTTAGAAAAACTTTCCGTGTCATAACTTCAGACCATTAACGCCATGGAAATAGTTACTATTGTTGTCAGATTTGGGAATACCACCATCACATTTATGTTATCTAAAACCTATAAGATTTCAGGCCTTTTCAAGTTGTTCAAGGTTCTTTCTAAAGACTTTGAATAGACAACCCTCATTAACCAGCTTGTCACAATGTCTCTGTCACAATGATGTATTATGAATGCGATATTTTTGTTAATGTTGGTATTTTTAGTCACATCAGTGAGAATTTAAACAGTTATTTTAATAATTCTATTTCATCTGATTCCCTTCTAAAAGGAAAAAAGAAGTGGGCTATTTTGACTGTATACACTGCGCTATCAAGCATATTCTTGGAAGGATAGAAATTCTGTTTCAAATTATCTGTGTACACTTTTACATGTTTGGTGATTGAAAGGATTTCCACAGATTAGCTCCTGGCTCTGCACATCTCGAGAGCTGTTTCTTCACTGCTCCCCACACACTGCTGCGGCTGCAGTTGTGAAGTTTAGGTTGTGAACCGGTCTCTGGGCCTGCACTTCTGTATCATGGGCTGTGGGTAAGTCAACACCATGGGTAATTGGATTATTTCTAGAATTCCATCCTGCACCCCAATGGTTACAATAACTCTACTGCTCTGGAAGTGACTGAGACATCTAAAAGCATTTCAAGAAACCCAAACTAACCCCGACTTAAATGTTTCCCAGTGAGAGCCTCAAAATGCACACGGCCACTGTAATACCACCCAACGCAAGGGCAAGTTTGGCAGAGAAGATGGAATGGAAAGAGACAGCAGTCTTAGTTGATTGTGGTTAAAGTATCTTACTTTTGTGAATTTTATAAAGCCAGATGGCTCTCTCGACATACTCTAGGGCCCTGGGAGGGGCCCATGCATACCAGGACTCTAAGGCTTAAGTGTCCCTGAATACACGGAGAATACACTCTTGGTTCCATATTTGGAGTCCTTGTAGAATAGTTTCCTTCCCTCTGGGTAACAAGACCACATGCTAAGCTGTAGCCCATGACTAGAGACCCAGACCTTTCTATGAAGACCTCTTGTGGCCACAAAGCCTGTCAGGGGTCCTCTCTGACACCCACACTGTCTACTTCCATTTGTAGTCATTTAAACAGTTCCACGTCAAGAATGACAGCTTCACATTATCAATCCACCTGCCGTTGCCTATAGTTTCTGAGCACTGCGGTCTGATCCAGAGCAGAGCCTTGGAGAGACCATGCCCCACCCCCACCCCGTGGCCCCAACTGACTGTGAGATCATCAGATGTCAGTAGGTGGAACTGAGTTGGGCTCCACCAAAGCAGAGGGCCTGGGTGGCTGGGAGGTGGAGAACGTGCCTCTCAGTTGTGGGGAAGGAAGTTTAGCTGAATCTCCAAGGAGTTGTTTCCATTGAGGGTCATGCTCTCCTCAATCTAGTTTCCTTGGAGATCCAACCTCCATACTCCCACAACCAGGGTGCTTTTCAAGAAAACAAAATACGACCATTTCACTCCTCTCCCTTTGAAATAGCAAGGGTTCTGTTGAACCGTAGAATAGAGTCCCCGAGGCTTCAGTCGCTATCAGAGCTCTTTGTTATCTGGCCTCTGCCACCAACACCGTGGCCTCGCCAGCCAGGCATAGGACACATGCAGGAGCCAGGGCTCTCCTGAGAAGCAGAACCCAGAAAATAGCTACATCTGTATCGTTTCTGTAATCTCTGGCTCTGTCTATACTGATTGCTATCTACTGACAGATTTAAATTAACCACCACAAGACCCTCACGAGTTTGGTTCCTAATGCTTACGTCTATTTTTGCCCATATCGTACTGCTGTCTCTACGGAAAGAGGCTTTAACCTCCTGCAAGACCCTGTTAGTCAGCATCCAAGCACCTTAGGTGTTTCAAAAGTAAAAGTTTAAAATAGGTCGGGGTGAGGGGGTTGCTTTCAGGGCAGGGAGAATAGAAGAGAACATAGACGGTGTGGAGGAGGGAAAAGGAAGAATGGTGTTATTTGGAGAAGAGGATACACCAACACCCTGGAGCTGAAGTCCCTGGGTCTACACCGGCTACTGAGTTTTCGAAGAACTCTCACATCTGATCCTGAGTCTACCCCTGGGGACCACAGGGCCCAGAACTACAAAAAAGGGGCTACCTCGACTCCAGCCCCTGGAGTCTGCCATCCCCTCATGCTCACAGGCAGCTCTCTCCAGAAGCTTCCACACTGTCAGAGGCACCAAGCTCCGCTTCTGTCCCTGCCCGGTGGTCTCCGGCCAGCACCTCCCACTGCCTGAATCTAACAGGAAATGCGGTTCGCAAACTCACAGCGTTAGCACACAGGCCAGTGAGGTTTCTCCTCGGGAGCCTCTCCACAGCTCCTGATCCTGAGATTTTACTGTTGCCTTCGTGTTCCTTTTCTCAGCCTCTTTGTCAAAGCTGTGGTGAAAGTTTTAAGTAAGTTCATCTGTTGCCAGGCAACTCACTTTCGTATCTGCACACTTCCCATTGCCAGGGCTGGCATCTTTTAATGTCTTCAGTGACAAAGTCCTGGCAGGTTTTAAGGAATTAGGCGTACACCTACGACTCGCGGAGTTTTGTGGGGTTTTGTGTGTTTGTTAGTTTCCTGTGAAAGTGCTTATTTTCACGACTTTAGATGCAGGTCTCTACGAAGCTAAAGAGTGAAGGATCTCTCTTTGTAGTCATGTACTTTCAAGAGGGATTGGTTACACCATGTATTTTATAGGCTTTTCACTGCCCCCCCTTTTTAGATGTAGTAAATTTAGCGTCTTAGATAAAGTGCTCTCTCCTCCTTCCCCTTTCTTTTGCTTCTCTTCTCTCTCCTTCTCCTTCTTCCTTCTTCCTTTCCTTTGTTCCTTCTTCCTCTTATTCCCCCTCCCACTCTCCATCCTCCCCCTCCCCCCCTTTCTCCCCCTCCTCCTCTCCCTCCCCCTCCTCCTCCNTTTAGATGCAGGTCTCTACGAAGCTAAAGAGTGAAGGATCTCTCTTTGTAGTCATGTACTTTCAAGAGGGATTGGTTACACCATGTATTTTATAGGCTTTTCACTGCCCCCCCTTTTTAGATGTAGTAAATTTAGCGTCTTAGATAAAGTGCTCTCTCCTCCTTCCCCTTTCTTTTGCTTCTCTTCTCTCTCCTTCTCCTTCTTCCTTCTTCCTTTCCTTTGTTCCTTCTTCCTCTTATTCCCCCTCCCCCTCCCCCTCCTCCCCCTCTTCCCCTTTCTCCCCCTCCTCCTCTCCCTCCCCCTCCTCCTCCTTAATATTTTTGCCAAATATTAACCATAATCCAGATTTGTCTTTGTTTCTTGAGAAAAAGAAAGGTTCAAGGCTACATGACAAATCCGAGCTTTTGGACAAAGCCATTGGGCTCTATTTGGTCTTTCAATTAGATAAACTTCCATGTATTCTTCACTAGAAGACATTTACACACACACACACACACACGGAAGTGTGCATTTTTTCAACCTGTATAATTGAAGGATGAAGATTTGTTGAATGTTCTCTTGTTGATAAATGCTGTTCCTAACACCTTCCATCCATTAGTTCAGCTTTGTGTGGGTTCTTTGAGTTTTCCTTTTGGTCGGATTGAGACCATTTTACAGATGAAGAGCGAGGATCCCAGAAGTGAAGGAACTTGTCCAAGTCACACCGTCATTGTCGGGAAAGGAATCAAGCTCGGGTGCGCAGGTGTTAAGTCTGAGACTGTGTCCCTGTCCTGTGATGGCCTCAAGTCATGGCGCCATGTGTCATGCGTGTCTCATCCTTATGATCATGGTGAAGTTGGTGAACCCCAGCATCCTTTTAAAATACAAGTTTCTGAAATATCATACTATTTTAGTTCTGTCTAAAATTACTTCTTTCCTTACTATGCTACTCATGAAAATACTCTCACGTGCTCAATTACGGTGTAAGAGTGAGTCTCTAGAAATGAGAGAGGGTGGAGCGATGACCAATCACTGAAGAATTCTCATTCTTGCTACAGTCTATCGGATCCACAGTTTCAAAGTGAGTCTACTGCATGAGCACATTTCAAACACATGGCATTGAGCTACGGCAACATGTCAGCCCCTACGGTCATCCTACCTATTGGACATTTTGACCTAACATTCTGGAAGACAAAATAGATTGCATCATTCCACGGTCTTCAACATCCAAAGACTCATCTACAATTAACCATATCTCTGACTTAATCTCTCTCTGCTCTGTATTTTTTAATTTGGTTCCACAACCGCACAGTTTGAGAGCAATGCTTAAAATAAGAGTGAGTATCTCCTGTTTTTCACCTGTGGACTGACCCAGACTTAGGAGACAGGGAAGCATGGCCATCATTTGGTTAGGTGTGTTAGGATGCTGTAACCAACCTTGCTGCTTATTACCACTTACCGCTACCTCTATCCCCCCAGTGGAAACTTAAGTCTATTGTATCTTAGAGCAGTTTACTTTATATTACATGCGTTTCAATGTATTAAGATGCTTGCACCTGGAGGGGGGCGGTGAAAATGTACATATGAACCCTTTGAACTTTGAGAGGGAAGTTGCTGAGTCCTTTTACAGGCAGACAGTGGAAAAAGAAAAGGTCATTGTCAAAGTGAATTACCAATACCAAAACTCAAAATCCCTCCTTTTAGACCTGATGCCTTCTTTTAAATCTCTAATCCGCACCTTTGAAATGCAGAAGTCTGCAGTAATAGCAAGCATTGGATAAGTGCATGTTGGAGACAAGAGGAAGGCTTCTGAAGAAGGTCAGGTGCACAGTTAGAGAAACACCTTCCTTCTGCTCTGCTCCTGGGCTGCGGGGAAGCTAAACTGGAGGGTTTTCTTCCATCCTGAGTGACCTTATATTTGACCATTGTCTTCTGTATCTCATGAAACATTTGAAAACGCATTATTCATAGGTATCAGCATCTTTCAGGATGATTATTCACTCAAGTCCCACAGCAGCCTTGTCCATCCAGGTTGTCGACTGTTAAGGTAGGGATGAAGTCCCAGTGTTCACTGGCTCTACACTGTCCACGCAGCCCCCAGCAAAAACGGTTCCGCAGGCCATTTTAGCAGAAGCTGAGAAGGCCCTCCTCTCCCCCTTTCTCCTGAGATCTCCCTACCTGCAGGCAGCACAGGCTCAGGCTCAGCCACTCACCGGCAACAATTGGGTGAGTAAGTCAGTGCAATTCTAAGAGTCAGGACAGAAGCCCACTGATGCTAAATCCTACGGTCGATTCTCCGAAGTGGCCCTTCTCAGTATATTTCTATTTTTATCTCCTGGGTTTTACAGCTGTCTCTCTGCTCATTTGGAACTTCATCGAAGAGACAGTTAGCTATCCACTTCTCCAACTCTGAAGTGCCAGCTAGGAGCCCATCACGGTATTAATTCCATACATTTGCTCATTTCATGCTTATAAAATCCTGCAAGTCATTGAGGAGCCTGGGTGGCTCAGTCGGTTAAGCATCTGACTTCAGCTCAGATCATGATCCCATGGTTTGTGAGTTCGAGTTCCACATCAGACTCTGTGCTGACAGCTCAGAGCCTGAAGCCTCCTTTGGAATCTGCGTCTCCCTCTCTCTCTGCCCCTTCCCCACTCACACTCTGTTTCTCTCTGTCTCAAAAATAAATAAACATTAAAAAAAAATTTTTTTAATTCTTCAAGTCAGCAAGGGCGAGAAGATACTTCAAGGACTTGGGGAAAAAACTTGCCAGAGTTAAATAGCGAATTAGTGGCTGAGCTGTTTTTAAGCCTGTGCTGTTTCACTGCAAATCCCATGTCATTTCTTCCCCCATCTAAGACTGTGAATTATCACTGCCTCTGTGTCACTTTTGTGTCTCCACCTGCGTTTCTTGGTGAATCAGGATCCTATCCCAGGTGTGTTCAAAGAAAGTCTGCACTGGGGTTCACTTCTAGATGCTGCCTTTTGACACCGCGTTCCTTCCGTGGGACCACTAGCCAGGGGCCACAGAGGAGGAACCAGTCTCTGCCCTCCTGTGGGTAACCTCAGATTCAGTGTGTGGGTGATCGATGGTGGCCTCTTTACTTCTGTTCATAACCGAGGACCTCTTCACATCAGGGCGCTTCCTTCTCCTTTGAGAAGCACCGGATTCTAACAGGAAAGAAACCTTTGCCAAGGGACAGAGTGATCTGTAAGCCTTTGCTATGACCAGGCTTGTGTGTTTCTTTTCCATTCATTTATTTATCACCTCCCTGTAGAAAGACATGTTGGGCCTATTTAATAGAAAATGGCTTGTAAATGCAAACTTAAAATAAAACATGTCAGGGGATACATGTTTGTAGCCCCTCAAAACATATATGCTGAAATTCTAACTCTCAATGTTAAGGCATTAGGAGGTGGGGCCTTTGGGGGGTAATTAGGTCATACGGGTGGAGGGTCAGTGTTCTTGTAAAAGGAACCTCAAAGAGCTCTTTAGCCCTCCTGATACAACGTTAGGGTACAAAGAAGAGGCAACCAGGAGGTGAGGCTGTCTCACCAAACCTTAGCACGCTGACAGCCTAAGTCAGACTTCCAGCCTCTACAACTGTGAGGAGTAAATGTCTGCTGTTAATAAGCCATCCAGTCTCCAGTACTGTTAGCCCGAACGGACTAGGATATAGCAGCAAGAAGTGTTCGCACTGCGTCCATGCCTTTTCTTCAATTAAAATGGAATCTGAATATCATTTGCAGATCTCTTCAGACCCCTGGCCTGCCGAGGGCAGATAAAACTCTTGATGTCTTTTTCAGAGAATCGGCAAGGAGGCAGAGTTAAGGTTTGGGGGTAGCTGTCCTTCTCTTGGCTCAAAAGGCAAGTCACTTGACTCGGTTGGGGTGAAATCGGATACCATCCTCCTTCCCGTGAAGGATATGCCTCCAAGCTGCTGGTTACGTGCCATGATATGAAAACCAGCCTACAGATTATAAGCATCTAGAGTAGAGAAATAGTCCAGGTCTCTGCCGGATGAGTCTTTTCCCGAGCATGTGGAACCACTTAGGCTGTTCAATCACCACAGCACAGAAATATTTTAAGATTCCGAGCCATGTGTTGCCACATACTAAACACAGATTCAGCAAACCATCCGCTGTGGCGCTCTCAGGGAATCAGGCTACGGATTGTCAGAGGTTCTGAATCTGCAAACCAGAAAGAACAGCACTTCGTCAGGGCTTCAAGAAGGCCCCCAGGGAAGGGAGGCATTCTTGCTTTCTCCTTTCCTGTCTATGTAAAAAACTCCCCCAACACTTTATTTCAGGCACCTGGATAATCGGTTATTGTACGTTGCGTTTCCTCAATGTTATGTTTAATGAGAATCACATAGGTTGTTGGAAGAGCTTGCGAAGAGGTAGAGAACTGAAGCAAAGAAGAACAATGGGGGTGGGAGGGTCCTCCTTGGGGATGGTCCCCACTCAGGTGGAGAAGGATCATTGTGTTCCTGGCCTTTGAAAGCTGATTTTCATGACAAAGAGAGCAGTAGTTTTCTTTCTTTCTTTTTTTTTAATGTTTTTATTTATTTCTGAGAGAGACAGAGACATTGACCAGGGGAGGGTCAGAGAGAGAGGGAGACACAGAATCAAGAGGAGGCTCCAGGCTCTGAGTTAGCTGTCAGCACAGAGCAGGACGTGGGGCTTGAACCCACGAACCGTGAGATCATGACCTGAGCCTAAGTCAGACACTTAACCGACTGAGTCATCCAGGCACCCCGAGAGCAGTAGTTTTCTTATGATGATATTTTTATTTAGGGCTGAATGTCAATCCTAACATAGACACTTTAAAATTTTTATTTTATTTTTTTGGATGCTCAGTTCCCTCTTCCTAAAATTCTGTTGCTATCTCTCTCTACCCAGCTTTTGGATCTGTGATAACCAGCTCAAATGTCACCTCATAGAAACATTCATTCTATGGCCACCCTCTCCTGTGGTCTCCAGCACCTTGTGTAGACCTCTATCAGGTGGAAGATAGCTGAGAGTACACTCCTAGATTCCCAACTCTGTGAGGGAAAGACTCCTTGTTATTAATGTCTGTGGCCCCCAAGAGCCAGCATAGTTCCGGGAAAAGAGGAGTCACCCAGAAAGTATTAATTGAATAAATTAGTAGGTGGATGAATGACCACAACTGAAGCATTATTACCTGCATGCGTATTTCCGGTATATGATCCAAATTCATACTTTTTTTTTTATCCAACTTACTCAAATTTCCCGGTACCCTCATCACAGTAGACCTGATGTCTAGTTTGCCAAACCCTCATGAAATTCAGGGTCAGAACTGTGGACCGTGTTGGAAATAGTGGGTCAAATCATCACCTCTCTATCTGCCTAATAAAATTAAGTTTTGAACAAACTTCTTCTCAGTTCTGATCCTATGTTTATGGGATTTTTATAATTTTGAAATATAGCACATATAAGTCTATGTAAGATTTATGTATGATTTAAGAGATGATACTTGTTATTTAAAATAATGATGAAATAAATACTCATGAACTTCCAACCTAGCTTAAGAAATAATGGACTGTGGTCTTTACCAAGCTGGACATGAAATTCGAACATATGGCTGTGTCTTAATTATAATCACAATTCATGATAAGTTTATATTTTGTTTAGTGAACATGATTAACGTGAGTGAAACAATATATAATCATTTAAGATTATTAGGACCTAGAGAGCCAGTTTAATGCTCTTGTAATCTCTGTGATGCCCATTGTGTTTCATGCCTTATTTCCTTGCTTCCTTGGTATGTGGATTACTTTCAGCTGAGTGTGTGCGTTGGGGGGGGAGGGGGGGGTCAATCTGAACCACTTGTGTAGACTTTTGCCTAAACCCTATGTCTCCATATATCTAGTCATTAGATAGACATCTATATCTATAGATGCCACAGATCCTCAAGCTCAACGTGACTAAAACGACATTCTTTAAATTCTCTCAGTACCTCCCATAACCTAACCCTCTTCTCTGTTTCTTGGATGGGTCACTGACTCTCCCGCACTACACAACTGGAGTCATCATGAATTTCTGCCTCTCTTTTTGAAAAATGCAATGTATCAGGGTGCCTAGGTGGCTCAGTCAGTTGAGCATCTGACTTTGCTCAGGTCATGATCTCACAGTTCGTGGGTTCGAGCCCCACATGGGGCTCTGTGCTGACGGCTCAGAGCCTGGAGCTTGCCTCAGATTCTGTGTCTCCTTCTCTCTCTGCCCACCCCCACCCCCACTCATGCTGTCTCTCTGTCTCTCAAAAATAAATTAAAAAAAAAATGTGATGATTCGCAAAGCCCTTTTCTACTCATGGCTTCTTTTGTTCGAGATACCTTGCGCACAATTTTTAGGATGATGTTTTTAAACGAATTTCTAGTCAGTAACTCCCTAGCTTAAGCAAAATAACAAAGCACAGATTTGGATGGATCTCTATGGCCTATGATCTATAGAGACCAAGGTTTTATGGTGATCACTCAGGTGCCGTCTTGAGAGAAACTCAGCGAACAACGGTGTGGCTTTCTGACCCCAGACTGAGATCCATGGACTGTTATTAACTACCCCAGAAAGCAGAGAGGCAGAGTAGCTCTCCTGCAGTGGAAGAAGGAGCCATGGCTGGCCAGGACCATAGACTTGTCTGACATCACTGGGCCCTTCCCATCACGTTTCACCCTGGCACACATTTTGCCAACATATTCCTCCTCTTTCTTCTTGAAAATGTAGCCTTAATTTCATCCAAACTATTCAGAACTTTCTCCTCACTCAAATTTAGCAAGGGCCTATAAATACTGGTTATTCATTCTGTACACAGATATAATTTAAGGTACAGAAGAAACTCTGCAAAGAAGTCTAAATATTTCCCTTGAAGAGCTTTGTGTGAATGAAGATTTTCTTTATAATTAAATGATTGAACCATATGTCAGCCAATGTCACCATTCCCCCAGTGGTAAAAATACTTTCAATGTCTTCTTGGACTTGAACTTCTAGAATGTTTTACAGTTTATTGGGATGTTTCATATGCATCAGCTCCCTTTATCCCTCTAAAGAAAGGTTTCCAGGCTTCTACTGTTTGGGACACTGTCCCTTTGCTAATGTGCAAGAAAGGCTAGATAAGAAGCCAGATGTCTCCACATTCTTGTGCTCTTGATGAGGTCATACTATGTTTTTTGTTTGTTTTGTGTTAGTATTGGTTTCCTTTTTTCTAAAGCAATGGATCTTGTTGTCTTTACCACACGTTATATTCAAGACACAATTGTTTGTCTGAAAGGGTTACAGTTTATAAAAACATGTGTGAAAGTCGCGCTCTCACTATATATTTACCGTGTGGTCTTGGGTGGTTTATTTAACATCACTGAACTTCAATGTCACATCTGTGGAAAAGAGGTGTTACTTTCAGCATCCTGATGCTGCCATGAGGGTCACACACGACACTATGAGAACACTCAGGAACATCACGTGCGTTACATATCCCTGGCATTTTCACTGTGATGGCAGCCCCCAGCAGGTGGACTTGTAAGTGATCATCACTCAGCTTGTCCCAAGCTTCTAGGTTCTTGCTTTCCATTTGGAGCATACACTGTGAAGTTCTGTGCCTTGAAAGGGGTTTTCATGTGATACCACCTCGGGGGGTGTCACATTTCCATAGTTCACAATTAGACTTAAGAGCTGTTAGGGTGCCTGGGTGGCTCAGTCAATTAAGCGTCCGACTTCGGCTCAGGTCATAGTCTCATAGTCTGTGAGTTCAAGCCCCACATTGGGCTCTGTGATGACAGCTCAGAGCTTGGAGCTGCTTCAGGTTCTGTGTCTTCCTCTCTCTCTGCCCCTCCCCTGCTTATGCTCTGTGTGAGTCTCTCTCTCAAAAATAAATAAACATTTAAAAGCCTTTAATAAAGAGTTACTTAGGGACTATTTTACTGGACGTCATTAGAACCCAACTCTGAATGGTGTTATAATTACAAGTATAATTTAGTGGGTTTCAACAAATATTCACTGAGTACCAGGTGTCATGTGTATAAAGATAAATAAGGCAAGGTTTCTGTCCTGAAGAGTACAAAGTATATACAGTTAGGAGGATAACTATAAAGAATTTTGTAACAGTGTGTGACAAATATTGTAGGAGCACACAAAAGGCTATGAGCACACAGGGGAGGGAACTGTAAATAGCTCTGTTTGGTCAGAAGATGGGTTGCAGGAAAGCCATACAGAAGAGATTCATTGGACCAGGACCCTGGGAAGAAAAGAGAATGTGGCCTGGGCGGAAAAAAAAATGGAAGAAAAATTTATAGTCAGAGAGAACAACACCTAAAATATCAACCAAGTTGTTTTGGCTGAAATGAGAACTGGTTGTGGTTCTGGTTCACACTTCTTACTCCCTGTTTCATCTGAGGAAATTACTAGACTCATCATTGACTTTTCTTACGTGTGAACTGATCCTAATACTGTCTACCAAAAATATATAGATGAAACAATACTGGGAAACTTCACCAATTTAATGCTTGGTACGCAGAAGTTACTCCATAAATGTCGGGTCTCAACTGGCAGACATGTGGCCTATTCACAGACCATACAAAACATGATGGCAGCACCACATTTGGCATTTTACTGAAGATCTTTGGGGTTAAAATCTCTGGGGCTCTACCATCATGGATGATGTTTGGCTGAATCTTCACGCCTATGAAAGCAGTAGTTAAGACCCAGTTTTGTTGTGTGTTTGCTTCTCATTTAGACCACCATACTACATCACTGGGGCACATTTCTCTCCTCACCCCCAGGGGGCAGGGGAGCTATTCCCTGTTCAAGTCACTGAGGACTTTGTTGGGTTTCTCAGAGCTGAGGTCTCTGGCTTCAACTGGTATGGCTACCATGAGTAGCTCAGAGTAATAGCACATCAGCTGTGACCATGTTCATGGCGTCACTTGACCACAGCCCATCTAGAAAAGCTCTCTAGTTGGTGCCCGTCCACCCTAGGTTAATGTTTCATGTGATTGAGGTTATACTAATGAAGCTAAATTCCAAGGGGATTGAATTATACACAATTTGTTTCCAAATGTGGTTGTCCAAACTTCTGTGCTGCGCCCTTCCCCCAGCTTTCCCCACCTCGTGCACACCCCACACGGTTGTGCTCCTGACCCAGGAAATACTCCTCCAGGAGGCCATGTGTGCACTAGATACCTCCCACCAGATCCCTGATGGAAGACGAGTGAACTGTCCATGATCACTGGGCAGCTCTCTTCTTTTTGCATTTCTTCTAAGCAGCAAGAGGGCCACAGAACAAACTTCCCAAATCTGTGGTATTAAGTCACCATTAATAGTGCTGCCTTCTAACTACTATACTGCGAATGGGCCCTCTGGTTTGTGGTTTTGTGTTTTAGCTCCAAGCTTAGGTTGGGAGCAATAAGGTCAGCCACCTGAAACAACAACTTTTGCCTAATCTAGAATGATCTATTTCCTCAGCAAAGATTGCTTCTTATTTTTATTTTTAAAGGGATTTAATATTGAACGTGCACATTAGCTGGTTCCTGGCCACCTGAATGGGTCTGTTTGTTTCGGCACGTCTATCCACCAGGCTGCTGAGCCCTGCTTTCCTCAAGGTTCAGGAAGCTCTAAATATTAATGAGGGCAAAGACCCGTGCATTTGGCAACTCCTTCCCCAACATGCACTCCATTAAACACAATTTCCGAAGCCATTTCATAACTTAGAAAACCCAACGGGGAAAAGGGATAGTACCATTACAATTCTGCACGGTGGCAGTTTCTAAAATGTCATTTATGCGGAAGGTGATCGACACATGGTCCACATGATCGTCTGCGTTCTAGAGTGAGCATCACAGAGCACTCGGAGAGAGAAGTGGTTCCCAGAACGTGGTCTCCAGGTCAGCAGCACAGGTAAGTCTGTTAGTGACCCAGGTTTCTGGGCTCTACACCAAATCTACTGAGTCAGAAGCTCATCAGAAATCCTGGGGTGGGGGGCGTCCCAGCCTCATGGTGATTGGACACCCACTGGTGCGGATATTGCCATATTGCCTCCGTTCTCTGTGGAAGCATCGTTTTGAGTATGAGAGAAATGCAAGTGTCCTTTGGGGAGCTTTGTACTGGGGTCTCGGCAGCCCTAGACTCCACTTTCAGCCCTTTCAGCCATTAGAGACTTACCTTAGTAACATTTCTGAGCCTCACTTTGCTCATCTGTAAAGTGGCGATAGCAATACGAGATGCTCTAACTCCTTGAGTCGGGATGTTGTTAATAATAAATAACAAATCAAATTGTTTATTCTAAAGAATGAGGTAAATATTGGTCGAGTGCTTCGAAATCTTGAGAGTGTTTGACATCGTTAGCACCTAGGTCAGTGCCACCGTGCAAAGATTTCTGTCGTTAATCAGTCTCAGTGGCTCTGTTGGGATCTCAGACATGGGACTGGTAGTCTCGCCACAGTGCAATAATATTGTGTCCTGTCAGCGATGACAGCAGGAAACAGTCTTTCAGGTGCCTATTAGATGGAGAAATGAAGGGGCATTCAGACGAGGAAGGCAAACAGAGGAATGGCAGATGTCTTTCCCAGGCAAGAGAGCAAGGTGTCTGTGTCTGTGCTCTCAATCCTCACACCCAGCCTGTTGGGTGGACCTGGGAGGAAACTGAGGCCCAGAGACATAGTTTCCTCTCTCACCCATGCCGTCATGAGGGGAAGCTGAGGCAGAAGCCCAAGGAATGGTCACAGGAGCCGAGGCCGAGCACAGGGTACCTGATACTCCCAACTCTGCTGCGAGGACCACACATCAGCCCATCTGCGACTGGACGAGGGTGGGTCAGGTACCAGCTGGCGGTGTGAGCGGGGCGGCCCGGGTCAGCTCTGTGCATGTGTCTCCCAGTCCAGGCCCCACTTGCCATTCTCATCCCCGAGGATACTCCAGAATGAGGTCCTTGCAACACCTGCAGAGCGTTTTTTTTTTTTTTTTAATTTTTAAAAAGTTATTTGTTTTGAGAGAGAGAGAGGAGGAGGGCACAGCAAGAGAGAGTGAGAGAGAGAGAATCCCGAGCAGGCTCCACACTGTCAGCACAGACGTTGATGTAGTGCTCAAACTCACCAATGGTGAGAAATCGAGTTGGCCACTGAACTGACTGAGCCACCCAGACGCCCCTCCTTTTAAGCCAAACATTGAGAAAAGTAGGAGAGCATTTTTGTTTTTGCTCCTTCATCTCTATTATAACAGTTCAACTATTTTTTTAAGTTTATTTATTTTGAAAGAGAGTGAGAGCGCAAACCAGGGAAGGGGCAGAGATCGGAAGAAAGAGAATCCCAATCAGGCTCCACACCATCAGTGCAGAGCCGGACGCGGGGCTCAAAGTCACGAACCTTGAGATCATGACTTGAGCTGAAGTTGGACGCTTAACTGACTAAGCCGCCCTGGTGCCCCAACAGTTAAACTATGTAAATTAAAAACCCTCTGTTTTCCCATCACCCTAAATCTATAATATTTTTGCTCTATTTCCCTCCGTCCCTTTCCCACAGTTCTTTTTCATAGGGTTGTAATCATAATATATATAATACTGTGATATATCATTTGACCCTAGCTATTTTTCACTAATACTGCATAATAAACAATCTTACTTGTTGCTATGGTGTTTCCACAATATTCATTTTAATAGCTACATAATATTTTATTCAGGGAATGTGCCATAAATTATTGAACGGTTCCTGTTTTTTCCTTAGTTAAATTCCCCTTCTGTGATAAAACATTCATGTCAATAGGCATAATAACTCATTCTACTTTCACCAGGCCTTTTGGTGCTTTGGCTCTTGTTTATTTCTCCTATAATTTGATAGAATTTGAAAGGTAAGAATACCATTTTTATTAGGATGCTCATGAGTGTCTTAAGACATTTCACAAACATTCCAAATGCTAGGGTCTTCTATTTATATCCATTTAGTCAAACACACCAGTAGCCATCTCCCTTTTATGGAGTTTAGTGCATGTTGGCTATGCTCCTTCACCTTCTTCTTTACCCATTCTTCACCCGTTTAGTCTGGGTGGGGGTGTCCAATAGCCCTTCTTAAAAAAGAAAAGAAAAACTTGCTTCCTTTGTTTTCTTTTTCATCCAACAATGAAACAAACTAGGTTGCCAGAACTTTCTTTCTTGGTCCTCCACTATGCCTTTCTCTTTTCTTGTCATAATACATCCTTGTCTCTTTAAATCCCAGTATTGGATTTCCCAGCTATTTCATCCCTCATACAACTATCCTCCTCAGGGATGTTCCTTTCTGTTCAATTCTCATTAACAGTATTTTTTTTAATAGTTTATTGTCAACTTGGTTTCCATATAACACCCAGTGCTCATCCCCACAATTGGGCATGGAGGAAGGCACTTGTGGGGATTAACGGTATTTTTAAATTTTCTTTTAAGTTTATTTATTAAGTTTGAGAGAGACAGAGATAGCATGAGTCAGGGAAGGGCAGAGAGGTGGGAGGGGAGAGAGAGAGAGAGAGAGAGAGAGAGAGAGAGAGAGAGAGAGAGAATCCTAAGCAGGTTTCGTGCTGTCAGCACAGAGCCCGATGTAGGGGCTCAGACTCACCAACAGTAAGATCATGACCTGAGCAGAAACCAAGAGTCTGATGCTTAACCAACCGAGTCACCCAGGTGCCCCTCATTATGAATGGATTTGAGGACACTTGGGAGGCCCTATTGCAAATCAGGTCACCAGACCAATATGGAAGGTAATTACGTGCACAATTTTGGAGGCGTCCTTCCTTCTGCCACTATAAAATGAGGCTATGTAAAACCCTCACTGTAACCCTCTGTTTAAAATGCTTTTAAATGTTTATTTACCTTTTCAAGACAGAGAAAGACAGAGCATTAATGGGGGCCGTGAAGAGAGAGAGACACACCCATAATCAGAAACAGGCTCCAGGCTCTGAGCTGCCAGCACAGAGCCTGATTCGGGGCTCAGACCCATAAAGAGATCACGACCTGAGCCGAAAGCAAGAGTCAGACGCTTAACTCACTGAGCCCCTAGGAGCTCCTGTAACCCTCTCTTTTAGTGACATACATGCACATATTAAATACAATGCCCTCCCTTCTGGCTTTAGTTAATTTTACTATCAATAATGTTACCTTTTCAAGTTCCTGGCTTGGTTATTTTCTTGCTGGGTTTTATGTATATTATAGGCTGCTTCAACTCACTTTTTGAAAGAAATGGAAAGATAAATAAGTGAATTTCTTCATGATTGAATATATATAGGATTGAACGTAAAAACAAACACACAAACAAACTACAATCATGGAAAGACATCCCGGATGTGACAACTTAGTTAAAGTTGACATCAGAAGCCATTTTAGCTGAAGGCCAGTCATTATTATTAAATGTCCAAATGGTCGTTTATTGCAGACTGGTTGGGAGTCCCATCTTTATACTCACTCCCCGGAAGAGGGACTCCCTGGTGAGCATCTGATAGTCCGGTTCTTGGAATCACTGCTGAAAATCTATCCGCAATGCCGACTGCACGCTGAATGCATATGACCTGTGGAAGTAGCCATGCCTAAATCCGGCAGAATTGAGGGCGTCATCCTTCCTTTTGGCTAGCTTCCTTTTGGCTTCCTTTTGGCTAGCTATTTACCATTTGGCTAGCATTTCTTTGGTTTCCTGAACACACAGCAAGGAGACCTTTGCACCTTTCCTCGAAGTTAGGTGGGACCACGTGACTGAACTCTGACCAGCAGGATGTGAGGTGGTAAGGGCTGCTTCCATCCTGGGGCACAGAAGTCTACTGCGTATATTTTCTTGAGCTCTTTCCTTTTTTCTCCAGCTCCATACAGATGGCTCTGGCAATTGTTTTTGGAAAGCCCTATTGGAGATAGCAGAGCTACAGCACAGGAGCAGAACAGGTCCCAGAAAGTCTGTGCTACTAATGAGGAACATAAATTTGGGGATTTGTGTGAGCAAAAACAAAAGCAAAAACAAAGTAAAACAAAACAAACAAAACAAAACAAAAACCAATGAATTGCCATTGTGTTGTGCTTATACATTTTTTGCACTTGTTTGTCACACACAGTGCCACTCTAACAGAGGACACCATCAACACAATAACTAAATGACTTTCTTCATGAATTCTATATCATTTATCATCATTTGTTGTTCAAATCCAGATCATTGGTACAGCTTTTTTCTCTTTTGAATGATTTCATCAGCATTATCCTATGAAGTAAAGAGAAGACGTCTCTAGCATTTTCAGTGGCGTGCCTTCTTTCCAGGAGCCCTATATAATAATCACTTAAAATACAAGACAACCCAATATGATGACATGAATATTTCCACAAACTCAAGGAATCAAGGAGAAGAGACTTTCATGTAATATTTTCAAGCAGATGATCTGTGGCCAGAGTCAGGACAATGCTCTTTAATTAAATTATTGCAGCGACCAGGCATCCCATTTTCTTGCAGCGTTTCACTGCTTGTCTTGGCAAGTTCAACCAAAGCACTTTTCTTTTTTTTTTAAGTCACAAGTCTGGCTTTTAACATGTGTATTTCCAGCTCAAAGCAGCGTGACTTTCTCTCTCATTTGTCATGTTTAAATGAAGCAGTTTATTTTCTTTGGAATCCCTAGACCCATCCTCATTTTTCGCTTGTGCTGGCGGTGGGCATGCATGCACACACTCGCGTGAGTGTCTGTGCCGAGGACCTCTGTGCACATGAAGCTCTCCCCACAGAGTGCAGACAGTGGTTGGTGGGAGCCACTGGGGTGCATCTTCTCTTTGGGTGATCGGCCACCAGAAGATGCAGGAAGAAGGGGAGCCAGTGAAGTTGTGGGTGTTGATTGCATTCAGATTGCAGGTTTTCCAAAAATTTACAGTTTAATAAAACCCAGCTGACACCAAGACTTTTTTTTTTTATAAATCATGTTTACGAGATATGAGTCAGTGATGACATATCCTTAAGCTATTCCAATGCAAGGCAAGCCTCTGAGGCAGGCAGCCTTTGGTTTTGTGGGAAGCTTGGCCAACCATGTAGCTCCAGCCTATGGGGTGAGTTCTTTCCTAGTTTCAGTGAGACTCGGAAACTTTCAGAGTAAGTTCCAAGGCAGATTTTTTTCCAGTTAGAAAGCGTAGTCGGGGGCCCATTTGGTTCGTCCATAGTCATGCTGACCCTCCTCCCTGTTACAGCAAGGACTTGGCTGTGAACGGCCATCTTGAGCATGAAGCAAACCTCAGCAATCAGTAAGCCTTTGTTTAGGTGTTGTTTAGATCTTCAAAGTTTTTGGAAGTCTTCCCTAAGAGTGGTCCTGTGTCATGAAGGGGGATGACTTTGCAAAAGTAAAGGTACTTTCCTTATACCACCATTTAATTCCTGGCACAGATATTTGTCCTCCTCAGACCTTTCTTCCTATGTCATCAAAGGTGACATAGTCCCTACATGGCCTCATTACATAAAGGGTTGGAAATACCCATGCTGTTATGAAGCACAGGAAATAGTGAACTCTCTTCATATTCTCCAAATAAGCTGAGAATTTCCCTGGAGGAAAAATATTGCAGGTATTTGCCTTGAAGAAGAGGATACACCCTCTATCAAGAAGAAACTCTTGTTTTAGTTTTCAAAATATCTCTTATTTTCATTAGGCACTGAAAATAAAGTCAGCTTTCTCTTTGGACCTGAAAATATAGAGTGACAGACACATCCTAAGCACACAATTGATGAACTTGGAGAAGGCTTTCTTTATAAAAGTTTATCTGTGGACTGTAGATACACAGCTTGACTCGGTTGTAAAATACTTTTTGTCATGATTAGATCCCATATGGTATTACATTAACAATCTAACCTACACTAGACATGCTATGATTCAGGGGTTCAAACATATCATCAATGGTCATGGTCAGAACCAAGGAATTTTAATGGTAAGGCTACTGTTAGGAAAGCTCTTTCCAAGTACATGTATAATATATTATTTGGAATTCATGTTTAATGAATTCTATTATTCAGAGGGTTGGTTTTCAGCAAAGTAGGTTATATACAAAATGTAACTTCAAACAGAGAGGCTGAAGAGAGAAAGAGAGAAGATGAAGACAAAGATGAAGAAGAGGAAGAGGAGCAGGATGGGAGGAAGGGAGGATTGAAGAGATGGAGAGAAGAAGAAGGGGGCCAAGGGAAGGAGAGGAGACAGAGGGAAGGAGAGAGGGAGGGAAAGAGGTCTGCTTCTAATAGGGGTGTTAGCTGCAATAACACCATTGTACTTTACCCTATAAGAAAGCTCTGGGGCTGATCTTGGTCTTCTTGACCTGACTCTAGGATTGATTGCAATGCATGGAGACCATGGGACATAGTCACTGGAAGTGAACTTGGCTGCTCTCTGCATCACTTTGCTCCATGGAACACAACAAGTGCACCCTATTGATCTCCAAGGACTGAGGTGTAAAAGTAAGATCGACAAATAGGGGTTTGTCCAGAGAGAAACAACTAGTTGATTAAGTATCATGAGGCCAGAAAACTCCTTCAAATGAGACAGCAACATTGAGAGAAAAGAAAATATTTAGCTGAAGAAAGAAAACTCAATGAAGACCCTAATTTCATCTTCAAGTATAAGAAAGATGTCAAGAGAAAAAAATTTGACGTGATCACTCTGGGTGCATTTCATTAAGCAGGAAATTCAGACAGGGAGATTAGAGCTAACTGGGATTACTAGTGAATAATCCACGATGAAATGATCTGTCTTATAAATTTCTTCTCACTGGATCAACAAGAGATCCTTGATAATCCTGGCAAGGAAACTGTGGGCAAAATACGCAGTGGATGTGCACGATCAGCCAATTTCTAGGTCTCTTTTCTGCTCCAAACTTCTATGGTTTAATGAATGCACTGGTTTTCATTTGTTTATTTGTTTGTTTAAGACTAACTCTGCTGAAGTGATGGATAAGGGCCAAGGTTTAGAAGCGGATCTATACTTTATGCCAAGAAAGGCCTCTCAATAGATTTACTGATATGTAGACTTTACATGACAAAAGCGAAAAATGAGAATTTCTTATTTCTGTTAGTTCCTGATATCGATTTTGCCCAAGTTCCTCTGTGTAGACAGCTAAATAACCCTCAATAAATAAATAAACTGGAGGTTTGCTCCTCCACAGTGATCTTATTAAAGGAAGATTCATCTATGCAGAAAAAATGCCATTCTCCATATCTTATCATCTTAAGTGCAACTCACACATACACTTCTCACCTAAACTTCACAAAAACCATACCCAGCTATTACCTTCCCTTTTTTATACAAATGAGAAACCGAAGGGAATTGGGGCTTGTCAACTTGTACTATTTAATATGGTAAATCTTTTGAAATGGAGAAGGAGGAGGTATTTTCTCTTTCAATCATGTTAACTCAACAAGTCTCTTGGGTACCTATTCTATGTCACTTGCTCAGTAGGTCCTGTAGAGAATTTATAAATCTGCAGATGGTCTAACTGCAAGAAAATTACTTGAAAAGCAAAACTAAAATAAGAACACTTCGTAGGCGTGACAGAAAAAGGTGCATCTCTGTCTGGAATAATTTTGCCTGTGTTATCTATGCATTTAGGATTTTATTCCTCAGTAAGTCATCTGTAATAAAGGAAAGTTTCATTTTTGAATTCCTCAAAATGTTTGACAGATTTATAACACCATCTGAAATATAAAGCCTTAGGAATAAATCTGGTAAAAGATGAGCAATCCTTGTACACCGAAAATGAGAAAACATTGCTGAGAGAAAGTAAGGAAGATTTAAATAAATGGAGCAATATACCATGTTCATCTTTTGGAAGACTCAATATTATGGAGAAGTATATTCAACCAAGTTGAGCTGTATCCTCTGCACAGTTCTGCTAAAAATCAAGTCAGGCTTTTTCTAGAACTTGACAAGCTGGTTCTAAGACTCCTGCAGAAATACACAAATCAACTCTGGGCATCGGGAGTTCAGTCCATTTATTTTTATTTTTTATTAAATTTTTTTTTTTAATTTCTAGGAGAGAGAGAGAGAGACAGCGTGAGCAGGGGAGGGTCAGAGAGAGAGGGAGTCACAGACTGAAACATGCTCCAGGCTCTGAGCTGGCAGTCAGCACAGAGCCCGATGCGGGGCTCGAACCCACGAACCGCGAGATCATGACCTAAGCGAAAGTCGGACTCTTAACCGACTAAGCCACCCAGGCGCCCCTATTAAAAATTTTTTAATGTTTATTTATCTTTGAGAGAGGGACAGAGTGTGAGTGGGGAGGGGCAGAGAGAGAGGGAGACACAGAATCCAAAGCAGCTCCAGGCTCTGCCAGCACAGAGCCCGATGTGGGGCTTGAACTCACAGACCGAGAGATCATGACCTGAGCTTAAGTCGGACACTTAACCCACTGAGTCACTCAGGAGCCCCATCAGTCCTTTTTTTTTTAAATCTATGCATTCTCAAACCAAGTACCCTGTCTGCTTTCCCCCCAAATAATCAATAAGTATTTAATGAATGAATCCATGCTTTTGCTTTTGTTTTGTTTTTCCTAAACAAAGTTAGGTTAGATGGTGATACAATGGATTCAGTTAACATCTAGTCTCTTGGCACTTTTGAAGTTAGTCTGTGAATATGTAGTGGAAACACATTGGGAGATTCTTGTGAAGACACGTGTGCCCGACATCCATCTCGGAGATCCAGAGTGTGTTCCGGGTGATTGGGAAGAGTGACATCAAATGTTTCTTCTAGAAATATTCCATTTCAGAGGAAAGATTGCCTGCTGGGGAGTGCAGTCATGCCAGGTAGTGCAGAGAGAGGATGTGACACTATAAAAACGGAAAGCTGAATTTTGGTCACAACCTGAGTTTTTAGTGTCCTAATGAACTCAGATGTCCTCCCTCCAGTGAATACTTCCCCTGGCCAAGACCTAATCAGAACCTTCCAGACACTCTTACTAAAGTGTGAGACACTATCTCTCATCTAATAGTTTTTGGCTTCCCCACACATCCCTCTTAGACCCTCCATGTTCACAGCACTGAAGCTGCCTCTCCTCACTTCTTTTAGGCTAATTTCCTGGAAATAAAGTGAGAAAAGAGCCTATATATAAATGCCTATCTGATTTTAAAAAGCTTTTCCTGGGGCGTCTGGGTGGCTCAGTCGGTTGAGTGTCCCACTTCGGCACAGGTAATGATCTCACAGTCCATGGGTCCGACTCCCAAGTCAGGCTCTGTGCTGACAGCTCAGAGCCTGGAGCTGCTTCAGGTTCTGTGTCTCCCTCTCTCTCTGCTCCTCCCCACTCGTGCTCTGTCTTTTTCTGTCTCAAAAATAAATGAAAGTTAAAAAAATTTTTTAAAGCTTTTCCTTCTGCATTCTGTTTTGTCTCGCATCAACCTTGTATCAATTATCTGCTCTTAAAGACAGAATTATGTAGCCCCACAAATTCAAGTGTTGAAGTCCTAACCCCCAATATCTCAGAACTGTCTTTAATTGGTGATAAGGCATTTAAAGAGACAATTGAGGCAAACTGAGGCCGCATGAGTGGGCCCTAATCACTAACTGATGTATGTTTTTATAAGAAGAGGAGATTAGGAGGCACCTGAGTGGCTCAGTCAGTTAATCCTCAGACTCTGGATTTTGGCTCCAGTCATGATCCTACAGTTTCATGAGTTTGAATGTCACATGAGGCTCTGCTGACTCTGTGGAGCCTGCTTGGGATTCTCTCTCTCTCCCTCACTCTGTCCCTCCTGCACTATCTCTCTCAAAATAAGTGAATATACTTAAGGAAAAGATTAAGAGATTAGGACACAGATACCCAGAAACGGAAGACCATGTGAAGACAGGGAGAAGGTGGACATCAGCGAGCCAGGGACAGAGGCCCCAAGTGCAGCAAGCCTGCTGACACCTTGATCATGACTTCCGGCCTCCAGAGCTATGAGAGAGTTGATTTCTATTGTTTAAGACCCAATCCTACCTCTGTGGTACCTTGTTCCAGAAGGCCTAGTTAACTAATGCACCTGCTATACCTTTTTTTTTTTTCCTTTCCTGGCAAATCAAAAATATGATCTATGCCTGATTTTATATCCCTGATCATTGAAAACAAATAAAATAGCTGAAATTCTACCTCCCTCTAATAACTACCATAAGGCTCTGATGAACACATTCTTTGTCTCTCTCTGAACTCACATACAGCACATCTATCATCTTATATTAAAAAGAATATATGTGCCACTGAAAAATACTGCTTTTCTTTAGTAGATTTCTAAAACTGTATTCTTTTTCTGTAAAGTTTTGGCTGGTTGTTTTTTTTTTTTCACCTTTTGATTATAAGAGAGTTCTCAAAAACATAGATCTAACTTATTTTTATGGCTGTGTAACATTTTATTATACACATATGTAAAACTTTAGTCAAATCACTTGTCATGATGATTCACTACGTGTTTTTACTTTTATAGTAAAGAGTGAGATTTGCCTTTAATTTTCCTTGGTTATACAATTTTTCTCTGGTTTTACTCTCAGGATTACAATAAAGCTAACAAAATGATTTGGGCATGATTCCTTATTTTTCTGTTCTATGGATCAAGTTGGGTAATGTTGGAAATGATCTTTCGTGGAACTAATCCTTAAATAGGAGGGACCCCGTGGATATATGGATTCCAATTGTGATGTTTATAACAATGACACATATCTTGGATTTGATCTGTATTTTGCAAGAGCCAAAATTTGTATAATACTGTCTGAAATAGTTTGAGATCACTACATACTCTGAGGTCTTGATTATTTAAAAACACCTTTATTTTGCCTTCTTTAATTTCTTTAGCAAATTTCTAAAACTTTATTTTTGTGTGTGTGTAAAGTTTTGGTTGGCTCATTGTTTTCTGAAAAATTGTGTTGTCAAAATCATTTGGGAAAAAACTTGTTTATCCTTTACTTTATTGATCACCATTTATCTTTGATCTCAGCACTGTGCTATTTTTATCCAGGATGCTGTTTCTTTGTGCTTCATCTTTCATTTCACTATACTCCTCATAAATTTTCTTCCTCTTGTAGAGATCCAATTGCTGTCATTATGTATCCTCTCTCTCATATCTTTCTTGAGCATGGTTTTCTATTCAATATTTAGTTTCTCTTTTTTTGTACATTATTTGGACTAATTCTCATTCTTAGCTTTTTGGTCACACAGCTTATTAATGGTTCGGTCTTTCCCTCGTTTAAAATTTTTATGAGTGTATTTATTTGAGGCTATTACATTCTCCCAACACACTGCTTTGGCTACATATTACAGATTTTTTTTGTATCTCATAGATTTTTGATAGGTGGTACTGTATAAATTGATACTCTTTATTTATTTTAATTTTTTTGGTTTCAGGAGTAGAATTTAGTGATTCATCACTTACATGTAACCCCCAGTGCTCATCCCAACAAGTGCCCTCCTTAAGGCCCATCCCCCATGTAGCCCATCCCCCCCACCTCCCTTCATTAACCTTCAGTTTGTTCTCTACCATTAAGAGCCTTTTATGGTTTAGACTCTTAAATACAGTAAACAAACTGAGGGGTGCTGGAGGGATGTTGGGTGGGGGGGATGGGCTACATGGGTGATAGGCATTAAGGAAGGCACTTGGGATGAGCTCTGGGGGTTACATGTAAGTGATGAATTACTAAATTCTACTCCTGAAACCATTATTACATATATGTTAACTAACTTGGATTTAAATAAAATTTTTTTAAAAATTAAAAAAAGAATCTCTTATGGTTTGCCTCCTTCTCTGTTTTTCTTATTTTATTTTTCCTTCCCCTTCCCATAGTCATCTGCTTTGAAACTTCTGATATGGCTTCTTATTTGATCTACACATTTAAGCATGTATTCTCCATAGTATTTATATTTTTGTCAAGAGAAGAGGATTGAGTTAATCTGGTTCGTGACCTCCATCATTTCAGGTTGGTACAAGGCATTTGATCTGATTTTATCTAATTTCTTCCTTTATTCCCAGTCTCTTTTCTCAACCTTCCTCCACCAGCCACTATTATTCTCATAGTTTGACTGGCATCTTCTTGTTTATGGTGTTTCCTAAAATGCCTATTGTTGCTCTGTGCTTCTATTGTCATGTATGGAAATGGCTGTTTCCAATTCTGCTTGTTGTGTCCGATATTCTTTTCTTCTTCTTTCTAAACTTTTCCTAGACTATTTTGAGGGGCTCAAACTCATGAACTATGAGATCATGACCTGAGTCCAAGTTGGAGGCTCAATTGACTAAGCCACCCAGGTGCCCCATTTCCAATGTTCTTTGATTGAGTACAACATGTCCCTGTCTACCCACATCCTTGTGTATCCCCCAGCCTGGACTCCATAACGTGCCCATGCAGATTTACCTCACCACCTCCCACATATGCACAGACAGATTTTCCTCACCCCCCTCACACCACCACAATCCTGTGCCAAGAACACCAGGCCATGTCCCTATACAGACCTGTTTCTGAGAACTTCTGCCTCAGAGAGGGAGGGCTGGGGTGCTGCCTGAGATTTGACAGTTCTGTAAGGCTGTCTTCCAGAAAGGTTCCATTGATCTTCCTCTCCACTATCAGGGCATGAGGGCTCCCACACACTAATGTTTATATAGGATTGTCTCATTTTCCTCTTATTTTCATTTTCTGATTGCTGCAGAGTTTCACTAACTTTTCACATGTTTCTGAGCCTTAGTCCCTCCTCTTCTGTGAACTGCCTGTGACTGTCACACTGCTTCCTTTGTCTCCATGCTCTTAAGCGTGTCCAGGTGTCCTCTCCTGGACTGAACTCATATTTCCCTAGAGTCCAAATGTGAATGAGACTTTCCGAAATAGGCTGTGTGTACTACCTCTTTCGAAGTCTAGGCTGTAGAAAGCACCTTTATTTTGCATTTACGTGGGAGTGCTGGATGGGTTTATTGGGAATAAGATTCTAAATGCATCATTACTTTTCTCGGAATGTGATACACAAATGTCCACCACTTTTCCCCAACCAGGACTGCAGTGATGGCCTTTCTGTGAAAGCCGTCATCATTTGCAGCCACCTGACTTTTCTCTCTGGCTCTCACACTTCTTCTGAAGCCACGCCCCATGCAGACCAGTTGCAAGGGTATCCATATCTCTTTCATCTTATTTGGCATTTCCTTGTTTCTTTAATTCCAGAGTCTCTGGGGGAAATCCTTTCCCTCTTGCTTTGATTGTTCTTTCTATTATGCTCTACATGCTTGCAATGCCCATTAGAAGGACCTGGATTTTATGGGTGCATCCTTTATGTTTCTAAACTTTCTCTAGACTATTTCACATCTTGTAGTCTTTTTGTGCTGCACTCTTGGGGAACCTTCATGACTCAAATTCCCAGGGTGCTAATTTTCTCTTAAGGAGTCTCCTGTCTGCTATGAAGATCTTGCAATTTTTGATTCAGGGTCACTCTTTTAACACCCAAGATCACAAATGAATCTCTTTTAAAAGTTTTGTATATTTGGGGCACCTGGGTGTCTCAGTTGGTTAAGCTTCCAACTTCGGCTCAGGTCATGATCTCACAGTTTGTGGGTTCCAATCATGTGTCAGGCTTTGTGCTGACAGCTCAGGGCCTGGAGCCTGCTTCAGATTCTGTGTCTCCCTCTCTCTCTTTCTTTCCTCCACTCATGTTCTGTTTCCCTCTGTCTCAATAATAAATACACATTAAAAAAGGTTTTCTATATTTAAGTAAACTCTACACTCTGTGTGGGGCTCAAACTCACGACTCCAAGATCAAGATTCACACAGTCTTGGGGCGCCTGGGTGGCTTAGTCAGTTAAGCGTCTGACTTTCGCTTAGGTCATGATCTCGCGGTTTGTGGGTTCGAGCCCCGAGTCGGGCTCTGTTCTGACTGCCAGCTCAGAGCCTGGAGCCTGTTTCGGTCTGTGACTCCCTCTCCCTCTGACCCTCCCCTGCTCATGCTGTCTGTCTCTCTCTCTCTCTCCTAGAAATAAATAAAACATTAAAAAAGAAGAAGAAGGAAAAGAAGAAGAATGCTTTAAAAAAAAAAAAAAAAAAGATTCACACAGTCTTCTGACTGAGGCAGCCAGGCACCCCATTGAATCGTTTTCTTAAGAGACTGATTTTTTTCTCCTGTTTATTCGGAACTATTAATTTTGGTAATTCTCTTTCCTCTCCTACATGAATTCTCATTTTTGGGGTGTGATTTCTTCCTTTCGAGTTTGGCATCTTACGTTTTGTTTATTTTCCTAAAATGTTAGTTTACTGTTTCTCCATTCATCTTGTTTGGGAATCCCTCTCTGACAGTAGACATTTGTATTTCAAGAATTTTTGTTTAGCTCATGGCACTCTTTTTTGATTTCCAGTACAACTACGATTTTATTTATTTTTTATCTTTTTTCTGTCCTTCTTAGGGATCTGGGACAAAAGGGCAAGTGGTATGTGTACTTAGTCCAACATGTTGATTCAATCTCCTCTTCAGTGTTTCCTAATGGAGTAGGTTTTAGTGTTTATTATGCTAAAATGTGAGTTATAAGCACTGTCTTCATTGTTTGTCTATGGTTTAGTTATGAGAACAGAGGCCAGTTTCAGGGAAGATCTGAGAGGCTGAGTCACCTGATGGATGCATGCAAGAATTGCTCTACTGAAAGTCATCTCGTGCAAGTTGGAAGGATTTCAGAGATTTGGGTGGTCTGCTGGCTCAAAGATATGGGATCCTTCCGCAGAACTGTGTTTAAAATGGACACTTTCTGACAGCCTAGTTGATCCTCTTTCTGACTTCCAATGTTCCTGCATCTCACAACATTTTACCAACGTGATGGAGACCTCTGGCAGATTTGTAGGAAGTGCTACTTAATCATTTAAATTCTTAACTTAATCACTTAAATTCTAATGTAATTCTGAAATTCCCTGAAAGGAACAAAATGATGAGAATGTGGCAAATTAAAAAGTTATAGTGGAGTTACAAAGCATTTAAAGGGTAGTTCATGAAATCAATATATATGCCACACAATTCTAAACAAGGGCCCTTGAATAGTTAGAGATATAGCATCTTACTGGAAAATTGCCAAGTCATAAACTGAGGACTTCTTATTCTGAGACATCCTCTTTGACAAAATACTTGATATACAAATGCAGTCAATGGGATAAAACGAAGAGTGTTAACATTTCCTGTCTGAGGAAATTAGTGCCTTGCACATGTTATCTTTCATTAAAGAAAAAATGTATCTTAATAGGTGAAAATAATTTTTAACAAACAACTTCCTTCTCAAAATTTGTTAAGTCAAATCAATAACCACTTTCAACTTCAACATTAATCGTAGGGGGATACGATATTTATAGAATCTGGAAGACAAAGAACTAGTCATCAATTCAAGTCAGTAAAGTGTGACCTCTGTGTGTGTGTGTGTGTGTGTGTGTTTCATATTTCAAGTTCACTGAGAAACAACCTAAGATGTTTTTGGTAAAAAATTAAAAATATATTTTAAGGTGTAATGTAGACTTGGTGAAGCACCTGTTAGTGAGACAAACTTGGTATTTTTCTTGAAATCCTTGGACACCATCTGACACTCACTGGCAGTCCCAGAGGCTCTCCTGGCCCTTTGGATGGCTCTCGTACAGATTTCCTGCTGGTTTAGCTCTGACCCTGAAGACAGTACCAAAAGACCAAGCAATTGTCCATCAGTGTCATCTGACCCTTATCACATTGTGCCATGACTTTTGGATAGCGATATGACAATCTTCCTCCTCATCAGCTGATTAAAAGCAAACTAAGAATTTAGATTATTGTTTGGTTTTACTGAAGGAGCTTAATGACTATGATTTGAAACAATATTTTACAATGTGTATTTTCTGTTAATTTGGGGATGCGCTTTTGGATATATATCCATCCATCTATCCTGGCACCAATTAAATTTAGAAGCATCTTACAATTGTGGTTGCCCAGACCCATACTGTTATATTTACTCCAGCAATAAGTTGGTTACTATTCTGGTAGCATGAAAGAACAATGGCATCCCTGATGTTTCAGTTGACAATCATTTAAGGACCATGTGAGGAATGAACTTAAATCCTGATTGTTGTCTGAAAAAGTTTTATTGAGACCTTTTGGTAATACCAAACATCTACCAGGATTAGAAGTTGCAGAATTGATGTAATTGGCTTGGGTATCAGTCTTGACACAATAGTGGAAAGTCCTTGTTGGCAAAGAAAATGATATTGTGTGAGGGGAAAAAATGGACATCAATAAGTAGCTGAATATTATTTTAACAAGTGATTGTGAATATGAAGTAATCTTAGTATCTTTTAAGCAATTAACTTCACTTCTATTTTCTTTTTCACATTCACATAAGTGGCATAGGATTAGAAACAGTATCTCACATGTCTAAAGGAACTTTTTCAATAAATACAAAATATAACTTTTCTGTGACAAAAAGGTATATACCGTAGTTGAGTCACCAGAAAATAAGTGACTGGTACATAGGAATCTTTGAAATGTCACATTAAGCTAAGAGCAGAATATGTATTATCTGAAGAGTTTAAAAAATATTTTTATTCAAAATTTATATAGCCTTTATCGTATGTAAGTCCCTATACCTAGCCTGATGAAAGTCCAGACAAGTTGTGTAAACCAAATAAAAAGAAACTTATAAAGAAGTGAGATGTACATAAATACTTTTTAATAGCATGAAAATTATAAATACTTTGCAAAGGATCATCTAACCAAGTACTATGAAGAATTTAAAGATAAGAAAGGTGATGTCCAGTCTAAACTGAAGATAAGCACACCTTCAGAGGTGTGCTCAGTAAATGACAAATAGCCTAGGCTCTAACATAGGGTTTGCAGAGTGAGTAGAGGCCTGCGAGGCAGGCACAGAGCAAGGTGCCAGCTCAAAGATGGTCTCAAATCCATAGCACTTGGTCTTCATTGTATGATCAATTAGAAACCCTGGTACATATTTGCATAGCGAGTAAATCTGACCAAAATCCTCAAAGGGGATTCTGGTATTGCTTGTAGGATAGGTTTTGGTTAGGACTGGGGACAGGGAGAGAGGAGGTAAGTAACATAATGGAAGGACAGAGGAGATGGAAGGGAAAGTCAAGTAAAAACTTTCTCTGAGAGATCTGTGTTTGTCCTGAAATGGTTTGCAGACAGTCCCCCAATGATACTTACTGGTGTGATGGTCCACGGTCAAATCACACCCTCCATGTCTGAAGGAAACATCGTCACAGCACATCTATGCTCACTATTATAATTTGCAGTCTTTATTTGGAAGAGTTAACCTCCTTTGAGATCTGAACTAATTTCTATGATATTATTATATGGTGGGCTCAGACCACTGCAATGAATGGCAGGTGAAATCAGGAAACTACAAGAGATTGAGGAGTGAGAGCTCATTAAGAGCCTTCTTGGCCATGGTGACCATCAGTGTAGAGAAGAAACCATACATCTAGTCCCCACAATACTAGATCTCCAGCTAGCTGAGTTATGAAATCTTTAGCTTGAGAGAAAAAACTAGGGGGATGCAAAACACATGCACACACTCATATACACACATATGCATGCACACACACTCATGCACATACACACACACACACACATGGGTTCACACAGGCAGGCTTATGGATGTAAAAACATATGAAAACTCAGAAGACGATATTTCTAGATCTTTTAAAGTAAAGCAGTGAAGAGTGGTAGAAAGAATATAGAAGGTTTTCTCAGCTACAATTGAGTTCGATCTTAGTTGTGTGACTCTAGGCACGTGATTTAATGACTAGGTCTGAGCCTTAGTTTGTTTCTAGTTTGATTGCAAGTCTGTCACGCTCTCTTATGGCTCTTCTTTGGAAAGGAAAGTTTCCTCACGGCAGAGGTTGAGGTTGGCCCGGGTGCCCTGTCATGCACAAGGCACTCTACTCATCAGAGACTTTTCAGCAAATGCCTTAGGCAGTGTGTCATAGGTGAGTGGAGTCAGCCAGGGTCAGTGATCACCTCATTTTGGTGAAACAAATCAGAGAGACTCCCCAATAGGCATGGATGTCTGACATGACACAGTCACTTACTTTCACTGACCCTCAGATCATCTATCAGAAAAAGAATCAGAATAAGATTGTTAACAGGATTAAATCAGTTTATGGGCATCTGCATATAGTAGGTACTTAACCGTAGTCTCTCTCTGGCCAGATATCCCCTCCACCCCAGGGAGGTTTCACTTTTGGTCTCTGTTGGAGTCTGGCTCTCACACTCTCCCTCAGCACTTCTAGCGGGTTCTGATGTTATCTCGCTCAGCAGAGATAGCTGCTGGGAGCTGACCTTCATCTTCAACTGTCAGTTTCCTCTGAGCAGTTATCCCTCAGAACATAGAGTTCATGTAAACCAAGCCCAAACAGAAGAGACACAACCCACCCAGCTGCATGTAGTGTGAAGCTCAGTTCTATCTCTTGATTTGGAAGTCCCTTGCTGACAATTTTTGGAATTTGGTAGGCACATGGAGAAGGAAGAAACACACACACACACACACACACACACACACACACACATACACAGACACACACTACATTCCTCATCTGTTAAGAGTCCTTCTTTCAGAGAACAAATTGAACGTTCTGTCTCAAGATCAATTAAAGCCCATTTAAGCTCTCCTATTGAATATTCTATGCCATGGTGCTTAGCTTGAACACTTTCTAGTAAAAGTAATGGATTCAGTTAAACCTCAAGCCATATTTTGGTTCCATGTCTTCATGCTGAAGGGCCCTGGAGAGTTCCCCCTGATACCAGCTTTCTTCCATCAGGTGCCCCTGGAGAAGAAACAGCATTTCAAACCTGTCTACCTGCACGAATCTGATTGAGATGAGATTTTAAGTCTTATTTCCGGTTTTCTTTTAAGTGTCTGTGCTGTCCAGTTCTCCCTTCCTCCTTAGGGATGTATTTCAGCATCTTCAGCTGACTCAGAGAATTAGCTGTCCTTCTGCCATTAGGATTGACACTCTGCTTGTTGAAGACAATCTTTGACAAATGTAGGTGTCTTGGACAGAGATTTGTTTTTTGCAGATCTGGACCACAGGCATGCTACCTGGCATCGGTTAATATGATGTCATGCTCCATGGTTAAAACAACAACCACTAACGTTTCCATTTATTTCCTTCAGCAAAGTAGGATGAGCATGTACTGAGTATCAGACTCTGTGCTGAGGTCGGTCAGGACACCAAGTACAAGGGTGACTAGGGGCACCCTTTGCCCTAAAGGAGATTGTATTTTAAGTCTTATGACCGGTGCTGGAGGCCCAATAGCAGCCCCGTGCTCCCCGAGCTTCTAGCATAGTGAGGACAGGGGCCACTGAATAAGCAAGTGTGGTAAACACTGTGGAAGGGGATCTACTGGAGGATCAGGACTTGATAGCAAGTTGGGGATATAATCTAAGGAGTCCACAGTGGTAGCCAAGGTGAGAGACCCTGGTGACCTGAACAGCTTGGTGGTTTCCAGACAGTGGTGACCTGAACAAGAAAGGAAGAAGATTTGAGGAATAGTTAGAAGGTAGAGATGAAGGGGTTTGTGATTCCCTACAATTAAGGGATGAGGTCAAAGAAAATTTGCAGGCATGATGAACCAATCACAGGTAGAAGTTGCCATGAATCAAATGGAAATGCAAACCTGTCTTCTGGGCTCACCATGTGGTTTAGGGACAGCCTCTCACCAAGGAGCCTGGTGAATGCCATGTCGTTTTGAAATACGTGGTATTTCTGCTGGTTGCACCGGGGAAAGTTCCAGTGGCAGCAGTAGAGGCAGAAGCATGACTTCCCTGTAGGAGCTCGTGTAACCATCTCCATAGGACCATCTGTGAAGATGTAATTGTCCCCGGGATTTGGCCCATGGGTCCTGAAAATTTTAGAGTTTTCCTCAGAGCTCTGGATCCAGGATGATGACAGCCCTGGTACAAAAATACCCTTATCAGAGCTGAACACAGGCATAGATCAGAAGATATGAAGAACTTGAAATGCCTTTGGGGGGATGGGGCTGGCATTTTGATATTCAGGACTTGGAGAACCAGATCCAAGCTCTAGTTTTTGCTAACCCACTATTTTACCTTCTCGGTTAAGAATAGGCCCTTCCCTGCTTTATTTTCCCCTCTGGAAAATGAAGGGTTGAACTAAATAACATCAAGGAACTTCTACCAATGTGATAGTCTATGTTTTTTGTTTTATGATTAACAGATGACAGAAAGATGTCGTTTACTGTCACAGGCCTGGCTTTGAAGGCTGTATTTGTGTACTTATATTGGAGACATTTGTGAACGTATACCCAGAGACATTCTAGAAAACCAATTCAGTGATAGCCAAAGAATAGAGCCTATTGAGAGAGTAATCATTAGCAGTTGTGATTTCTGAGCTTAGAGAAAAACACTGGGGATGGGGGTGGGAATTAAACCCTCAAGAATGCAGCGGCTAATATTTACTTATTTTTTGAAATTTAGGAAGTAACCACACATTCTGAACCAAAATTAGGGACATAGTATTTAATAATGAGGCAAATATTTGTTATTTGGACTATTATATTTTTTAATGTTGATTTATTTTTTGAAGGAAAGAGAAAGACAGAGTGTGAGTGAGGGAGGGGCAGAGAGAAAGAGAGACAGCATCAGCAGGCTCCAGGCTCCAAGCTGTCAGCACAGAGCTAGACACTGGGCTCAAACTCATGAACTGCGAGATTATGACCTGAGATGAAGTTGGACAGTTAACCTACTAAGCCATCAAGGTGCCCCAATTTGGGCTATTCTTAAAAAATCTGGGGCGCCCAAGTGGCTCAATTGGCTAAGCATCTGACTCTTCGTTCCTGCTAAGGTCATGATCTCATTGCTTTGTGAGTTCAAGCCCCGTGTCAGGCTCTGCACAGACAGCATGGAGCCTTCTGGGGATTCTCCCCTCTTCCTCTCTCTCTCACCCTCCCCTACTCACTCTGTCTCTGTCTCTCTCAAAATAAATAAACTTAAACAATTTAATAAAGAAAGATCTGGAATGTATTATTTACATTTCCAGAGTTGATAAAATTGTAATAAGAACCTAGTCTGGGCAAGGCAAACTCTTAAGTGCTCTCATAGGTTTCTTGAATCCACTTAGTACACACCATTTCCAGTAAGCAGCTGAGGAAGCTGAGGGTCACAGAGATGCTGTGACCTACTCAGACCACACAATTACTTCCTATCAGAACTGATATGGGAAGCCAGCTCTATTGAAACCAAAGCCCACTACATTTCTTCCCAAAGATTCAGAAGCATCAAGGACAGCATGAGAGATCCTCACATAATGTCTTCTTATTCTCCATTTAAGATTTCTCAATATTGAGGCACCTGATGTTCAGTCGGAAGAGCATGTGACTGCTGATCTCTGGGTCATGAGTTTGAGCCCCTCGTTGAGTGCAGAAATTACTTAAATAAATAAACTACAAAAAAAAAAGAATTCTTAGCATCTGCAAAAATGAATTTCGTAAGCAAAACCAACCAACAAACAAGGAATGGAAAAAGAATCCTTGGCTAATGCAGTGACCTCAAATGGAACTAAGGTGAACATCTCTTGTTGGAATCAAACTGGATTACTCAAGTGTCAGGCAGCTAAGGCTTTCCCCAGGAAAGGGGATCTGCGAAGACATCTCAGGGGCAGCAATGGTAGTGATGCAGCTGCGTAGCTATGGCCCCAGTAGGAGTAGGTTCTGATGCATTTGGTTGATGGCAATGATCTAGCTAGATAGTTAAAGCCAAAGAACCTTCTTTCCTCATACTAGTGTGAAGGGCTGCATTAATCTGAAGCCAGATCAGGTTGTTATACTCTGTGCCTCCCCATCTTCATCTTTAAAGAGGGGGTGATACAGTATAGTTACAGATATTGCATGAAAATTAATAAGCAATATCACATGGCTTAATGCATTCATGCTAGCTAGCTGCTCTTGTTTGGATTTAAATACTAGTTTCAGTATCCAAGAAAGACTAAGGGTGAGTAGAATATAGTTGAGTCAGGAGTAAAAGGTAGTTGATCACCCAAAGAGGTGATCACAGAGCTGGGATTTACAGGTGTCCCGTGTGAAGGTGGCAGAGGTTGCACGTGCCCACAGTGCTACTTTCCCCACCAAGAGTGCCTGTCACAAAGCACTTCTGTGTGCCGGGATCCATGTGGCTGCGCATTCTAACACATCATATTCAATTTGGAAAACCAGAGTCCTGACCAAACAGGGCAATAGGAGAAGGCGAGCAAGAATGGCTTGTTGAAAACCAGCTCCAGATACAAAGAACAATTGACATGTGGGTGATTTGGACAAGAAGTTTAAACTCACTGAATTACAGTGTTTCTATCTGTAGAGTAGGGGCAATGGTGATATAAACTTATAAAAGCAGAGTTAAGACAGCCTTTAGTCACCGAATTATTTGTAGTGTGTATGCAGGTGTCAGCTTCTCACTCACTAATGCCATATTTGCCCCCAAATTCAAAGGTAACAATGTAGCATGCTTCTCTGATAAGACATATGAAAGTAGCCGACAGGAAATACACTAAGTTCCTGGGCATTGGGCTGTAATTCATGTCTACCATAGTTTATTTTGTGCATATCTCTTTAATTCAAAAGTGGGCTCTAAGTTTCCTTTTTGTTTGGCCCTTTCCTGTAAGTTCCAGGGATTTGTTGTACACACACTTCCTCTCGGCTCCTGTAATGAGTGTCAAGTACATCAGCCTCCCCGCGAAGGCTGAAAGCTAAGCGACCCTGGGTCCTTGAACATAGAGATCTAAGATGTTCTGGCCCTTAAGCCGATAAACGGTATTCTAAAGTAATGGGAAACCAAGCTGTGTGTAGAGAAAAGCCACAAAATCTCCCAGGATGGAGATTTTCCCCTCCAACCATAAAAATGTCCTGCTTCTTTGCTGAATTTTGATTCCAGATCTCATGGTTGATATTAACAAAGTGAAATAAAGTTTTGACATGTGCTGTCTAGTACAGTAGCCACCAGCTACAAGTGCATTTAACATTAAGTACAGTTAGACATTCAGTTCTTGAGTCACAGAGGCCACAATTCAAGTGCTCAATAGGCACCTGTGATTAGTAGTTGCCGCATTGTATAGTGGAAATATAGAACATTTTCATCACAGTGGAGAGTTCTTTTGAAGAGCACTGATCTAGGCCAAAACATGAAGTCATAAAAAGTCATGAAGCAAGGAATTTTTGAAAGGAATGATATCATTTCTGTAAAAGACATTTCCCCTTTTAAGCCAGTCTTCTTTACCTCACCTGTAAAACAGTACGGTGTAGGACAATGGACTTGGACTTTGGCCCAGAACTTACTGGCCAACAAATCTTAGGCAGGGTGGGAGTTCGAGAGAATATTACCAGATCTGAAGACTGGAAGCACTCACTCCTTTTCTTCTCCCTTTCCTCCAAAGTCACATTTTGGGGAAACAGTACATGCATCTGGTCTCTGGAAATTCCTCACCTGGCTCATAAATTCACTGATGACTCAGTGAGGTTAAGAACATGAAATCTTCCAAGGTCAGACTCACGGTTTCCTTTCAGGCTTGTTTAGCCTTTCGTTGCAAAACCAGTGCATCTGCTAACCACAAGGACATGGTTGGGGCATACTGGAGACAGAACAGCTTAGTGTCATTGCTTCTGAGACGTGGCTGCAGACCAGAAGTCACGGTAAATGTGGGAGGCTGCTTTTTGTGGCTTCTGAAGGGTGTTCTTCCTGCAGAAAGCATTGAGTCTTCCCACCAGGTCATTCTTCTACATCTACTTGGCCAAGTCAGCAGCAGACTTTCTTTTTTCTTTTTGTTTAGAAGCAAACTTTCTTCAAATTAGTGCAATATGTAATTATCAATGATTTGAAAGACGCCAGGAAGACCTCTGCCATATTAGAATATCACAAAGTCTTCCATTCGCCACTCTATTAACTCAGGTTGTTGAAAGATCTTGGATTCATGTAACCTGCAAATGTGTTCTCTGCAGGGCAGTATAATTTGAACCTCCTCAAAATAAGAAGTATCTGCTAGGGATTCAATAAAGCAAGATTCCGTTGGAGTTAAATTTTACGGGCATCGTATCTTCATGTCCCTCAGTCTGGTGTCTCTGCTGGTAGCACCACTTCTAGGTTCCCTCCAGAATTTTTGAGTAATATTCTAGTGCATGTGCTGGTCTGTCATACTCTCTTATTTGCCCCTTTTAGTAAATTATGAACTCCTTAAAGGCACTGATTTTCTGCAAATCTCTAAATATGTAGGCTCAGGACTTGACATTACGTAAGTACTCTAAAATGGCTTAGGGAAAACAAGAGAGAACAGGGAATGTGAGAGAGAAAACAAAATTTGGGTGGATCAGTAAATGTTCTCAATTAATTTCACAAGATAAAAATATTCACTTATTTTTTTTAATCAAGAGGGAAGTAGGAACAGATGCGTACGACGAGCCGGAACAAGTTGGGAAAACCAGTCTTTGAATTTTAGCTCAGCCCCTCCTTCCATAAAGCCAGAAGACAAGAATTTGAAATTATTTATATGCCATTCAGATGTCTGCTGTCTGGGTACAGATTATGAATTCATACTTATCTCCTGTCAATTTCCACTACCATACTCCTAAAGCAATATCCAAGATAAAGTTCTCATTATTATCTGGTCCTTGTGATGAGTACAAAATTTTTCTTCCATCTGTATTTTCTCATTGGGAATAAGAAATACCTTCAAAAATACCTGAAAAATTGCCTCCACCTTGAAACCTTCCACAGGCACAATTATTTTCCTTCTCCCTGCATTCCTAATATTCTTTGTGCCCACAGTTATCACAGTGCCTGCCTACCTCATTTTTAATTATTTCTCTTTGTAGTTTCTCAACTAGGCAGCATGAGATTTTTCTAGCACAAATTCTGTTTTTATATATTTCTATGCCTTTAGTGTCCAGAATTTCTGTGGCCTTGGCACAAAACGGATACTTATTGAAATGTTGAATAAATAAATACTGAATGCATATTTGGGCAACCCCCCCCCCAAAAAAAGCTAGAGGACCCTGAGTAAGGCCACTGAATAGCAAGAAAGGTGAGAGACCCCGACTGTACTGTGAGAGAGCCAATCTCCATGTGGGGTAAGAAATGTCTCCAGAACTTGTACCTCACCAAAGATGGTAATATTCATGGTTGGCAGAAAAAAATTCACAGGAATCTAATTTGCTACATTGAAGGTGATATTTAAGACCCGTGTAACTTTAGGATGGAGTCCTGAAGGGGACCTTGTACTGATCGTTAAAACAATTCTGTTGAAATTCTAGCTCAGGTCCTCAGCTGGTATCCTGATGAATCAAGCTGATTATTGATTAAAACTGTCAAGTGTTGAGTAAAACCACAAAAACCAATCTTTCCTTTCTCCTGGACTCACAGTTGGGTTGCCTGTCCCAGCGGCCTTACACTGCATGTAACTATATCCCCGGATTCTGGCTGATAAACTTTCAGCAGAAGCCATATTTTCCACCTCGCATCCTGGGGCATTGAAGTCTCATATGGGAACCTTCCCGTGCTACAAACACAGGGAAGGCAAGGACTCCAAAGGAGATTGTAGATGTTATTCCAAAGGAGCCTGGATTTCTGAATGCAGGGAGAAGAACCTTCTCCACTGCCCTACTGCAGACCCACACTAGACTGTAAAATGAATGACAAAGACCTCAAATCTTAGGAGCTTCACATATGAAATTTCTCTTCTGGTAACAATGTGCCTTTAAGACCGACAAAAAAATCTTAATAGCTGGTCTCTTGTACAACAAATGGAGACTGCAATTTCTGCATTGTCTTCTTCATAGGGTTAGTGTGAAGATCAGGATAAAGTTTTGTCAAATGTAACATTCTTCATAAATGTTGACCGAGATTATTATTGCCTTTCCTCATAGAAGTTATGCAGAGGAGAGGCAATTATTTCAGAACGTTATATTCCACTGTGAGAGACCAATCTGGAATGGGTAGACCCTACCCATGGTATGTTGGAAACACTCTCTTCTGTTTTAGTGAGGCTCTTAGGCTGAATATCCTGTGCTTTGGTAGAATTCTCCCTCAGATCTGTTCAGTGCCTCCTTGAGGTTTGGTGAAGCTGCTCTAGAAACTACCCTCAATGATCCAGGCATATGCCTCTCAGCGTGTTATCCTGGGTAACATATCCTTTCTTTGGGCCTCAGGGTCATTATCCATACAATGAGGGGATGAATCAGGGGCCCTCTATGCCTCTACGATCTTGCTGACCAACCCTCCAAGCAGTCAGCTCACTGTCCCTGGACGTGTTTAAGGAGAGTGCAGAACATTTGGGAGCCAAATGTGGAGGAGATTCCAACATCAGGAGGAGCGCCTGATCGTTGTCCTTCAACGTCTTTTTCAAGCCTGAGATTTTTGAGATGACTTTGTGACTGGGAGGATTATGAGTCACACAGTTTTCTAATTCTATTTCAGGAAACCCGTGGGAGGCAGTGTGGTGTTGTGGAAAAGAATAAGGGCATTGGAGTCACCCAGACCCGCTTTTGGAATCCAACTTTAAAGCTCACAGGCCGTGTAGTATGTATGGAAACATTGCTCTGACTCGCTGAACCTCAGTTGCCCTCTCTGTGAAATGGGAGCAACACTTCCCACTTCCAAGTTGTGTTGAGTGCTCACAGGGATGTCGCCCAAGTGCCAGGGTGGTGCTCAGAACACTGGTAATGCACAGCACATTCTCTCTGGCACATCCCGACAACTTCCCTGATCTCTACGGTTTCGGAATATGGGGCGAAACCCATCTTTATTCTAACATAGTATGGTAGCCTCTGTCAATGTTACTAGAGTACATCCAGGTGTTTATCTTCATGGTTCAAAGCCACCAGATGTATTATTCAAAACTACATTTCTGGTATCTCAACAGGGCCTCAATTTACTCTTATATGTAATGGAAATACTATCCATCATCTGTGTGGAAGAGTTAAATAAATGATATAAAATCAAATTCGTAGGATATCAGTTGGATTCAAATTCATTCATTCTTTTGGGGATCACATAGTTATTATGTGTTTACTGTATATCACATCAGTTGGAATTCAGTGAGGTCAGAACCAGAGCTATATTATCATAACTAACATTTTATTGAAAACTTCATACATACCAGGCACTGTGCTAAGTGCTTTTCTCATTTATTCTTTAAAATGAAGTAATGGATAGGTATCATTGCTCTAATTTTCAAGATGAGAAAATCATTCTCTCGGTAGTTGAAGTAACGTTCCCGGTAACAAACTGTTAGAATCTGGGGGCGCCTGGGTGGCTCAGTTGGTTAAGCTTCTGACATTCGCTCAGGTCATGATCTTATGGTTTGTGGGTTCGAGCCCCAAATCGGGCTCTGTGCTGACTGCTCAGAGCCTGGAGCCTGCTTCGGATTCTGTGTCTCCTTCTCTCTCTGCCCCTCCCCTGCTCTCTCTCTCTCAAAAGTAAATAAACCTTAAAAAAATTGTTAGAACAAGGATTCCAACCCACAATCGTCAGCCACAAACTTTGTCCATTGACCACGTGTGAATTCTGACTCCTGTCTTTCTGAAGCACACAGCCAAACAGGTGAAGATCCCTTTCCTTGAGGTGGGGATCCCGTGGATGGAGCTGGCCAGGGGGAGATGGGTTCAGCTCTCTTCAGGATGATAAACAGGGCAGATGGATGTCCCCCTGGGTGTGTCCTCCAGAGCTTCTATAACTGAGTTATCCTGGTCAGAAGGCTGAAGGCAGAGAATTCAGTGTTAAATCCCTTCCACTTTCATAAAGTAATTAATTCATGGAATGGAAAAAACACATCATTCATAACAGAACAAGCAGCTGTTGTCTTTCCAGAGTAGCTCTCGAGATTTAATAGGAGGTTCCTACTGAGGTCTCTGAGAATGTGGGGGGTAACTGTTTAATGCAAAAACAAGCAATGGCTGCCACACTATCTATTTCTATTGCATAAGTATATGAAACCACCAGCTAGAAGGACACGGTTGAAATACTTCAAACCCAAGTCATCTGTTTCCTTTTCCCAGTATTTTTGAGTGACTCTTTGGCCAACTCTGAGTCCCACAGACGTAGGTTTATGGTTTTGGAGATCATGGGTGGACCTCAAGCCAGATGTTTTATATGGGAAGTAGAGGGTATATGGGGGAGTATACCCTCTACTTATATGGGGGAGGCCTAGGTGGCAGTTATGTTCAGAGGCAGACAGGTTGAGTAAGCAATGATTTCTGGGTTGGACTCTCCTGTTGAAATATGAAGTCCTGAGTGGCTGGAGGAGAGCTCAGCCAGGGACCAGGAAAGCTGACTTCTAGTGCTCAGTACCCGTGCTCTCTCTCTGTGAGGCTCTGAGCTGGCCAGTCACTTCTTCTACCTCTGGGTCTGTTTCTTTCATTTTAAAGCCTTTTACTATTTGCCAATTCTCAGATTCACTTTTCAATTTCAACTTCTCTGATCTTAACTTGATGTCCCACATACCCCCTTCCAGCATATTCTTACATCTACTGACATCTGCTAACATATGTCTTGAATTTTGGAGCTCACTGGTCTGTGTGCGTTGGTCTCCAGTCAGTCGTGTTTTCTCCCACCTCCTGAGTCCACCCATCCTCCAAGGCCTGGTTAGCACTTCTCTCACAGAGAAACCTCGAATGGCTTACGGTCCTGTGATAGCTTGTCATTCTGAATTTTGCTTCTCTAAGAAATCAGCATTGAGCAAATGTTAGATTTGTGCAAAGTTCTCTGAAACTTCCTAATTTTGTATAGACTGATTGAGGGCTGCTGCACTTGATACATAATAGACACCCCAGAATTTTGTTCCATTGGTCACACATTTCCCGACCATAATAGAAAGCATCTTTTTAGAATTTCCCTCCAGGGGAAAACTGCTTTTGGGCACAACCTCATTACCATTAGAGCTCACGGTAACCCTGAAAAAAACCAACCGTTGGTAAAGTCCACACCCTCACTTCCACATAGACCATAGTAGCGCAGTAGTGTAACGAACACTAGGATCAAAACCCCAAACTCTGTCTCTGACAACTAGCTTTCTTGTAGGGACAGGACTTCTGTTTCCTTACCCTTATTTTCTCCCATCTAATGCTTACGTGAGGAAGTACTGACTAGAGTTTATGAAAACTCTGCAGAAACTGTAAGGAGCTGTACACTACAAGGCACTTTGGAGATTCATCGATGCCAAATCCCTACATATGGGGTGGCAGTTGTTTATGTGCACACAGGGAGGGGGGTGTGGTCTTTTCTTATAACGGTTTTATTGAGATATAATTCACAACCCATACAATTCCTCTATTTCAAGTGTCTTTGAGATGACTGAGAGGTGCACTTATGCCTAGTTCACGTGCCTCTAAGTCTTGGGCTTATTTATTTTGTTGGCTTTTTGAATAGCTGATTCTACCTAAGCTTAGAGAAGCAAGTGCCCTCCCAGGTGACCTTGATCTGCCAGAGCCCAGGCTCCCTGGGCTTTCGGTATGAGTCGTCCTGACCTTCCCTTGCTTGTTCAACCCGTGGAGGGGCAGGAAGGGGAAGGGTGGAGGGGAGCTCCCACCCTTTCCTGCAAAACAGCAGAGACCTCAAACCCGCACCAGCAACCCCAGCAGAGAACAAAGGAGGAAGGGGTTCATGCATTTTATATTCCTTTTTGCCTGAAACCCAACTGAAAAACCATCTTTTCATCTTCTTTTTTTTTTTAATGTTTTATTTATTTCTAGGAGACAGAGAGAAAGACAGGGTGAGCTGGGGAGGGTCAGAGAGAGAGGGAGATACAGACTCTGAAATAGGCTCCAGGCTCTGAGCTGGCAGTCAGCACAGAGCCCGACGCGGGGCTCGAACCCATGAACCGTGAGATCATGACCTAAGCAAAAGTCGGACGCTTAACCAACTAAGCCACCCAGGTGCCCCCCCATCTTTTCATCTTCAATTGTCCAGCTGTCTCTTCCTTTTTTCTTTTATTGGAACAAACTCCAAGTGCCCAGTTCCTTGCAAAGTTATATCAGTAATAAAAAAACATTCCCGGGGAAGAAAGCTGCATCAATAAATATTAGCATCCTATTCAGCTATAGGCAATGATTGTTGAAATTACCCATTTTCACTAATTTAACATATTATCTCTGACATGAAGTACCTTTTCTCCCTACTGAGATAAAAAGGTACTCCAAATGGTCTTGATGAGACATGAGACATTTTGATTTGGACATGGCATTATTATTATTGTTTGAAATAACCTTGTTTACCGCATTTAATGTGGCTCCAGACCAAAAAACAAGAGAGCTGCCAATCGATGACTCATCGGCAGCATTGGCTTCAAGACACCCAGGATGGCTGCTGTCTTGGGGAAAGAGGCACGTGTCCGGGGCAGAACGAAGGGGCAGCATGGAGGTGAAGGGGCCCTCGGCTAGGAGCTGGGAGCCTGGCTTTCTAGTCCTCTTCTCTCTGACTGGAATGACTCCATTTCCTTACTTCAACATCAGATGGAAGTTGGAGTCTTTTACGTGTCCCTGGATCTATGGAATATGCATTCCTACATTTGTTTGTTTGTTTGTTAATGTTTTGAGAGAGAGAGAGCGCACAAGCAGGGGAGGGGCAGAGAGAGAGATGGAGGGAGAGAATCTCAAGCAGACTCCATGCTCAGCACACAGCCTGACATGGGGGCCGATCTCATGACCCTGGGATCATGACCTGAGCCAAAATCAAGAGTAGGACGCTCATCTGACTGAGCCACCCAAGCGCCCCTGCATTCTGAAGTTCTAAGGTCTGGCAGAAAAAGAAGAGGCAGGAGCTCTCATGCTTTCCCAGAGAGCAAGTCCCCTTTGTCAGACATGGCGAGACTTCTTCCACTCCTTCTCCTTCACCTCCTTTTAGAAATCCGAGGAAAATTCTCAAATTTTCTGCACATACATAATGGCAAAGTGTGTCATTTAGCCTGATTGACCCTCATTTTAGTCCTGCATACCCTTCCCCTTCCCCATCCCCCTCTCAGATTTTATTTGCTATTCATAGAACATCCATGTCTATACCAGAAACAGTTACTGTGAGTTTGTGGTGTGGATGTACAACAGGCACATGTTCTTTGACCTTGAGCAGCAGGTGAGAAAGAAACACAATTTTTTATAAGAAAGAAGGCATTTCACGTCAATTATTTTGTTTGATCCTTATTGCAACTTTTTTGAGCAAAGAGAAGCTCAAAGCCATGCTGGGACAGGGTGAGGGGACAGGTAGCGGAGCTGTGGGAAACTGGGGTCCTGCGCTCCTTAGTCCTGCGTCCTTTCCAATCTGTCTTCCTTCCTTTAGATGCCCAGCAAAGCACCTAAAACACAGGTGTCGTTGACGGCACATAAATGCTGTGGGAGCCCTGAAAGGGAGGTTAAACCTGGAAGGTTCCTCTAAAGGACAATGCCTGTCCCTGTAGTTGTGTCTGTATCTATAGCCCTTGGGCAAGTGGGGCTTCCTGAATGTTTGCTGAGAAGAGAGAAGTCCTTATGAGGGAGTGTCTCTGAGCTGGACAGTCAGGGTCAGGGAAGGGCTGTCTGTTCTCAGAGGTGAAGCGATGCACAGAAAATGGATCCTCCAAGGGAGAGAGTGAGTCCACACAGTCGGAGAGCCGGGATTATGAGGGGAAACAAAGAAGGAAGGCCAGATTATAATTGTGGAGAAACCTAAATGTTTACACTGGACATTTAAACACTGTGCTCTAGACAAATGGAGACCCTAAATCTACTGTTTTAAGGGAAGTAATGACACATTCATGTGAACAAATGAATGAGTAGTTACAATAATCGGGCATCTAAGCAGGCACATGGACAATGTGTTACCAGGAACCCCCAAAATTGTGCTACTCCTCTCTTGCCTGTAAGCAGAGCCCCCATTATGTTGGCTAGCTCGTTTTTGAGAACAGCGGGAAAGCCCTTTTCCCTCGGCTTCTTTGGGGCTCACTCCCGAGCACATCTGCTTATGACCCAATATGTGGTGGTTCTCCTGACATGTCCCTGGTTTTAACACTGAAAGTCCTGCTTCCTGGGAAGCTGTTCATCCCTGGATACGTTTCCTAAGTGGATGTGGACATTTCCCAAATTTTGGGTTCCAGCCCAGTCTTCACTCCTGAAATCCATACCCATATATCCTACAAGGTTAAGGCAACTTCACTTGGGTGACTCAGAGTTCATTCAAATCTGGTGTGTCTCCAACTGATCTCATAGTCTCCCGCTATCCAAAACAGCTCCCCAGCCATTGTTCCAGTACAATCCACCCAGCTGCACACAGTGAGAAACTCAGGGGAGACACAAGACTCCTCTGTCCGGCTCAGCCCACCCCATCCAATCACCCTTGAAGACCTCTCGGACACGTCCCCTTTCCCTGTACCCCACTGCCACTATCCCAGACCAAGCATCCCTTCCCTAATATTTATGGCAGAAAATCCTAATTTTGCTTCTTGCCCCTGAGACAAACAGTTTTTACTGTAATCAGAGCAAAGACTTCAAAATACTAATCGGATCCTCTCACTGTATGTTTTAGGAATATTCAGTGGTTTGTATCCAAACTTCTTGATCTAGTTCCCAAGATGCTTTTTATCTGAACCATGCCTGCCTGTCTGTGAGATTCATACATATTCTCCCATTCCCTCGTGTTGGGGAGGGGTCAGGGAGACACGGGGTGCAGGGTGAACTCGTTACTGTATTTGTCCTCATTAGTAACATGAACTCTCCTTCTTCCCATTGTAGAGTAGGATTTAAGATAGGCTACCAGCCCCCATTTCCCCAAAGGGCGAGGTTTTATTAATCCGATGGTGAGAACTTGAACTTATTAGGCCAGGTTTTATGAGTGGGCACTGCCTCTTTGTTAAAGCAGTTCTCACGTGACATTCTGGCACCTCCAAAGGCGTGCACGCTCTTATCTTCCATCCCCAAACTCATTCATTTGACTCGGGGCTCTTTCTCTTTCCCCATCTTTCTTCCCAGACCTCAGGCACATCTGAGTATACAGATCTAGAACTTTATTTTTTATTATTTTTTAATGTTTGTTTAAAACAATTTTTTAGGGATGCCTGGGTGGCTCAGTCGGTTAGGCAGCCGACTTTGGCTCAGGTCATGATCTCACGGTCCATGTGTTCAAGCGCCACATCGGGCTCTGTGCTGACAGCCAACTCAGAGCTTGGAACCTGTTTCGGATTCTGTCTCCCTCTCTCTCTGATCCTCCTCTGCTCATGCTGTCTCCCTCTCTCTCTCTCAGAAATAATTATAACATTAAAATTTTTTTAAACAATTTTTTAAATGTTTATTCATTTTGATAGAGACAGAGTGCGAGTGGGGGAGGGTCAGAGAGAGAGGGAGATACAGAATCCAGAGCAGTCTCCAGGCTCTGAGCTGTCAGCACAGAGCCCGACGCAGGGCTCGAATTCACAAACTATGAGATCATGATCTGAGCCAAAGTCAGATGCTTAAGGGACTGAGCCACCAAGGTGCCCCTTTAATGTTTATTTTTAAGAGAGAGAGACAGACAAACAGAGACAGACAGACAAACAGAGCACAAGCAGGGGAGGGGCAGAGAGAGAGGGAGACACAGAATCCAAAGCAGGCTCCAGGCTCTAAGCTGTCAGCACAGACCCTGACATGGGGTTTGAACCCCCAAACCATGAGATTGTGACCTGAGCTGAAGTCGACGCTTAACCAACTGAGCCATCCAGGTGCCTGGAGATCTAGAACTTTCTTTTCAGAGGCCCAAATCCAAATTGAACTTCAAGCCTAAGCCACGATTTCGTTTCCAGGTTTTACCAAGGCTTTGTATTGAAATATCAAATGCTTGCCTGGCTGCCACTTTACTTTTCCAGTTGACTGTTGCTCTGTTTGTTCAATGCCCATCGGACTCTAAGGGTGAGAGCAGAGTCCTGAGATCCCAACAGCCTCAACGTATGCTTTGAGGTTTGGCTGAAATGTGATGTTCTCAGTTATTCCATCCATGACCATTATTACTGGATCTCCTTTTGCTATTGTATATTGACTTTTTTTGCTTCTATGTTCAGAGTCTCTTTCCCCTTAGAATATAAACTCCATGAGGACAAGGGTCATGACAGTTTCATTTACTTCTGTGTCCTTGGTTGTAGGTAGAGGGTTAGCCTATATCAGTACTCGGCAAATGTTTGTGAAGTTAATGCAAAAGATTACTCTGTCTTACTTTCCTCCTTGAAGAATCAGTTAAGGGTTAAAAAAGAATAAGAATGTAAAAGTGTTTGAAGGTGTAATAAGCTACAGGTGTAGACACTGAGACTTCCTTTGGAAGGCTGTTCTCTGTCCCTATACCTGTGCTCACTGGGCCTGCCCCAGAGGACAGAAGCAATTTCTCATTATTCATCTTTTATCATTTTTTTTTTTGTTCTGCAAGAACCTATGTAGATTTCCCCTGACACTGCAGAATTAATACATGTTTGGGGTTTTTTTTAGCATTTTTGCCCTGTTTAACTACAGATATGTTCTATATCGCAGATTCTGGCCCTGGATTACCTCTACTTTTACTGGAATGTGAGAGGATCTCTCTTTCTTTCCTTCTCTCTCTCTCTCTCTCTCTCTCTTTCTGTGTGTGTGTGTGTGTGTGTATTCAGTCAGAATTCTCGAGAGAAACTGAATCAATAAGATATGTATAAAATCGTATGATTTTATGATTCTAAGGAATTGGCTCACACAATCATAAAGGCTGAAAAACCCCAAGACCTGCTTTCTTTTTTTTTTTTTTTTACTTTTAAATGTTCTATTTTATTTTTGAGAGAGAGAGTGGGAGTGGGAGAAGGGGGGACAGAGAGGGAGGCATAGAATCTGAAGCAAGCTCCAGGCCCTGGGATGTTGGCACAGAGCTTGACGCAGGGCTCGAACTCACAGACTGTGAGATCATAACCTGAGCCAAACTTGGACACGTAACCAACTGAGCCACCCAAGGCCCCTCCCAAGATGGGCTTTCAACAAGCTGGAGAGTGGATAGTGTAGTTCCAGTCCGAGTCCAAGTGTGATGGCTGGAGAAGACCTAAGTCCCAGCTCTAAGACAATCAGGAAGAGAGTGTTTCCTCCCTTACCCCACCTATTCAGCCTTTCAACTGATTGGGCAAGGCCCACCTATGTTAGGGGGCCCATTACTTTACTCAGTCCACTGATTTCAATGTTAATCTCATCCGGAAACATTTTCACAGGCACCTCCACAATAATGTTTAACCCAATGCCTAGATGTCCCATGTCCCAGTCAAGCTGACGGATGAAATTATCTCTCTCTCCCTCTCTCATTTTTAGTTGACAGCACAGAGTTGAATGAACATTAAGAGCTATGGTGCAAAGTGTGAACACCCTGTTTTGGGAGCCAAGAGGAAGAAGTTATTTACTTTGCCTTGATTTGGGACAGTGTCAGGGAGGGCTTTCCAAAAGGTTCCGTCTCAAGTACGTTGCAAAGCTGAGGTGGTCCGGTGGGAAGCTGGGGTCCTGGCTGCGGCAAAGTCTTATACCAGAAGAGACACTCGTTAAGCACGATTTGAATGTAATAGTAGATGGAACTGATAAAATTGCTCTCAGACTGGTTTACCTCTTCTTCAGATGGTTTTTTCCTTCTTCTCATCTGTCTCAGTTTCTCTCCAGGAAAGGCCTAAGCAGCTCAAGAATAAATTAGTGCCCTGGTTCAGGAGCCAGAGAACGTGGTTCTAATTGGATAATGTGAGACAAATCACTTCCTTTGCAAACTTCTGCTTCCTTATTTGTTAAAAAGAAAAAAAACAAAGAGAGGACTAAAACTCTCTACTGCTCAGAATTGATGTTACTTAAATAAAGAAATAAAATACACTCAAGAGAGAATACACCCTTGCAGCCAACCCAGACGTGTCTGCTAAAGGTTTGCCCCTACACGTCCTGTGCAGCTCGGTCCCCACAGAGGGAGGTGTGCAGGCCAACCGCAGAGCCATCAGTGAGACCCGAAGATGAGGCAACCTGACTTACACAAGACAGGGAGAGATGTGGAATGTGTTTTCCTACAGCCACCTGGGGTGTGACCGGGAAAGGAAGCCAGAGTGGAATGCAGTAGCGTGGGGGCCATCAGACGCTTCAGAGAAAAATGCTCCCCAGGCATCAGGAAGGAGAGCAGAGACCCCCCTCAACTTGACCAGATTGCAGCAGCCCTGTTATTCATCAGAGGTGTGGCAGGGGGGACAGCACCAGCCGGTCGGAGCACAGAGGGCTCACAGAGCCGAGCCAGCTACCCCGTGAGGGAGGAATCCTGCCTCGCTGGGGCTGGAGGCTCCCTTCTGGTTACTGCTCATTACTCGGCGCCTTACCCAGCCCCCCAAGGTCCAGTCTTCCTGTTGGCATCATCCTGAGAAACAGAACCTTCTTCTCTTCCTCTCTGGGGTCTGGTGGGCAGCTCCCCAGGGTCACGGTGGTGACCGAAAGCTCCGGCACCTGGGCCTGCGGAAGGGAGGTGGCCTTGCCAGCCCTGTACAAGCACAGCCAGAGCCTCCTCTTTTCCTGAGGAGGGCCCACTCCGAACTGGCCTGTTGAGTCTCTTCTCAAAACCTGGAATCCTCTGTGTCACAGAGGCAGACGGCTCGGAAGCCTGTAGATCAAGGCCAGCACCTCCGTCCAGCACAACTGCACATCCATACCACAGGGCCTTCCCGGGCTACGTGCCCGGGTATGAACCTTCCTGAACTGCCTTACTTCTACTAACACTCCTCCTTCCTCCTGTAACGTGCTTCCTTCTGCTGGACTTGTTAGAGATCTGTCTTTTAAGTCCCAACTCCAATGCTTCACTCTATTTCCGGTCTTTCCTGGACACGCAGTCATGCTGGGTTTTGTCCTTCTCTGCTCATGTGTGTACTTTGTATGCTTTCCGTTGTGCCCATTTATTCTGTCTTGCCAACAAATAGTTAAGAGTCAACAAATTTACGTCCCCCCACTAGACCGAATGTTCCTTGAGGAAGGGTAGCTCAGAGGGGGAAGGGAACACTGGGCTGAAGTCCCTTGGGGCCGCTGAGGGCAGGGGTGGTTTAGATGATGCCAGGAACACACTCATTCTGGGTGCAAGAGTTAACTGTGCACCAAAAAACTCAGAAGTCAAGGTAAATACTTGAATGTAGTATTGGGGAAAAAAATCCAAGTTAATTAAAAAATCCTTGGGGCGCCTGGGTGGCTTAGTCGGTTAAGCGTCCGACTTTCGCTTAGGTCATGATCTCACAGTTTGTGGGTTCGAGCCCCGCGTCGGGCTCTGTGCTGACTGCCAGCTCAGAGCCTGGAGCCTGTTTCAGAGTCTGTATCTCCCTCTCTTTCTGACCCTCCCCTGCTCACGCTATCTCTCTCTCTCCTAGAAATAAATAAAATATTTAAAAAAATAAAAAAAATAAAAAAAATAAAAAAAATAAAAAATCCTTGATGGGAGCCTTGGGGTGGGGGGCAGGGAGGGCTTGGTCGGTTAAGCATCCAAATTGCAGCTCAGGTCGTGATCTCAGGGTTTGTGGGTTCGAGCCCCGCCGCAGGCTCTGTGCTGGAGCCTGCTTTCGATGCTGTGTCTCCTTCTCTCTCTCTCTGCCCCTCCTCAACACATGCTCTGTCTCTGTCTCTCTCTCTGTCAAAAATAAACATACATACATAAATAAAAATTCTTGATAAAAAATATTAATATTAAAAAAAAAAAGCAGGCTGTTGCTTAATTGTCCCATGGCCCTGTCTTCTACAACCATGAGAGTCTTTTCCAGTCAGCCCAAGGTCCCAAAGCCACGCAGCCATATTGGGGTGCTAAGTTGCTGGGTGAGCTCATGAGAGGTAACCTTATGAAGTGAAAACAAGCCGTGTGACACAGGGCTTTAAATGTAGTCAGTGTGTGTGTGTGTGTGTGTGTGTGTGTGTGTGTAGTGAGTTTTTATTAGATTTTTCTACTGGAATCAAAATGCAGGAGAATATTTCAGTGAGTATGTGTGGAGGTGCACATTTTTACATTTTTCCTCAGGCTCCAGCCTGGCTCTGAAAGGCAGGGGGAAGATTTAGGTAAGCAGGTAAGGACCCTTCTCTGCTTCCTGCTCCACTAAAGGGTCTCCACGCAGGAAATCTGGCTGTACCCAAGTCTCTAGCTCTTTCTTGGGGCCCAGGTCATAACCCTCACACTACTCAGTTTCAGAAACTTCTGGAAATATCAATTCCTTCTTGTTTTAAGTTTGAAATACATTAGTGGGTCTTCCTCATGCCTTCATTATGCCTTCTTTACCCCCATGTTTTGTTTACCTTTGTTTATAAACAAAATAGAATGATTTTTTTTTTATTCAGTGTAGTTTTTTGGATATTCCAAGGGCCACTCACCCTTGTCCTCAGCCACTGGGGGACACACTGATAATTCGGAAGTAAGTGAACAAACGCCCTGTCCCAAAGTCGCTGGTCATCTGCTGTGCAGGCCCACGCACTGTTGGGTGGGGACGGCCGGAGATGAGGGACAGAAAGTAAAAACACAATTACAATGTGGCCTCAGAAGGGTCTTGGCAGAGCTAAGCTCAGTGGCTGCAGGAGCACAGAGGAGAAAGCCACCATTCCTGCCTTCATAGCAGAGGGCAACCGGGAGAGCCCGGTAATGCCAGGATGAGATGGAATATTGGCCGTGTCAGCAGACTGGTGCACAGGGAGGGGACAAAGGCATATGAGCTGTGGTCTTCCTGACATGCTCAAGGGGGAAAGTTGTCTCTGGAAAAGGCAGCTGCACATGGAAAGCTCTGAGCGAGGTCAGGCCAAGTGCATTGGGGACACTACACTGATTCAGTGTGTCTGGCCCCTGAAACAAGACAGTGAACCATTAAACCTTGGGGTCCCCACCGTGGAAATGACCCGTGCAGGGGTGCTGAATCCTGATGGGTTTTAAACCACGAGAGTGATGCTGTCTGTTTTGTATTCTCAAGTTTGCCTTCAGGCTCGCCTTGTGAGAGGGGGTGGGGCTCAGTGAGGGGCAGGGAGAGTGAGAGAGAGAGAGAGAAAGAGAGAGAGAGAGAAGCAGCCTGGCCTGGTCCGTTGGAGACATGTTCCATGTTAATGAGAGGAAATAGAAAATGTAATTAACATGTCTGCCACCAGAAATGAGAGCTAAATCTATTACTCTGTTCCTCCCTTTCCTATTATACATTATTGTGTTTCAATTATGATTTTGAAAGTATTTCCTTGAGGAAATATGTCAAGTTTCTGCAGCGGGAAAGAAGGAAATGGGACCATGAAAGTTTAATTTATTGCAACGATTGCATTTAGAAAAGGAAGAAGAAAATGAAAAAGAATAGAAAGGCGGAAAAAATTGACAGTATCGCCCACGGGTCACCTGCTGCGAGCAGGGAGGTGAGCCAGAGAAACCCGAGGTGTCTGAATATTTATGGGGTCTCTTTATGGGGTGTGGGGAGAAGGAAAGGGCACCTTTTCGTACTCTGGGTTCCAATGAGTCTGGCCGGTTGTTCTCTGAAGACACTGTGAGGAAGGGTTTGAGGGCAGTTGGAGGGAGAATGGCAGTGCGGCTGTGAGTGCCCGGCTGGACGTCGGCCTGGGGCGCAGGAGTGAGTGGGACCATGAGTGTAGTAGGCCATGACCCTGCTCTCAAAAGCCATGCAGGTTTGCGGTGAGCGGCAGGAGGCTGATATGATGGAAAGGAAGTGTGGACCGAGAGCATCTATTTGGGCTGAAAGAGCAAGGCACTAATGGGAAGGTGGGGAGGCAGGCCAGCGAAATAAACAGGTTACCAGGCCCTGATTCACACGTTAGCCAGGGACCCTCTCGGGGGAGCAGGCACCCCAGTCATCTTTAGAAAGGATGAGTACATTCCAGGTACCTTCATTTATCCATCCACTCCCCTCAGCATGTAGGTGGGAATTCATCCCAGAAAAGGCCCCAGGTCTTATCCCTGAAGACTCCATGGACTTCCGGGGGATAGACACATCAGGAAATAATTGCAAAGTGAGGCGGTCCAGCCAAGTGTCCAATGTAACACAGAAGTGTTACCAGATCGCCTGCAGAGAGCAGTGAATTCTGTCTTGGAGGAACCCAGGAGATTTCCAACAGAAAGAATGCTTTGAAAAGTGGGTGGGAGTTTTCCTGGTTGATGGATGAGCAAAGCGGGCAGAGAAGGGGTCCCAACAAAGCCACAACCCAAGCCAAAGAAGTTAGGGGGACGGGAAGCAGAGTGGTGACTCCAGGGGACCCAGGATTGGCGTGGGGGTGACAGGAGAGAATGAGGGGAGAGTCTCACACCCCAGAAACCAGGTCCAGAAGGATGGTGCGGGCTGTGCCAGGGAGCTTGGGTGTAATCCTGACTACACTGGCAAGCTCGGCGGTGGTTTTTAAGCACAAGAGTGATACTGGGTTCTAGGAAGTCTACCTAAGAAGCTCTGTGAAGGATGCCCAGGAGGGGACAGATGTTTGTTCTGAGAGTGAAGGGGAATTCTCTAGCTTCAGAAGCCAAAGCCCAGAGCCTCGCCACAAGAGTTACTTAGCGGAAGAAACTACCTTGATCCCGTGATGAGTCACACGGAACTGCCTTTAACAGGAGGCCAGTTCATTGGTTTCCTGATGAGCTCCTCTGCTTCCTTCTCAGATGTACTGCCTTCTGACCACTCAGCCCTCGGAACCCATGCAGGTCCCTGCCCCAGTCTACCGGGAGCAGGTGGCTGTGTCCATCATTGTCTCCTGGATCTGGAAGGCTTTCTGCACTCACCCTTCAGGAGGCTGGAAGTAGTGTCTTTAATAAGAGCATCACAGAGGTTAATTCAGTCCTCCGAGCAGTGGCAGGAGGGGTGACTCCCTGTTCATGGGGGAAGCAGCCCAGCATTGTGAAGGGATGCAGATGAATAAAGTCACTGTTTACAAGAAATTCTAATCTTAGGGCAGTTCACGGTAAAGACAGACACCAGACAGGAACAGCCAAGAACAACATTGCCAGAGCACCGAAAGACGGAGGCCTCCCGCCAGACACTGTTTTTTCTCTAAATATTGTCGCCAAAAGACTCACTCAGAAAATCACTCTGTCCCCCGGGCACCCCCTGCATATCAGTAATGAGAATAGTAAAAATAATTAGCTGTGATATAGGGTTGCCTACGAAGGTATTAGACATTTATTTATAGGGTTTTATTTTATTCCTGGCCCTCCTTCCCTCTGCAAAATCTAAGGAGGTGTTGTTACAAAAAGGGAAACAGAGAAGTTGAGAAATTGGTTGAAGTCACACAGTTAATGAGTAACAGAGTTCACTTAGGTCTCAGATGTGAATTTAAGTCTATCTGGTTTTCAGATTCTTGCTTTGTTTTGTCAAGCGCGGAGACTGGTTCTGCAGACTGAGGTTTTGTTTATGTCAGAATCGCCTATGTCCGGTCCAAGGTGTCTCAAGTATTTGGGGTTGTGAGGATCTTTTAAAAATGTTACAAGTAAAGCCCGACTTCCCTCCACAAATTATACCTGTGCACATGGAGACTTTTATACAAAAATTTAAGGGTATTTATAGACTTTTTATTTTTACAGCCATTTATGAATTTCAGATTAAGACACCTTGATGACACTCTTTGTGTGTGTGTGTGTGTGTGTGTGTGTGTGTGTGAATTGACAGGATTATAGATTTTCAAACCTCAAATCATCATCATTTACAGGAGGACCCAGTGAGCTGCCCCTGCCCCTCCCCCCACCATCGGTCCATTCCTCTCATTAGCTGTTTGCCTCTGCTCCACGTGGGGCAGGGAATATTCAGGAGAGGGACAGAACCACCTGTCCCCGAGAGGACTTCCAGGTCACTGGAGCTTCGAGTCTCACTGATAGTTGGGGCATTTGACGTCTCACATCACCTGTGGCTTATCCAAGTGTCCAGAGGACAGAGGGAACCCTGTGACTCACACAGCCTCTTTTAACCATACTGAGGGCAGAGAGGAAATGACAATGAACTTGTGACTTCTCAGATTTCCCCAACACACCTTGGTCTTCACAGCCCCAGGCCTTCATGCTTATTAGCTTTCCCTCTGCCTGGAGCATTTGCTCCTCTTCAAGGCAAGCTTGGCATCTTCTCTTTTTGGATGCCCTCCCTGGACACTTCCTGTCACCTCCGGATGATTAGTCCTGGCTCCTCCTCTACCTACACGCGCTGCAGCCCAAACCTGGGCACACTGCAGGGCCCACTGGGCACACCGTGTCTGAGTCCTGAGCACATCACAATAAATGCTAAGCAAATGTGTGTTAAACAGCACAATGAATGAATGAAGGCAGCTGGGGCAAGTCCCTTGGAGGCAAAGTATGACAGATCTAGAAACTCCCTTAAACAATGCTGAGGGATATTAAGCCATTGGCATTTTAGCCTCAATTAATGTGATTTTAGTTGAGGGTTTTGTTTTCATTTTTGTTTTTGAGCTGGAGTCTTGAGAAAGTTTTGGTGCTTTCTTTTTGTGTTTCTTGGAGTTTATCATCGGATAATTACCAGGAAAGTTTCCCTTCCTTCCTTCCTTCTTTCCTTTCTTCTTTCATTCCTTTCTTCCCACCCACCTTTCTTTTCTTTGTTTATTCTTTCCTTCCTTCCTCCCTTTCTCTCTCTCTTTCTTTCTTTCTTTCTTTCTTTCTTTCTTTCTTTCTTTCTTTCTGTTGGGGAGGAGGAGGCAGAGAGAGAGGAAGAGGAACTCAAGCAAGCCTCACACTCAGCACAGAGCCTGACAAAGGCTAGATCCCACGACCCTAGGATCATGCCCTGAGGTGAAATCCTCACAGCTCCACACTCAACAGACTGAGTCACCCACATGCCCCAGAAAGGTGCCCTTTAAATCAAATACGCCCTTGGAGATATTCTCAAACTCGAAAGTCTATTGAAGACACAGAATTTGCCCTGGAGATAGATATATGTATCTGTGTTCTGATAAGGACTTGGGGGTCATCTATCTTTGATACTTAAGAGTATCTTTCAAATATCTTCTCATGCTTGAAGACCCTGGGCTTGACAAGATTATGGGAAGAGTGATCAGAACAACCTATCGGCGATGCTATATCCGCAAGTTGCCAGAGCCATTGCTGTCTCAAAATATTCAAGCTGGTGCACCGTAGCAGGTGCAGTGTGGACCTTACATTTCTGGCACTCCCTGACATCTTTCCAGGTGACCCACAAGGTCAAAAGTATTTTCATGATTAGCCGCCATGTGCACCGATGGGGTAAAGGCCTGGGCGGTGAAACTGCTGATTCCTCAGCAGGAATCAAGGCAGTAGCACCGGATTGGAATCGTCGTCATTGTGTTGCTCATCATCACACATTCACAGTAGGACAAAACAAGCAAAAGCTACGAGCCTCACTTACAAGTGTCCTTGATAAACAATGAAGATTCATAATCCAACTCTAATCTTCGAGTACACATCTTGATATTCAGTCATGATGAAGGGCACTTGCATCTCCTATTTCAAGCAGCTCTTGTTGGTGAATGCCATTTGTACTTGAAAGAATAATTGGTCCACAATTTTTTTCAGATGTGGATATTTCAAAAATATCTTCTCAAAAATGAACTAAGTGAGCCTGTCACTTCCAATAATAGGAGTGGCATTCATTGTCATGAATCATAAAATGCAAGCTTTTAAGCAGAAACTAAAGTTTAGAAAACTTGTGTCTGCCACGATGAGCTTGACTTTCATTTACAGTATATGAGGAATTTAAAAAAAAAAAAGAGAAAGATCAAAAAAATTTTTTTAAAAATAAAGTATATGAGGAAACCCAGATTCACATGGACATGTAGTTGTCAAGGAGTGTTTCCATAGCCTTTCTGTTTAATTGGATAATTGAGATAATTAATAATGTAGAAGATAATAATTACTCTTCTTTGATACTACACTAAAACTTGACATGTGGTAGTTTCTTAAAGGGTTGTTGTGATGTAGAATCTGAAGACATGAAAGTGGCTTTTTTTCATATTCTGTTATGTTACTTTGTATACATCACTTCAAATGACACACCACCTCAGGTTGAAAGATGAAGAAGATATAAGAATCCAGCTGTCTTATATTAAACTAGATGTTAAAGAGATTCCCAAAAAATATAAAACAATATCTCTCTTCTCACTAAATATTTTTTTTTACAAATAGTTTATTGTCAAATTAGTTTCCACATAACACCCAGTGCTCATCCCCATAAGTGCCCTCCTCCACGCCCATCCCTCCCTCCCCCCCACATCCATCAGTCCTCAGTTTTTGTCAGCATTCAAGAGTCTCTCATGGTTTGCCTCTCTCCCTTTCCCCCACCATTTCCGCCCTTCTTCTCCCCCTTGATCCTCCGTCAAGTTCCTCCTAATCCTCCTATACGTGCAAACATATGATATTTGTCCTTCTCTGCCTGACTTATTTCACTCAGCATAACACCCTCAAGGTCCATCCATGTTGCTACACATGACCTCCACCGCAGCAACTTCTTACTTGACACATCCCCAAAAGCAAGGGAATCAAGAGCAAAAATAAATGATTGGGACCTCATCAAGATTAAAAGCTTCTGCACAGCCAAGGAAACAACCCAGAAAATTAATAGGCAACCAACGGAATGGGAAAAGATAGTTGCAAATGACATATCAGATAAAGGGTTAATATCCAGAATTTTTATTTTAAATATAGTTATTTTAGGAGTGCCTGGGTGACTCTCTCAGTTAAGCATCCAGCTTCAGCTTAGGTCATGATCTCACTGTGGGTTCGTGGGCTGGAGACTTGCTTCATGCTCTGTGCTGACAGCTCAGAGCCTGGAGCCTGCTTCAGATTCTGTTTCTCCCTCTCTCTCTCTGCCTCTCCCCCATTCACCCTCCTTTCTCTAGCTCTCAAAAATAAACCTTAAGGTTTTTTTATTTTAAAAAATATGGTTATTTTATTACAATGTTATTTATATGACTAATAGCTGGATTATTAGTTATTTGCATGAATTAATACATATTTTTAACTTTCTTGTTTTAAATTTCTTAGACTTTTAAAAATTTCTTTCATTTTAATATGATTGGGGCACCTGGGTGGCTTAGTCAGTTAAGCGTTTGACTTCGGCTCAGGTCATGATCTCGCAGTCTGTAGGTTCAAGCCCCACATCGGGCTCTGTGCTAACAGCTCAGAGCCTGGAGCCTGCTTCAGATTCTGTGTCTCACTCTCTTTCTGTCCCTCCCCAGCTCGTTCTCAGTTTCTCTCTGTCTCAAAAATAAATAAATGTTAAAAAATTTATTTTAATATGATAATATTAATAGATATAGCTCATACAAACTAGAGTTATTTGGGCCCTAAAAATTACAAAACAGTTTTTTAAATGTTTATTTATTTTTGAGAGAGACAGAGAGAGAGAGAGAGCACATGAGCAGGGGAGGGACAGAGAAAGAGGGAGTCACAGAATTGGAAGCAGGCTCCAGGCTCTAAGCTGTCAGCACAGAGTCCAACATGGGGCTTGAACTCACAAACTGTGAGGTCATGACCTGAGCTGAAGTCTGACACTTAACCAACTGAGTCACCCAGATGCCCCAAGGGTGCTTAAAATTTTTAAAGAGTGCAAAAGCATTTTGAGATTTAAAAAAAAATTAAAAACCACTGCACTATAGCAATCCTTGATCTTACAAAAATATCTCCAGAAGTGCAATGAACGAGTGAGTTGGTCCATTTCCCATAATCCAGTACATTTCAGCCCCACCTCGGTGCTGCTAACCCAAGTTCTGAAATCCAGGGAGCCAGTGGTTCTATATCTACAATATCTATCAGCTGCATGAGTAGGGGAGACCCTCTTCCTCTCTGAGTCTCAGTGTCCTTATCCACCTAATGTTTGATGAGTGGACCAGACTGTCTCTAAGACATTTTTCAACTCTGGCATTCTATGAAATCTCTTTGGAGGAATATTTGAAAGATAATAAAAACAACAATTGGTTTGTTTTCAAGCCATAGTTGACAATTTAGTTTCCCAACTGAATTTTTACTTCGTTCTATTCTACACACACCACAGTAATTGTCATTGAAGATCCTAGAGGTAAATTGCCTGGCATTTAGTCTTGTGCCACTAACTAGCTATGTGGGCTTGGATAAATTAATTAACCCCTCTATGCCCCATAAAACTGTTGAGTGGGTTAAGTGAATTAGGGCATGCACAGTATTTAGAATAAATTCTGGCTGGTGTTATGTACTCAGTAAATTAATCTTAGCACCTGTTTCACTGTGTTGTAATTGTGGGTTCACATGACTATCTCCCTTTCTAGACTGAACTTGCAGGCCAGGACTTCACCTGGCCCATCACTACATGTGTAGCCTCTAAAATAGTGCCTAGGACATAATTTACCCTCAATAAATCCTTGTTAAATGGAAAAATGACTGACTGATTTGATAGTTTAGGTCATTTTCCGGCAGATAATCTGTCTCAGATCTCTCTTACTTTAGGCAGAGTATTATTTTCCATGGGATGTGGGTTGACCCATTGGATTGCAGAGGTTGTAAATGTGCTTAGAGGGTGTGCTTTGATTACAATGATGATGACAGTGATCCATGAGAAGAACAGAGCCTGGTAGCCACTGCTTCCTTAGCCCGGGCCCAGAATGAATCGCCTACAGGAGGCTTCCATACTGCACCCTAGATACAAGCCCAGATGACCATGCTCGGAGGCAGAGCTGTCCAGCCCCCCATACACAGGGAAGCTCTCCTGGGCAGCACCAAATTTCTTTCATGGGACCGTGTGTTGTTGGATGGCCACAGTGGTGCTGACATCCTGATATAAAGTGACTTAAATAGTCTGTCCAGCAGGGGTCTGCACAAAATAGTCGCACGCTGTCCACACGCCCAGGACTGCCCTGCCACCTCCACACTGAGCGCATCCGAGATCACCCAAGCTGACTCAGGAACACTAGAACAGAGGCTCACTGACACAGGGCGAGATTCGAGAGTGGCATCTATCTGTCTATCTATCTATCTATCTATCTATCTATCTATCATCTATCTATTTTAATTTATAGCCAAGTTAGTTAGCATATAGTGCAATAATGATTTCAGGAACAGAATCCAGTGATTCAGTCCTTACACATAACACCCAGTGCTCAGCCCGACAACGGTCCTCTTTGATGCCCGTTTAGGCCATCCCCCCCACCCCCCAGCAACCCTCAGTTCATTCTCCATATTTAAGAGTCTCTTATGTTTTGTCCCCTTCCTTGTTTTTATATTATTTTTGCTCTGAGTGGGGTTTTCAGAACAGCAATCCACATAAAGTGGATTGATATGATCGACAATATATAATCTATGGTATAAGATTATCATTCTTCCCATTTTATCATTTTAATTTTTGTAAAGTTTACTTGTGAGAGAGAGAGATACACACAGGATGTGAGCAAAGGAAGGGCAGAGAGAGAGAGGGAGACACAGAATTCAAAACAGGCTCCAGGCTCTGAGCTGTCAGCACAGAGCCCGACATGGGGCTCGAACCCACAAACTGTGAGATGATGACCTGAGCCGAAGTCGGATGCTTAACCGACTGAGCCACCCAGACGCCCCAATCATGCTTCCCACTTTAAAGGCGAGAAAATTGCAAATCATCAGGGACATCCTCTAGAATGCATTTGGCTGGATATAACAGAAAACCCAACTCTAGCTGTTATAAATGACAGTGGTACCTAAAAGAATAGAGGTAGTAGAGGGATGTCTGGAAAAGCCTGATCCATTAGCTCCATGGTATCACCAAAGGCCTTGTTTCTATCTGTCTATTCATATTTCTTTGTATCATGTCAGCTTCACCTTAGCAGTGACCCCTTATTGCTCTCAGGAAGGTTGCGGGCAGTGGTGACCAAAGCCATGTGCTAATTTCTGTAATCTGCAGAGGCAAAGAGCATACCTCCCAGCCTCCCCACAAGGACTGGGGCACACCGGGCCCTGAACTAATCACGACCCCATTCCTGATTCTACCTGTGCTCTCTGCTGTTACCCATGTATTTAGTAGGTATTAACTGAGAGCCTTCTCTGTCAGGTGTTTTCCCATGTGGCGGAAATACAGTTGATACAATCAGTGCCACAGTGAATTGGCATACTCTGTACTGTATATATACTTAGTACTATGCACTAAGTCGCATAGATTGGGTAGCTAAGCAGGTAGATACTTATCTAGACAGAAGCGTAACAATGGTTATCATTTATGGAGACCGGCACCAAGCATTACACCCAATGTTCTCAACTTGCATTTTAATTCATCTTCAAAATATTTCTATAAGTATTATTGTTTACATTTTAGCATTAAGGAAAATGGGAGAACAAAGGTGAGTTATTTACTAGGCTCACGCAGTAAGTATGGAAGTATAAATTTGTATTTTTTTTCTTTTTTCTCTGTGTGCACTGCTTCCCATACAATGAAACAGCCTGCTCCCCTTCAGCCAAACAGTGAGCCACGAGCCAAATGATGTGTCAACGTAGAATAAACTAACCTTTTATTAATTTTATTATGGATATTTAGTTAAAGCATGCAGTATACTTTGGTTAAATACAAAGTGCTCAGAACTCCATGTATTAATAAATTTTCCAAAAATGAATAGTCCTCTGTGTACATAGATATCATATATGTATTCTTCCTGATATTATTACATGGTTGACTTTTTAAATGTTTATTTATTTTTTGAGAGAGAGAGAGAGAAAGAGACAGAGTGCAAGTGGGGGAGGGGCAGAGAGAGACACACACACAGTGTCTGAAGCAGGCTCCAGGCTATGAGCTCTCAGCACAGAGACCAACACAAGGCTCGAACTCATGAACCTCAAGCCTGATGGTTGAACCTCATGATGACCTGAGCTGAAGTTGGTCGCTTAATTGGCTGAGCCATCCAGGTGCCCCATTACCTGAATAATTTTAAACTCTTCCTATATATCATTATGATTATCCTCACCCTTTTTGACTCAGAAAATTAATGACTTTTTATTACAGGGAAACTGAAAAGAAACAAAAATTATAAAATGACCAGAAAAAAATGTCCATGGTTCAACAACCCATAAAAAACAACCATGGCCTTAGTTTTTCCCAGGTCTTTTCCCTTTGTATTGTATTTTCACACACAAAAAATAAGATTATATTCTCTATACCATCTTGCACTATGCTCTTTCTACTTATTCTTATACCTCACAGTTTCATATGTTATTATAATAACTTTATTAATCTTATTTTATATATCATAATTCTAGTGTATAAAATAAGCCATAAGTTTATTAGTCATTCTTTCACTGTTGGACATTCAGATTGGATGATTAATAGATCTATAGGAGCTTCTTTCTAGGAAGATATAAAGTACTTTCATTTATTTATTCAATTCCAATTAATTTTTGAAATGGCAAATTATGTTGAGACATGCCTAGATTTTTCACTGTCTACATGTCTAAAGCTGAATTCATCATCTTCTTCCAGGAGGAAAAAAATAAATCCTTGTTTCTATTATATCTCCTCACTTGCAAGGTTAAGGGCTCCCTGTTTTCCAGGTTGGCCTGGCTTAGAAGGCCAAGTCAGCTGACTCCCTGCTCCTTGAAAATTCATATCTAATCAGCTTCCAAGACCGCTCAGCCTTCCCTTCAGAGTAGAGTGACATTGCATTTGGATCTTTCCCCTGATTTTCAGAGTAAATATCCAAAGTCAGGCTCCTTTATCTCATGTTTTCTTTACTTAAGAGCCAGGGATATGACTCAGGTAACTTCATATTTGTATATAGTAGGTTCTTGATGAACATTGGATAACATGAATGCTGAATAAATAAGCGAATAATTCCTTTTATCTTTTATTGATTTTAAACATGAATACTACTTCATTTCACCACTACGGGCTTGTTGAAAACAAGAATCATAAATTAATCATAAAGTTTATTTTATTAATAGGCCTGCTGTGTGCCAGGCACTCTCCTAAGCATTGTGCAGAGGTTCCTTTAAGGCCGTCATGGAGCCATCTGTAAAGATCAACCTTTTGTTTCATGGACAGGATATAGAGAGGTGGCATGACTTGTTCAGGATACAACAGTGCACTGCAAAGGTTGCATTTTTAAGCCGGGAGATTTGCCTAGATGTGGTGTCTGTCATGGACAGCCCTGATAACACATATTTGCTTAAATTATGAAGGACCGAGCCTACAGGGTGAGCCCTAATCATATCACAGTTGTCTGATTTTGTTCCCACTTGAGGGCCAAGCAATGTTTATCAACATTGAAGTTTGGGAAATGAAGAGGTTCAAGGAAAAGAGAAATATATGTGTTAATTTTCTATAAAAAAATATTTCCTGGGGAGCCTGGGTGGCTCAGTCAGCTAAACATCTGACTCTTGATTTTGGCTCAGGTCATGATCTCATGATTCATGAGTTCGAGCCCTGCATCGAGCTCTGTGCTGACAGCATGGAGCCTGCTTGGGATTCTCTCTCTCCCTCTCTCTCTGCCCCTCCCCTGTTTGCACTCTCCTTCTACCTCAAAATAAATAAATTTAAAAATATTTCCCAGTGGTGTGTTATCATCTTATTTTATCCTCTGTCATTATCCTGAAAGCCCCGGATTCTCGTGGGGGTTTTTGCACGGGTCTTAGTAGAATGCATGCCCTCCAGTCTCCAGCGTGGGACTGCAAGGAACAGCCTTGTGGTTGAAAGTCATGGCCATTAGTTTTCAAGACACTAAACCTCAAATCCCAGGGATGAAACTCACTAAACTTGTGGTATTGAGCATGTTGATTAACCTCTTCAAGTCTCAGTTTCTTCATATTTAAAATAATACAGTAAAACCTTGGATTGCAAATAACTTGTTCTGTGGGTGTTCCACAAGATGAGCAAACATTTCTAATAAATTTTAACTTGTTAAACAAGCGATGTCTTGCAATACAAGTAGTTACGTGACACCGAACATCACATGATCACAACTGAGCCAATGGTTCTCTCTCTCTCTCTCTTTCTCTCTCTCTCTCTCCAGGATTGTGGATGATCATCAATGCATGGTCACATTTCGACAAAATCCTCAAAAGGTGGCAAAAGAAGTGTCATTGGGTAGGTTCCTTGTTAAAGTTGCACTAAATGAAATGATTCAATTGAGCCAATAGAGAGCAGTGATTACGTTAGTGATAGAAGTCGTCCTACACAATCACCCTCCTCTCTCATCTCCCTCACACCAGTCACGAAGGTTTTCAAAAGGAAGTGCAAGTTCATTTGTTTATTTTACTTTATATTTGGTATTTTATTATGGTATTGTAATCATTTTTATATAGATATTTTTGGGTTGTAGAATGAACCATCTGAGTTTCCATTATTTCTTTTGTTTTATTTTTTAACGTTTATTTATTTTTGAGAGACAGAGAGGGACAGAACACAAACAGAGGAGGGGCAGAGAGGGAGAGAAAAGGAGATACAGCATCTGAAGCAGGCTCCAGGCTCTGAGCTGTCAGCACAGAGCACAAGGCAGGGCTCGAACTCGTGAACCGTGAGATCATGACCTGAGACGAAGTAGGATGCTTAACCAAATGAGCCACTCAGGCGCCCCTAAGTTTCTATTATTTCTTATGGAGAAATTCACTTTGACATGCAAGTGCTTCGGATTACAAGCATGTTTCTGAAATGAATTATCCTCATAAGCCAAGGCTTGACTGTAGTTCCTATTCCTCCTTCATGGATCTCGTTTTGAGAACAATTAAAGAAAATATTGGAAAATCACAGGTTTTGTGCCTTGCGTATGCTACACATGATTATTTTTATTGTAATGACCTGATGACTTCCTGTTTATTCAGCAGTTATCCCTGATGGCACACGCTGTCAGCCCTGCATGATGGACACCAGGTATTCATTGCATAATCAAGGAGATAATAACAAAAGGAAAGATTATAAACAGAGGCACATGGAGCTAAAGAGCAGTGGAGAATCACAAGTAATTTGTTACTGTTCATCCCAATGTCATGAACATAGCAAATGACCTTCAACAGTTTTGAATTCAGAGTTATTTTTTTGAGAAAAACATACCATGATATATACTGCAGACATATGTGTTCACACACCCAACATCAAAAACTTCACCACTCCTAATTCAATAAGTGATTGCCCTTGGTACCTCTCTTGCTTTTAAAAATACGTTTTAAAAGACATTAATCACTTTTTGTTGCTTATAATTAGTCGGATAAAAAAGAAGGGAGATTCTTGATAATAAATTATGATGTCTGCTTCATATTGAGCTGTAGGATAGTCTATACCTCTAGCAAACTCCCTTAGGCAAAAAATCCATCAAACTCGGTATAAAATAATATTAAAAATGAGTTTCTCAAATAGATGGCTGGGCTGGCAAGAAAAAAGAGAAATGCTCAAAGTCCAAAGATTAGGAGAAGCTCAAAGCCAGAAAAGTTGGCAGTCAGTGGAGCTGGTATTTACCCTGGCAGCATTTTCCAGCCCCTGGTGGGCTGGTGCCTGGATTTCAAACGCCACAAGTACCTGAGGATAAGAAAACAAAGGCTGAGCCTGTGCATAAACAGGACTCCCAAAAGCTGAAACTCTTAACAGGTGAACTATTAAGAAAAAAACTCCCATAAGGAGAAGATTAAGGATAATCACGTGACCTCTCATCGGCTCTGGGGTGGAAAATAATATCCCCGCATACTTCTTAAACAGCATGCTAAGACTCATGATGGCTTGGGACCAGTCAGTCTGCACAAAATTCATACCAGCCCTGTGGTCTGCAAAGACCTGAAAAACCTTCAAGTGGCTTCCAAGCCAAGGTCCCATGTCCAAAGAAAAAAGAAATGAACGAGGAATGTTAGCCTTTTACTGTTTAACTCCCAAGGTGACATACATCTCTTCTGCTCATAGCCTGTTGACCTAAAGCAGTCACTGGGCCCCAAATATCTTCAAGGAAGGCTTGGAAATAATACGGGTGAGAACTGGAATGTTTGGTGACTACTATTTCTGCCTCACCATCTAAAATCTTTGTGTTTCAGGCATAGTGGATACTGACTAATTTTGGACATTCTTTTTTAAAAACCAATATTTTTAGTGTCTATTTATTTTTGAGAGAGAGAGAGACAGAGCACAGGCAGGGGAGGAACAGAGAGAAAGGGAGACAGAGAAGCTGAAACAGGCTCCAGGCTCTGAGCTGTCAGCACAGAGCCTGACACGGGGCTCGAACCCATGGCTCGTGAGATCATGACCCAAGCTGACGTCAGACACTTAACCGACTGAGCCACCCAAGTGTCCCGAATTTTGGACTTTCTGAAATTAAATGTAAAAGTGCAAATTTCTAGGATAACCACTAAAAGGAAGGAAACAGCATGTAACTTGAAAATTAGTAGCAGGAAAGAGACAAGGTGAAGAGACGATCTTAATACCTCAACCAATTCCAAAGAAGGTAAGAAAAGAGAAAGAAACACAGATGGGAGTTAAATCAAGACAGATAGAAATCACAAACAGACATGGTAGAAACGAAACCAAACATATAATTAATATGAAAAATGCAAATGGGCTATGGTCTCTAGTAACTGGTGAAGTCTAGCAAATATTCAAGAAACAGCAAATTCAAAACGCTTCTGGGAAACTGAGAATCCGAGAACTCCCCAACTCATTCAATGAGACTATTGTATCCCTGATACTTGTATTCATTTCCTATTGCTATGTAACAAATTACTAGTCCCAATGGTTCCAAAAAGCATCCATTTATGAGCTCACAGTTCTCTAAGTTGTAGTCTATGCAGGCTCTTCTGTTCTATACTCAGGACATCACAAGCCTGAAAGCAAGGTGTTGGCTGGTCTGAGGTCTCACTGGAAGTCTTTGGGAAACATTCGCTTCTGAGATCACTAAGGTTGTTGGTAGAATTCAGTTCTTGCTGGCTGTAGAATGAGGTTTCAACTTCCTTGCTGGCTGTGTCTGGTAGTTTCTCAAATTCTAGAGAACACCTGCATTCCTTTCCACACGTTCTCTTCGATCTTCAGCAAGCAATGATGAGCCAAATGCCCCTGGTGCTCCCCATATTCCTGATTTACTCTTCTGCCTTCAGGGAGAGAAAACTCTCTGCTTTTAAAAGTTTTTGTACAATTAGATTAGGATGACCCAGATATTAATATCAGCTATGACATAAACCATCATCAGAGCAGTGATATCTCATCCTCAGTTTCCAGAGATTAAGGAATGGGATCTTAGGGCCATTTTTAGAATTTTGTTTACCATGGTACTAAAACTAGAGAATAGCTCAAGAAAGAAACATCACAAGGCAATTGGCCTCATGAACCAAGAGGCTGAAATTCTAAAATATACCAACACTGGATTCAGAAATGCATAAAAAATAGGTAAGTAACAACAGACAAGTTGGTTGTATCCAAGGAATACAAAAGCATCTTAACATTTAGAAAATCTATTAACATAATTAACAATATTTTACATTAAAGTAGAAATACAATATTATCAATTTAGAAAATGCATTGTGCATAATAGTAGAAAACCTTAAAGACACACAGATTTCTTTTTTTTCCTTCTTTTCAATTAAAAAAATTTTTTTTCTAATAGTATATTGTCAAATTAGTTTCCACATAACACGCAGTGCTCATCCCCACAAGTGCCCTCCTCCATGCCCATCCCCCCTCCCCCCCACATCCATCAGTCCTCAGTTTTTGTCAGCATTCAAGAGTCTCTCATGGTTTGCCTCTCTCCCTTTCCCCCACCATTTCCGCCCTTCTTCTCCCCCTTGTTCCTCCGTCAAGTTCCTCCTAATCCTCCTATACGTGCAAACATATGATATTTGTCCTTCTCTGCCTGACTTATTTCGCTCAGCATAACACCCTCAAGGTCCATCCATGTTGCTACACATGGCCAGATTTCATTGTTTCTCATTGCCATGTAGTATTCCATGGTATAGATAAACCACATCTTCTTGATCCATTCATCTGTTGATGGACACTTAGGCTCTTTCCATGTTTTAGCTATTGTGGAGAGTGCTGCTATGAACATTGGGGTACATGTGCTCCTATGCCTCAGCATTTCTGTATCCCTTGGGTAAATTCCTAGCAGTGCTATTGCTGGGTCATAAGGGAGTTCTATTGTTAGTTTCCTGAGGAACCTCCACACTGTTTTCCAGAGGGGCTGTACCAGTTTACATTCCCACCAACAGTGTAGGAGGGTGCCCGTTTCTCCACATCCTCGCCAGCATCTAGAGTTCTCTGATTTGCTCATTTTAGCCACTCTGACTGGCGTGAGGTGGTATCTCAGTGTGGTTTTGATTTGTATTTCCCTGATGAGGAGGGATGCTGAGCATCGTTTCATGTGTCTGTTGGCCATCTGGATGTCCTCTTTGGAGAAGTGTCTGTTCATGTCTTCTGCCCATTTCTTCACTGGGTTGTTTGTTTTTCGGGCGTGTAGTTTGGTGAGTTCCTTATAGATTCTGGATATTAACCCTTTATCTGATATGTCATTTGCAACTATCTTTTCCCATTCCGTTGGTTGCCTATTAATTTTCTGGGTTGTTTCCTTGGCTGTGCAGAAGCTTTTAATCTTGATGAGGTCCCAACAGTTTATTTTTGCTCTTGATTCCCTTGCTTTTGGGGATGTGTCAAGTAAGAAGTTGCTGCGGTGGAGGTCAAGGAGGTTGTTTCCTGCTTTCTCCTCTAGGGTGTTGATAGTTTCCTGTCTCACGTTCAGGTCCTTTATCCATTTTGAGTTGATTTTTGTGCATGGTGTGAGAAAATGATCTAGTTTCATTCTTCTGCATGTTGCTGTCCAGTTCTCCCAACACCATCTGTTAAAAAGGCTGTCTTTTTTCCATTGGATATTCTTTCCTGCTTTGTCAAAGATCAGTTGGCTGTATACTTTTGGGTCCACTTCTGAGTTCTCAATTCTGTTCCATTGGTCTATGTGTCTGTTTTTGTGCCAATACCATACTGTCTTGAGGATGACAGCTTTGTAGTAGAGGCTGAAGTCTGGGATGGTGATACCTCCCGTTTTGGTTTTATTTTTCAGTATTACTTTGGCTATTCGGGGTCTTTTGTGGTTCCATACAAATTTTTGGATAGTTTGTTCTAGTTTTGAGAAGTATGCTGGTGCAATTTTGATTGGAATTGCATTGAATGTGTAGAGTGCTTTAGGTAGTAATGACATCTTAACTATATTTATTCTTCCTATCCATGAGCATGGAATGTTTTTCCATTTCTTTGTGTCTTCTTCAATTTCCTTCATAAGTTTTCTATAGTTTTCATCATACAGATCTCTTGTATCCTTGGTTAGGTTTATTCCGAGGTATTTTATGGTTTTTTGTGCAATTGTGAATGGGATCAGTTTCTTGATTTCTCTTTCTGTTGCTTCATTATTGGTGTATAAAAATGCAACCGATTTCTGTACGTTGATTTTGTACCCTGCAACTTGGCTGAATTCTTGGATCAGTTCTAGTAGGCTTCTGGTGGAGTCTGTCGGGTTTTCTATGTAGAGTATCATGTCATCTGCGAAGAGTGAAAGTTTGACTTCCTCTTTGCCAATTCTGATGCCTTTGATTTCCTTTTGTTGTCTGATGGCTGATGCTAGGACTTCCAGCACTATGTTAAACAACAGTGGTGAGAGTGGACATCCCTGTCGTGTTCCTGATCTCAGGGGGAAAGCTCTCAGTTTTTCCCCGTTGAGGATGATGTTAGCTGAAGGCTTCTCATAGATGGCTTTGATGATGTTTAAGTAGGTTCCTTCTATCCCAACTTTCTCGAGAGTCTTTATTAAGAAGGGATGCTGTATTTTGTCAAATGCTTTTTCTGCATCTATTGACAGGATCATATGGTTTTTATCTTTTCTTTTATTGATATGATGGATCACATTGATTGATTTGCGAATGTTGAACCAGCCCTGTAACCCAGGAATGAATCCCACTTGATCTTGGTGGATGATTCTTTTGATATGCTGCTGGATTCGATTTGCAAGGATCTTGTTGAGAATTTTTGCATCCGTATTCATCAAGGATATTGGCCTATAGTTCTCTTTTTTTGCTGGATCTCTGTCTGGCTTGGGAATCAGAGTGATGCTGGCTTCATAAAATGAGTCCGGGAGTTTTCCTTCGACTTCTATTTTTTGGAATAGCTTGAGAAGAATTGGGATTAATTCTGTTTTAAATGTCTGGTAGAATTCCCCAGGGAAACCATCAGGTCCAGGGCTCTTATTTGTTGGGAGATTTTTGATCACTGATTCGATTTCTTCACTCGTTATGGGTCTGTTCAGGTTTTCTATTTCTTCCCGTGTGAATTTTGGTAGTGAGTGTGTGTTTAGGAATTTGTCCATTTCTTCTAAGTTGTCCAATTTGTTGGCATATAATTTTTCATAGTATTCCCTGATAATTGCTTGTATTTCTGAGGGGTTGGTTGTAATAAGTCCATTTTCATTCATAATTTTGTCTATTTGGGTGCTCTCTCTTTTCTTTTTGATAAGCCTGGCTAGAGGTTTGTCAATTTTGTTTACTTTTTCAAAAAACCAACTCTTGGTTTCATTGATCTGTTCAATTGTTTCTTTGGTCTCTATGTTGTTTATTTCTGCTCTAATTTTTACTATTTCTCTTCTTCTACTGGGTTTAGGGCGTTCTTGTTGCTCTGCCTCTAGTTCCTTTAGGTGAGCTGTTAGATTTTGGACTTGCGCTTTTTCTAATCTCTTGAAATAGGCCTGGAGAGCAATGTACTTTCCTCTTAGGACTGCCTTTGCCGCATCCCATAGATTTTGAATTGTTGTGTTTTCATTTTCATTTGTTTCCATATATTTTTTAATTTCATCTCTAATTGCCTGATTGGCCCATTCATTCTTTAGAAGGGTGTTCTTTAACCTCCATGTTTTTGGAGGTTTTCCAGAATTCTTCCTGTAATTGATTTCAAGTTTCAAAGCATTATGATATGACAGTGTGCATGGTATGATCTCTATTCTTTTATATTTATTGAGGGCTGCTTTATGTCCCAGTATGAAGACACACAGATTTCTATCAAGCATAGAGTATATGCTTTGTATATACAAAGAGTAGTATATTTATGAGATTAAATATATTACATTGGTGAAAACAGGTGAATGTATAACTATACACATTAAAATGTATAAAATTATGAAGTTAAAATTTCAGGGACAAAGGGCACAAAGTATACAATAACTTTTATTTATATAAAGGTCAAATATAGGCAAACCAACCAATACATTATTTAGAAATAAAAAAGTACAGGGGCGCCTGACTGGCTGGCTCAGTTGGTTGCGTCCGACTTCAACTCAGGTTCAGGTTCGTGAGTTTGAGCCCCACATCTGGCCCTGTGCTGACATCTTGGAGCCTGGAGCCTGCTTTGGATTCTGTGTCTCCATCTCTCTCTCTCCCCTTCCCCTGCTCATGCTGTCTCTCTCTCTCAAAAATAAATAAACATTAAAAACAGTTTTTAAAAAGTATATAATACAACTATTTCAAAAAATAAACCAATAGAATAGTAACATAATCAGTTTATTGTTTAACCCTTAGGGAAAAGAAATGAGATGTAATGGGAAGGGATAAACAGAGGACTTCAGGATAGTGACAATATTTTTAGCCTCTAACAGTGAGAATATGAGTGCTCATTTCATCATTAAAATTTTTTTTAACATTTTATTGATTTTTGAGAGACAGAGTGTGAGAAGGAGAGGGGTAGAGAGAGAGGGAGACACAGAATCTGAAGCAGCTCCAGGCTCCGAGCTGTCAGCACAGAGCCCGACGCCAGGCTCAAACCCAAGAACCGTGAGATCATGACCTGAGCCAAAGTTGGACGCTTAACTGACTAAGCCACCCAATGCCCCTTATCATTTTTAATTGAGTAATTATAAGATATATTCTTTTGTATATATAATATATCTTATTTTAAAAGACCAGAAATCAGGGCACCTGGGTGGTTCAGTCGGTTAAGCGTCTGACTTTGACTCAGGCCTTGGTCTTACTGCTCATGGGTTCGAGCCCCATGTAGGGCTCTGTGCTGACAACTCAGAGAACCTGGAGCCTGCTTCCAATTCTGTGTCTCCCTCTCTCTCTCTGCCCCTGCCCCTCTCACATTCTGTCTCTGTCTCTCAAAAATAAATAAACATTTAAAAAAATTTTTTTAAAGACCAGAAAGATTGAGTTATAAAAATACTCCCCCAGGGCATCTGGGTGTCTCAGTCAGTTAAGCGTCTGACTTCAGCTCAGGTCATGATCTCACGGTTCATGGGTTCAAACCCCATATCGGGCTCTGTTCTTACAGCTAGCTCAGAGCCTGGAACCTGCTTCAGATTCTGTGTCTGCCTCTCTCTCTGACCCTCTCCTACTCATGCTGCCTCTCTCTCTCTCTCTGAAATAAAGAAAACATTAAAAAATTCTAAAAATGGTCCCCAAAATTCTAACTAAATATAAACAATCAAAAAAATTTTTTTAATTGTCCCACATATTGCCCTGCAAAGAAAAGTTTCAGAAACCAGTGAATATTCTCCATATATGCCCTTCCTCCTTAACGTATGGGAAAATCTGGCATCTGAGTTTAAAATGGCAGAGTAGGGGTGCCTGAGTGGCTCAGTCGGTTAAGCATCTGACCTGGCTCAGGTCATGATCTCACTGTCTGTGGGTTTCAGCCCCACATTGGGTTCTGTCTTGGCAGCTGAGAGTCTGGAGCCCACATCAGATCCTGTGTCTCTCTCTGCCCCTTCTCTGCTCATGCTCTGTCTCTCTCTGTCTCTCAAAAATAAATAAACTTAAAAAAAAGACATAAGATGGCAGACTAGACAAAGAGAAGGGGGCCACGTCATTTGGAAAGAAAATAAAAGACTTTGCCTGAGGAGAATAAAAGCCTTTGCTTATTAAAGTGAAGAACACATAAAATTGAGGACTCAACTGAATAGATCAATTGAATCACCCAATAAATAAGTTGCTGAATACTTGCTACATGTTGACAAAAGCATGAGACCACAGATAGGGTCATAACAAAGCCCCTGCTCTGGAGAATGTCATTCCCGGTTGGAAAGACAGTTACAAAAGTGCATTAAGATAATTACTATGATAGAAGGACGTCCAAAGTACTATGGGTGTATAAAGAAGGAAGCATGTCTGGATGGACCAAACCTACACTCATACTGAAGGTAACATTTGATCTAAGTTTTTCTGATAACTTCGGATTTACTAGGAAGATAGAGGTTCTCTAGGCCAAGTAGAGGAGGTAGCCTTCTATAGATGGACAGAAGATGCTTCTAAGAGAGGAACATGCCCCATAAATCCCAGCAATCTTAGTGTGGTGGTGAGGTTAGGGTGATGGGATATGAAACTGGAGAGAGAGACAGACCCAAAATTCCAGACAGTCTCGTCGGGATTAGGAGCTTTTTAGTTTTTAATCTATGCAGGGTCATGGTCACATTTGTGTTTTACTAAATTCACCTTGGCTGTGGTGTAGCATATAGACTGAACTGCACCAGACCATATAAAAGAAACCACTAAGAGTCTATGGAAAACGTTCAAATCAGAGATGGTAAACATGTAAAAGGAAGGGTACTAGGGATGAAGTAGACACGGAAGTTCAAGGACTATTTGGAATCTTTATCCTGTATGATGAAATAATTGATAGAATGTAAAAGTATGAAAGAACCTAGGCTTTCAGGTGTACCTCCCCAGATATAAGAAGATCCAAATGGGGTACTTCTTTTTAAGAATAGGTTTTGGAGAGAGAGGCAAGGGGTAGTAAGATTCAGAGAAGTTTTGTTTTGTTTTGTTTTAATGGTTAGAATGAAACCGTGTAGTCATAAAATCACGAAAATTTTAACTATGTTAATATGACTTCTGTGTGTTGGCTTCAGTGAGCTGTGAGAGCAGAATTTATTCAACCAATCAACTTAAGAACCATGGCCACGTACTAACCCCAGAACCTGTGAATATATAGCTTTACACGCTAAAAGGGACTTTGGAGATGTACTCGAGGATCATAGGATGGAGAATTTATCTTGGATTATCTGGGGGACCTCAAGGTAATTATCAAGTGCCCTTACAATAAGAAGGCAAAAGCATCAGAATAAATACAGAAGATGCAAAGACAGAAGCAGAAGTCAGAGAGGAGAGAAAATGCAACACAGCTAACTATAAAATAGAAGGAGGGACCATGAGCCAAGGAATGTAGGTGGCCTCTAGAAGCCGGAAAAGGAAAAGGAACAGATTACCTCCTCTCCGAAAGAAACACTGCTCTGCTGACACCTTGATATTAGTCCAGTGGGATCCACTTTGGACTTCTGACTTGCAGAACTGTAAGATTATAAATCTGTGTTGTTTTAAAACCGTTGTTTGTGGTCATTTGCTGTGGAAGCAATAAGAAAGTAAAACACCAAAGAACGATTATCTACTGAACATATGTTAAGTCCTGGGCATTATACTGGGACTTCTTACCCTAGTTAAGCTTCAGTAACTGACACCAACAAACCCTCTTGACACACAAAACTTTAAAACTGCACAAGGTAAACACCATAATTACCCACCTTCTAATTAAAGGCGACTCCTGCAGCATAGCACAGAGAAATGTAATCCAAGCAGAGGCCATGGTCTGGGAGGCAGAGATTAGAGTGAAAGAGTACTTAATCTGCTGGTATGTGTAAGGTGAAGCATGAGAGTAAGGAAGTTATTCAATGATGGGCCCCAGAATTCAGTATGGGGATTCCCTAAAAATCTGTATGAAGGCTGGATTGTACATACCCAGAACAAGACCATGTGAACTTAGTGGAGATCAGCTGCTACATATGGAAAGCAGAACAGAGATACCAGAGGTCAGACAGTGCCAGAGGAAGAGCTTTGAGGGTGTTCCCACCTTTATAAGTGGAAAGACCAAGGAGTGCCTGGGGGCTTAGTCGGTTAAGCATCCAACTTCAGATCAGGTCATGATCTCACGGTTCATGAGTTCGAGCCCCACATTGGGCTCTGTGCTGACAGTTTGGGGCCTGGAGCCTGCTTTGGATTCTGTGTCTCATTCTCTCCCTCCCTGTCCCTCTCCCACTTGTGCTCTGTCTCTCTCTGTCTCACAAGAATAAATAAAAGTTAAAACAATTTTTTTTAACGTGGAGAGACCATGTCAACTGCAGAGGACCCTAAGAGTAAGGATAGTGACATAAAGTTAAACCTGCTATAGACTCACTATTAAAAAACCTAAAACAAAAAAGAAAAGAAAAGAAAAGAAAAAACAACGTTAAACAAAGTCCCAAAAGTATGTTTAAGTAAGACAGAATTAGAAGGTTGAGTCCTGTCCAGCTAAATGGGGTTGGAAATACCTTGTTTTTACCACAGATATTTACTAACAAAGTGTAAAAACAAGAGTATATAAGTTCAAGATGATTATCCAATCATTGAACTTCCTTCTGAAACAAGAATCAACATTTCAGGAAAGAATAATAGAATCCACAGTTTTTACAACCTATTATTCATACTATCCATTAGGAATCAAAAATCACTAGGCACACAATGAAACAAAAAAATGTGATTCACAATTGAGGGGGGAAAAAGCAACCTATAGGAACCAAATGCAAGATGGCTCAAATGTTGAACTTAACATATACAAGCAGTGATTATAAATATGTTTAATGAATTAAATAAAAATGTGCTCAGAGAATGAAAGAAAGAACTTATGAAAGAGTATATAAGAAACCTCAGAAGAAATATGGGAACTTAAAAAAGAATAAAACGGAAGTACTAAAAATAAAAAAATACAAGAATTGAAACAAAGAAATAGTTAAACATCCATCAGCATACTGGAAAGCAGAGGTAAGGGTCAGCTAATTTGAAGATTGATGAAAATAAATTATCTAACTTGAAGAATGGGGGAGTGGGAAATGAATGAAACGAGAAGATCCTCAAGGACCTGGGGAATAATAAATCATCTAACATATGTGTAATTGGAGTATCAAAAGGACAAAGTATAAAATTGAGGAAGAAAGCACATTTAAAGAAATAATGACTAAAACCTTCCTAAATTTGATGAAAACAAAAAACAAAAGGAAACAGACAGGCAAAATAACACTGCTGCAGAAATTCAATAATCTCAATAAATTCCAATGGGGATAAACATAAAAGAAAGAAATTATGCACATTGTCGTCACCCTTTGCAAAACGAAGAGTATGACGATAATCAAACAAAGGAGAGTGGTAAATGGAACTATCTGTTTTAATATTACATATTTGGAAAATTCAAAGTGTGCATCAAGAAGTTGGAAGTGGAAACTGTCAAATATCAAGTGTAGAGGACAGAGAAGTACAATATGGAATGTAAGTAGAGTAAGTTTAAGGATACACCTTGCTGGACTCAGAACAATCACTGTAAAACAAATAACTACCTAAAAAAGAAAGAAAGAAAGAAAGAAAGAGCTAAAAGCCAATAAAGGAAATAAAATGTAACACTAAAGAATATTTGATTAATCCAAAAGAAGACAGAAAGGAAACAACAGAGGAAGCAGAAGCAGAGAGCCAAATGGAAAGCAATGGCAAGATGACAGACTAAAACCCAATGGTAATGATGGTAACATTAAATGTAAATGGCATATAAACCCTGAGGCATACTGCAAGGATTCAAACCTAATGTGGGTATTATCCTACTTCAAGCAAGTCTAACAGCCTGTCAACAGATCATGGGGAAATGGAATCTGGCAATTGAAGGAACAGTTTTGAACTTATTGACACATTTGTTCATTTATTTCCTCAGTCAGCATCATGAGTCCTGGTATGTAAACTGCCCTTTGTTCTTCTGTGAAAAATAATATTAATTATACATTTTTATTATCAATCTCTAATTGCTTAATTCCTAATCTCTGGATTTCACCAAACTTTTAAAGGCAAAATACAGCATGATGACTCTGTTTTACACTAGAAATTTGCTAAGAGCAGATTTCAGATGTTCTCACCAGATACACAAATAAAGGGTAACTATGTGAGGAGGTTGGTAATCGGCTTTCACTAAGTATACGTATATCAAAACATCATGTAGTTCACCTTAAGCATTCACCTTTTAGTAAGAATTAATAAATATTGTGGTCATCATTTCTAGTGTATATGTATATCAGATCATCACACTGTATAAAATATCACCTGTTACAACCAGAATATATATAATATCTATTTGTCAGTAAAACACACATACACATGCAGAAAGCTCATGAGAGATGATTTTCCATCTGTCTCTGAGTTTCAACCTGGATGTATTTTTATATATCTCTACAAAAGGATAATGTAGTACATAGCAGTCTGGAGGTACTCCACAATTACCTACTAGAGCACTGTGAAGAGAGCTCTCATGATCTACCCTCCTCTTTCAGCCGAACCACTATCAGTAAGGAAACAGAATCCCCTCCGTCTGGATGTCTGGACCTCTAGGAAGCCTGGAGAGGGAACATTCATGGGTACCAAAGCTCGTCTTCAACTTGGCATTGATAACTGAGAAATTCCCCTGCAAACACTTTTAATTTAGTGCTTTTTAAATATATTTATGTCTTTGGCCTTGTTTAACATTTTTCACTGAGTTCCCTTTTCCTTTCAAGAGGTGGAAGCCAAAAAAAACAGAAATGAGTTACGGGAGCCTCAGCAAGAAGTCTCCTGAGACACCACCGTCTCCTGGAAAATTCTCCTCCAGAGTTTACGAGACAAATATAAATATACGCTGGACGAAGTTTTCAGTGACCTTTAAACTGTTTGCATTTCAGGAAGATTCCAAGAAGAGTTTCTGTCTCTGGCAGGCCCTTGGGTTTCTGGGCTTAAATTAAAAAAATCTAAACCAGATCACACTTCAGGGGAAGTGTCCCAGAAACAACATCACTGTGGGATCTGGGCATCAAAAGCCCCACTGGATTTTGGGAAATGTGTTCAGTGATTTTTCCATGTGGTTCGTTTAATCCCGACAGCTTTAGGGGGAAGGCACTTTTATTCTCATCATACAGAGGAGGAAATGAAACCTCAGATTACATAGTTCAAGGTTACATATTCTATGAGAATCTCATCCCTGTGGGTAAAAAGGACTTGTGGGTAAAGACCTATTTTGTAGGATTGTTAAAGATTTAGCATTGAGGTAAAAAAACAAAGTGGGTACTCAATAAGTGAGAAATATTATTATATGTGGGTAAGCCAAGATCCAAATCCAAATTCTATTGGTCCAAAGGGCGGGTGATTTCCATTCACCATGCAAGCTCCTTCAGGATTGGGCCACTCAGGTTTCCACAGCCATAGGCACAAGAGACTTCTTTTCTAGACCTCAGTGGGAACATCCATCATCTTCTGTACCCCTAGCTGAAAAGCAAGCTATAAGAAGGGTGGGTGGAGACTCTTCTTTTATGGGACTTTGCTGTCATTCACTCTGGTGACAAGCTAGAAGTGACAAAAATAGCCAATATGAGGAATCAGCCAAGAGTGTAGAGTCATACACAGCCCTTGTGATATGTTATCAGAAACATTGGCCTCCTGCTTCTAGACACTTCTGAATGGAAAATGGCTGCAATGAATATGTTTCTTCAGTCTTCATTCTGCAAGGCCCATGGTGGGTTGCCCATCAATATTTCCCCGGGGTCCTTGAGACTGAGATGGTGAGGTCCATTTTTCCATAAAAACTCTTCCTTCTACTGGGAAAATCCACTGCAGGTGAGTTTCTGCTGTGTCTATTGTCTTCAGGGACTATTTGTATTTCTGATCCTCCAGACGAAGAGACTCCTAAGCCTCTGAACCACTCATATATGGGTACTTTCTTTGTACTTGATAATTTGGATGTTGGGGAAAGAAAGAAAAGAGAATGAGCGGGCAATCTATGAGCTGCATCAGCACTAGAAGAAAGAGAGAACTGTGTTCATACCTGCAACATGACAGACTAGTGTTCGGTCAGATTAAATGGAAAAACAAACCCTTGGATGTAGCAAAATTCCTCAGCTTGGAGAATGTGTTACTTTATATTCTATGCCTTTTTTTCCCTCCTCTTTTTAAAATATTGGGTAATCCCTTTTGAAAATATAGTTTTAAAGATAGAGGAGGTGAGAGTATCAGGAAAATAATTACCTATAATCCCTCAACTCAGAGAGAAACTGAGGACCATTAATATTTTGGATTATTTCGTCCTAATATTTTTCTAATCATGTCTCTCTTTGTGTACTTGAGATCACAGTGTGTGTGTGTGTATCACTCAGTGTCCCGCTTTCCTCATCCAGCATAAACTATTAATATTTTCCCTTATCATCAAACATGAGCAAAGACTGAGGAAATTGAACTCATTGGAAGAGACTAAGGAAAAATAACAGCTTTATCCAAACTGAGATTCTGGATAGGATCCTGGAACAGAAAAGTTTTGTTCATGGAAAATCAAGTGAAATTCAATTAACCTCTAGTGTAGCAACATTAACTTCCTGGACTTGAGCATTGTTAATTGCACTGTGATTATTTAAGGTGGCAACAGTTAGGAGACACGGGTTGACGAGACTGCAGGAACTCTGTGTTATGGCTGCAACTTTTCTGTAAGAGTAAAATTAGCTCAAAATGAAAATACCTTGGGGCGCTTGGGTGGCTCAGTCCGTTGAGCATCTGACTCTTGGTTTCCACACAAGTTGTGATCTTAGGGTCGTGGGATCAAGCCCCGGGTCATGCTCTGTGCTGAGCTTGAAGTCTGCTTGGGATTCTCTCTCTCCCTCTGTTTCCTTTTCCCCGCTCACCCATTCTCTCTCTTTCTCTCTCTCTCTAATGAATTAAAAAAGGGACACCTGTGGGGCTCACTTGGTTAAGCATCTGACTCTTGATTTTGGCTCAGGTCATGATCTCACAGATTGTGAGTTCGAGCCCCGCGTTGGGCTCTGCACTGACAGCGTGGAGCCTGCTTGGCATTTTCTCTCTCCCTCACTCTTGCTTGTGCTCTCTTTCTCTCTCAAAATATAAAATTAAGTGTCATAAGAATGTCTCATTCTTGGGGCACCTGGGTAGCTCAGTCGTTAAGCGTCCGACCTTGGCTCAGGTCATGATCTCACGGTTCATGGGTTCAAGCCCCACATCGGGCTCTGTGCTGACAGCTCGGAGCCTGGAGCCTGTTTCAGATTCTGTATCTCCCTCTCTCTCTCTCTGACCCTTCCCTACTCGTGCTCTCTCAATCTCTCTCTCTCTCAGAATTAAGTAAAACCATTAAAAGAAAATAAAGTCTTAAAAGAATATCTCATTCTTACATATAAGAATGTCTATATGAAGCAGCATATTTACTATGGATGCACTTTGCATCTACTTTTTCAGGCATTGCCTCACACCTGCAGTGAGTACCATTCTTTAAACTCTTCCTTGACTTTGGGAACTCTGTCCAGATAAAGCCTCAGAATGAAATTACTGGGTCAAAGATTTTGACTATATTTAGACTTTTTGATACATATTATCAAAAGTCTTTCAAAGAATGTTTTAACAACATTCTGACTGGCAATGTATGAGTATACCTTTTATAACTAGAAAATAATTCTTTGTTAACTGGACAGGTGAAAATCTGGTAGATTTTTTTTAGATTGCATTTCTGTATACAGAATTCAAGGCTATGTTTTCTGATATTTGCCATTTAGGGGATTTCTTACTGATTTGAACAGATGTCTGTAAGTCACGTCTGACAATGCTTTGTCTACATTATGTTACAAATTTGATTGGCTCAGAAAAGTTTGAGAGAAGATATATTAATTGCATCAAAGTACATACCTTAATAGAAATATGCCTTCAAATATTTCTAAGTAATATTAGTTTTAAGATCTGCATGAATGAATTAGCATGACTTTTTGGTAATTATTAAAATTCTTAAAACAGTTTATTCTCCTTAGTATGTAAAGAAACCCATCTACAAAGGCTAGGTACGTATAATTAAATTCATATGGCCTCTGGAAAAGACAAAACTGCTGAGATTATAAAAAGGTCGGTGCTTTCAGAGGTTTGGGTAGAGAGGAGGGTTGAATAAATGAAGCAAAGGTGTTTTAGGTCAGTAAAACTATTCTATATGATACTATAATGGTGGATATATGACACCATGCATTGTCCATACCCATAGAAATTTACAGCACCAAGAATAAACCTCAATTTATGTAAACTAAAAAAAATCATATAGGAGGTTGGCTTAGCAACCTTAGTTCTGGCATAAAATTCAAGACTGTCAAAAAATAATCTAATTGTATTTCAAATGCATGAAATTACCTCACTGAAGGGTGTGTGTGGGGGTGGGGAGGAGGTGCTACCCTAATTAAATTTGGAAATGAGTGGAGACTGTAAAAATGAAGATGAAAGTTTCTGCACCTAAGAATTGTGTTGCCGTTGATAAAGTTATTCCCCATTAGAATCCAGGTTGACATTTCTGGTACCGCCATCCGTGTGTCCCAGAATTGAACAATTAAGTAATTGGATGGTGGATGGTGAGAGTCTGAAAATAAGAAAGGATAGAATGATCCATGTGGCAATGGATTGGAGTGGGAGACATCAGTGTGAATTCGTGTTTAGCGGAGTATAGTTACCAACAGTGAAATGCAGAAATATTTATAGACACATTTATATAAGCATGTTAGTATATACACATATAATTTTCTTTACTCTGTGAGTTGAGAGAGCCCAGAAGCAATGACACCCCAGCTGAACAAGCACAGGGCTCAGGTTTTGGATTTTTATGCCGTTCTTAAAAATAACCAGGGCTTCCTGGAGAAATGGCTGATCTAGGGTTGTAGCAGGGTGAGTTTGGAGCACTTTGTAATGGCAGAAAGTAAGGAAGTTACACACACACACACACACACACACACACACAGTGATGGTGTATGTGAAAGAGACACAGGAATCCAATTAAAGAGCTGCCAATGGCCAAAGCTTGAACAATTTGACAACAAAATGAATAAAGTAGCATGGGATTGTAAGCAAAGTACAAAAGAGATGTCAAGATGTTCACGCCAAGATAAAAAAAAAAAGTGGTTGAATAAGTAAATTAATGATGAAGAGAATAGACAGATTTGTCTCCAGTATTTATGGGTGAGTACGTTATATTATCAATGAATAGTATCATCCTATATTTTTGAATGAATATGTGAATAAACACCCCAAAAGGATCATTATTCTGCCTTTGTCAAAATTGTCCGTGCTATAACAACTATGCCAGAATATGAAAGCTTCAATTTTCAAAATCCAATGGCAACCCTCTTATGGGTTCTGGAAATACAAATACTAAACTAACTTGGAGTTTAAAGTCCTCCAAGTACTCCAAGTACTCTCCTTGCTGCAATGATGCCAAACATTCTCAGTTTCTAGATGGTGTCAGGCTTATTTTAATGGCAGCTTCATCTCAAGTTTGTTCTAGAACATCCATAATTAATAATAATAATTATTATTATAATAAGTGTCCCTATCTCTGAACTCACTTCAGGAATAAACAAATCCACTCTGCAGAAATGTTCCTGTTTGATTATACTCTGAGCCTTCGGGCTTATCCCAGCCACAATAAGTCCCACATGTTTGGGGGAGATGTGTCATTCACCATGGCATTTGCCCTTTGAAAACGTGTGTGTGTGTGTGTGTGTGTGTGTGTGTGTGTGTCTCAAGCCAAAGACAGCGGAGAGTGCGATAGAGAATGTGCTGGATGAGGGAAGGAGCCTGATGCCCGAGATGGGCTGGTCTCCTGTGGAAACTCCCAGCCTGGGGTTGTCTGTCGTTTCTCTCCTTGATCTCAATAAAAGGGCATCCATTTTACTCCAAGCACCAGGGCTGAGGCTGCACAAAACCTGAGTCCTTTGTCTAACTGAGAAGCCACTTCTCTCGCATTAAGTGTGTAATTATGCACCCTGACAATGTCTCACATCCATGTGACAAACTTGCATGTCAGTTTCGTCAGTAAGCCTTGATCCCCTGTCCCCTGTCCCTTTCCTTCATACTCCCCACCCCTCCCTCAGAATCGAGATGCATAGAATGTTGGCCATATCTTAGAGATGGAGGAAACGGAAGCTGACAGAAGGTAACTGACACCCAGGGGTTAGACAAATACCAAGAAGAGAAGCACCTGTGCAAATAGACTGTGAGCTGATTGCTTTGTGTTTAGGGACGCAACTCAAGTTCCCTAGCACGTGCCCTATTCATAGCACATCATTCGATGTAAGCCTGGCTCTTGCACAGGAATGTCTGGGTCTCTGTTTGGAAGAATCTCCTTCTAGCCCTCTCCCTCAATACCCCCCACTCTCCTCTGGCTCTGTGGGTTCCTGCCTCAGTGTGCATCACAGTCTGCCTTGCAGGAATCTCTTGGAGGGTGCCCCTGTCCCCGGAAACTTGCAAGCACCATGAAGGGCACTGCCCAAGTTTGACCCTCCCCTGAACCTGTGCCTGCTGCCTACCCCCACTCCCACCAGCACTAGCACTGATCCTGGGATGGAATGAGGTCCAATAGAGACTGCAGAATGGGACTGCATATGTGGAGCACTTTAGCGATGGGAAAGAGTCAGAGCTGGAAGGGAACCAACGTGCATCGATCCCCATTGCAAGCTGGGCTGTGTCCTCAGTCCTTTATAGCTATTCTCCCCTTCATTTTGGCCTTAACTATCATCACCCCCATCTTAAAGATGAAGGAAATAACACAGAGAGATTAAGTCACTTGCCCAGGGTCATCTAAGCAGTAAGTGGCATCACCAGGATTTGAACCCAAACTGGGCAATTCAGTAATTACTGCTCTCTGTACTCAAAGACAACCCGGAGTGATTTGGAAGTGTTATAAGAAATTTAGTTTCTCAAGGATCAAGGAATAACCTTGTTAATATTCATCACATGAATATTTCTCATCACCTGAGGAAGAAATGGGATGAGACATTTTCTGCGTGTATTTCATACATTCAGGGGACATCGGCATCTATTGTCATCGGCTACGCATATTTTTTTTTCAAACTGCGAACAGCTGAATATTTTCCACTTGAGCATAAATGGATGTCTAAATTGCAAAGGTGCCTAGAGCTCAGACTTCCTTAGCTTTCAGTTTAGGTATCCACCCTGCATTGCACAACCCTCAAATGGGATATGATGCAATTTTTTAAAACAGACTTTGCAAAACAAGTATTGAGTAACTCGAATCTCTCTTTATCCTTGTATGTGCTTAGCAACCTTGCAGGTCTGTCTGACAGAGAAGAATTTGCCCTTGGACAGCAGTTCAGCAAGATACTCAAAGGCTCGGAAAAGCACGAGGCTTTGCCGTGTTGCAATCAGTTGGCCTGGCTGAGATTAACCCAGGAGGAAGTGCTCCAGCTCCATGATGCCCCTCCTCCCTCTGTGAGTGTAGCCAGACTTAGAGAGAAGCCAAATGCATCTGACAGGTCTCTGTTTATATTATAGACTGTGGGCCCTGCAGCAGAGGCTGAAAACTTTCTAATACTTTTTTTTTCTGTTGAAAAACTGATATGATATTACAGAGAGCTTTGAAAAAAACGAATCACACATCATTTTATCACCCCAACAAAAGTATTTTCATTTGACATGTTCCCTTCCAGACTTTATTTAAAAAATTTTTTTTACTGTATATATTTTTGAGAGAGAGACAGAGTGTGAGTGGGGGAGGGGTAGAGAGAGAGGGAGACACAGAATCCAAAGCAGGCTCCAGGCACTGAGCTGTCAGCACAGAGCCCGATGGGGCTTGAACTTGTGAACCGTGAGATCATGACCTGAGCCGACATCAGACGCTCAACTGACTGAGCCACCCAGGGGCTCCTTATTCCAGACTTTCTTATCATTCATTTCTATTTTAAGCCGTGGGAGAGAATTAAAGATGCATACCACCTACTGAGGTAGAAGCTAGACCCAGTGATTTATATTTATAATCAAATTTATCCCTCACGAATATTCTCCAAGGTCTGTTGGAAGAGTTTCTCCCATTTTACAGATAAGAATATAAATTAAGGAAATTTCAGCGCCTGACTGAAGATCCCAGAGCAAGCCATGACTCTGGTATTAGAACCTAGTTCTTTTTTTAAAATTTTTTAAAAATGTTTTTATTTATTTCTGAGAGAGAGAGAGAGAAAGACAGTGTGAGCAGGGGAGGGTCAGAGAGAGAGTGAGATACAGAATCCGAAACAGGCTCCAGGCTATGATCTAGCTGTCAGCATGAGCCCAACGCAGGGCTCAAACCCACAAACCATGAAAGCATGGCCTGAGCCAAAGCTCACCTGACCGAGCCACCCAGGCGCCCCTCAAGCCCAGTCGTGTGTGACTACAAAACCAATGATGTATTCTACATCTCTGCCCATCAAATTTACATTTTTCTCATTTACCATTATATTTAAGTACGTTATTTTGCTGTATGTGTCTAAATTAATATTTTAATATACGTAATTTAAATATTAATAGATTATCTACTCTAGAACATTAAGTTCTGCAGCAGATATAAATATTAGGCTACAAACATTTTAAGGTAAAAAAAAATGTAGCTTTATTTTCCAAAAACAGAATTGAATGTCTATTTTAAGCCTCCATTTTGCTAGGTGGCAAGACCTCTTTAAAAAAAATTTTTTTTAATTTAACATTTATTTATTTTTGAGAAACAGAGCATGAGTAGGAGAGGGACAGAGAGAGAGAAATACACAGACTCTAAAGCAGGCTCCAGGCTCCAGGCTCCAGGCTCCAGGCTCCAAGCTGTCAGCAGAGAGTGCGACACGGGGCTTGAATCCACAAACTGTGAGATCATGACCTGAGCCAGAGTCGGACACTTAACCGACTGAGCCACGCAGGTGTCCACTAGGTGACAAGACCCTAATCTCGGGGCGCCTGGGTGGCTTAGTCGGTTAAGCGTCCGACTTTCGCTTGGGTCATGATCTCGCGGTTCGTGGGTTCGAGCCCCGCGACGGGCTCTGTGCTCACTGCCAGCTCAGAGCCTGGAGCCTGTTTCAGAGTCTGTATCTCCCTCTCTCTCTGACCCTCCCCTGCTCACGCTGTCTCTCTCTCTCTCCTAGAAATAAATGAAAAAAAAGAAAAGAAAAAAAAAAAAAGACCCTAATCTCATGCATGATGCACTTATACCCCTGAAACCAGCAAATTCCAGAAGGCTGGTTGTGCTGTGGTTCTTCTTTTTGTTTGGTTTTGTTTTTAAAGTTTATTTATTTGTGAGAGAGCAAGAGAGAGAAAAAACGAGGGGGGGCGGCAGGGACAGAGGAAGAGAGAGAATCTCAAGCAGGCTCCTCACTGTCAGCCCAGCGCCTGACAAGGGACTTGAATGAAGTGTAAGATCACGACCCGAGTCGAAATCAAGAGTCGGATGTTTAACCCAGATGTCCCTGTGTTTTGGGTTCTTAACAACTGCTTGGCCTGCAGTGGAGAAAGCCAAGCAGCCCTTAGAGTTTACCCTCTGTCCATTTTAACATCCCTGTGACATCGGATTCCTACCCAGTTCTTAGTTTGTGTCCTTAAAGGTCACTCTGGTGCCCTTCTTTCCCACCTACAATGCCTCTCCAGGTCTGGCTTGACACAGCGGCTCCCTGATTGGATAAATTGATTGATTATTAATATCTTCATGGAACTGGCTTTCCATGGCTTTGCCTCCTGCCTATCTGGGCTCCTATTTACAGTGAATCTGCTATATTTCCAAGGAAAGCTCTCAGGCAGCCACAGGCTATTATTAGGTCAGTAGCAGTAGCAGACACTGAGGGGCCAAGTTAAGCGTCCGACTTCGGCTCAGGTCATGATCTCGCACTTTGTGAGTTCGAGCCCTGTGTCGGGCTCTGTGCTGACAACTCAGAGCCTGGGGCCTGCTTCAGACTCTGTGTCTCCCTCTTTCTCTCTCTCTCTGTCTCTCGCCAGTTCATGCTCAGTCTCTTTCTCTCTCTCAAAAATAAACATTAAAAAATTTTAAAAAAGGAAAGGATACTTGCAGTGCAGCATTTTGCTGGTGACCAGTGAGTAGATGGTTTTTTTATTGGTCAGGATTCTCCAGTGGAGCAGAACAAATAGGAGACATTATATCTCTATCTCTATCCAGGGATAGAGGATTTGACTTATGAGCTTGTGGAGATTTGGAGAGTCCAATATCTGAAAAGAGAGTCCAGTGGACTAGAAAGAGGAAAGAGCAGCAGTTCAAGTCTAAAGGCCGTCTGCTACTGAACCAGGGGACACGCATGTCTCACACATAGTCTGAAAGCAATCTGCTAGAAAATTCTCTCTCACTCCAGAGAGGTCCACCTTCTGTTTGATCACCTTCCACTGATTGGGTATGGCCCACCTACATAATGGAGAGCAATCTGCTTTGAAGCCCACTGAGTTAAATGTATATCTCATTCCAAAATACCCTCATGGAAATATCCAGAATAGTATTTAAGTGCATATCTGGGCATTGTGGCTCAGGCAAGGTGACATGAAATTGACCATCATAATCTTCTTAGAATGGAGCATGTGCTATAAATCCATAGAGCCAAGTTGAGGCGGATCCATCAGTGCTCCTCTCTGATTATGTTAAACCAAGGATATCCACGCTTTACTCTCAGAGAAGGCATTTTCTGAAAAACAAAAGCAAAGATAAAAACAACCGACATTTACAACACGCGAATGAATTCTTTTAGAAATAGGAATCGATCTCTGCATCGTGTTAGTCTCTGCGGCTTCACAAGTGAATAAAACACTGTTCTCTGTCCTAAGGAACTGACTTTTATGGACAGAGAGACAAGGAAACAAGTAGCTGTAAAACATTGCAATAACTGCTAAAACGGCAAAACTTAAGGGTGCTGACGGACCCCATTATTTGGGCCTGTCATTAACTTCCCCGTGCTTACTTTCACATGGCTGTCATGTCACTGGCTGCACCAAGCAGTTTTTAAAGAAACAGCCATAAGAAACGTGCCAGGGAGTTGATGGAGTGGAGAATGTTACGCAGGACGTCCCTACAGCCTCACATATGTCCCCTTTACAAAGGGCTTGGGCGAGAAGCATCTTGATCTCTGAAGACAAAATAGCGTGCTCCCCATAGCAAATGGTGGCTCCTGCCTCAAGGACACAATTAATTCTACAAGGGTTTATGTGTGTATGTTTCCTTTGAAAGATGAAAAAGCCAAAGTTGAGGACCATCTCCAGCAGCCCTCAGGACAAGGCAGCATCCATTTTGCATACTGGCTATACCTCAGTGTGTACCTGCTCTCTCTCTCTCTCTCTCTCTCCTTTCATTTTTCCTTCCTTAGATTTTTTTAAGTTAATTATATTTAATGTTTTATTGTCAGTCAATTCAATTTTTAAAATAATTTTTAATGTTTATTATTTTTGAGAGAGAGAGAGAGAGAGCATGAACAGGCAAAGGGGAGAGAGAGGAAACACAGAATCTGAAGCAGGCTCCAAGCTCCGAGCTGTCAGCACAGAGCCCGACGCGGGGCTCAAATTCATCAGCTGTGAGATCCTGACCTGAGCTGAAGTCGGAGGGGTGCCTAACCGACTGAGCCACCCAGGCGCCCCTGTTGTCAGTCAATTCAAACCCATCGTAGAAAGACAGACGAAATTAGGTAGATGTATAGACGGATGGATGGATGGACAGACGGTGAGACAGATTTTCCTTTGAGGAAGGTTTGATGCAGTCAAGCTGGGGACACAACAATGAAGCTGAGTGGCTCTTGGCTGGTGGGGAAGAAGGGCCGTGTCCACCTGGGGTAGGTAGGGCAGAGGGATGGGGAGTCTGGATGGCACTAATCTTTGCTGAACAGAGCTAATTAAATAAGTGGCTTTGTAATCACATCATCTGGTTAATGCACTCCAGAACGGCCCCGTATACTTGGGTCATTATGTTGATGAAAGCTTTTTGAAAACAACAAGAAAAGCCATCTCCTAATGCTCACCCTGTAATTATCCCTTTCTTGCCTACCTCTTGCTGCTTTTGATAAGAGCCATTAGGGTAATAATTACAGACTCGACTAACGTATTAATAACTCTGTGGATGTCCACTTCTTTATGCCTCTGTGAGAGACCGAACTATGCTCACCTTTTTAATGTCCTCAGTCACAGGCTGTGTCAGACTTTTATTAATGGTCTGCTCCAGCTGTCCACACTGCAGCTAGCTGCAACTGTGCGCGGTGTGTAGAAACAAAGCCTTTTCATTTTGCTCACGGTCATTTCCCTTTTTAGGAACTTGAAATGAAATACTGTGTTTATCCTGTATATCCTAAGAATGTACGTCAGCTGCAAAGCCTGAAATAGACACGGTTTCGCTGCCCTAAATATTTGATTCTTGAGTCAAGTTATTATAATTGCTAGACATCCTTTCTTAAATATAGTAGGGCAGTCAGTTAGAACTGCACATTTGAAATAAACACCATGTTCAGATGCAGCAGTTTCTATTGGATTTTTTTTTTTTAATAATATCCTCAAGCTTGGTAAGTGCAATGGAACAATGAGATATTTAAAGTCATCTAAATGACTTTATTCAGTTAAAGTCCTGCAGCCTTTAGGGGGACGTGACAAAGACGTCCTTGGGATAAGAGAAGGTGTTTCTAGTAGTGAAGGGGTATCGTTAGGACAGAAGACAAACTGTCACACGCCCTTTTGTAAAACCATCCTTAATCTGCCATTGCCTCTGCTCTACGGCTGCTGTCGCCCTGATAAGTGGTTTCAGATTCAGCCGTGAAGGCAAATACGGTTACCACAGACAAAAGCACATATTAGGGGACCGAACTGCCTTTGAACTGTTTGATAACTTATCTTTGGCGAGCAGGGCACTGAGCTAAAGTCGCAAGGCTTTTCTGACATCTGCAGAAAGAGCCTCGGGATAAAAATACCCCCAAGCAGGCCTGCTTGGTACATACTGCAGTTCGGGGGAAAAAATAAAGAAATCAAAGTTCATGTGTGTGTTTCAGGTGTACTTAGAGGTGTGAAATGTCCACTGCTCAGCCTTCTTTATGGTTAGGATTCAGTCTCGTTATCAGACTGTCTGCCTTTAGAAAGGGGCCTTTAGGGCCCAATTTTGCAATTTAATTTTGAAAGGAGCTCAATGTAGTTTGATGAGTCTGATCACATGAAATTAAACTAAGGAGGAGACAGAAATACGATTTGTTCATTTGAAGAAGGTGCAGTGAAGGGAGTTTTCTGGTGACTGTTTTGAGGACAATGGTGAAGGTTTAAAAAATACAGAAAATGTAACTGTGTCCTTATCATATATCGGGGAGGGGGTAGGCAAACAGAAGGGGCCCAGCGTGATAAAGATTGATAACACATCAACTTAACATCCAATACACCTCACTTTTCCTCCATCAGTACTTAATGTAGTCAACAAATATTTATCAAAAACTGACTACCTATCTAGTGTTGGGCAAGTTTCTGGAACAATAAAGGAGATTAGGACAGGCGTTTTTTTTTCTGCCCAAGTTTGCACAAACAGGTGGGGAAAAGATTGCAGTGTCTTGAGCAAAACTCCCCAGAAGCCAACAGGGGACTGGATGCTCAGAGACTGGGCCCCTCTCCCAGACCACCCCATGGGGGAGAGGACACCCCCAGAGGGTGCTTCCTGCAGAGGCTGTCTTTGTTTCTTGTTTGTTTGTTTGGTGGGGGGGCAAGGGGAGAGGGAGGGAGAGACAAGCCCAAGCAGGCTCCACATGGTCAGCACAGAGCCCTATGCGGGGCTCGAACTCGGGAACCAAGAGATCATGACCTGAGCCGAAATCAAGAGCTTAACCATCTGGGGCCCCCGGGCACCCCCGCTCAACCGCACTGCTCAGTTACTGGCTGATGACCCACATGTGCCAATGCAAGGACCCTTTCCTATTTTGATTTATTTATATATTTGTCTACTTCCCGATTTATTTTCCTTCCTCGCACTTCCCCACACCCATCTCTCCTGCCCTCACTGTCAGCAACCATTCAATTCTGGTTAGTTTTTGCCTTTGCATATCTTCATGCTCTGTGTGTACTCTTGCTATGTATGCATGCATTTTAATTTCTCCAAGGGGCATTGTTTTTATATCCTATTCTGTTTCCCACTTTGTCATCATGCGCCATGTTAATATGAATCATCATGCCACACGTCCATTAGTCCCAATTGCTGCCTAACCCTCCCCCTCTCTCCATACACTATCTTCATGATGGATCTGCAGGTGATCTGACTCCATCCCACTATGCATGAATGTCCTTGGGAGGTGTTCTGAGAGCATCTAAGATACATGCATTTTTTTTTTTTTTTACTAAAAACTATGTCACTAGTATTTTCTAACACATGTCTTAGAGATAATACCAAAGATGTAAAACACAGAAACTTTTTCCTCTGTAAACTGCCGTATAGTTGGGGTGGGGAAGAGGGTATGTGATCGAAATACTCTAGTAAAATAAATACTTTGATAAAAAGAGGAAAAGTAAAATAAATAACTGATAAAAAAAACCAGAGTGCTAGATAAAAAAAATTCTCCGATGTAAGAGAAAGCAATTGGCCCTTGTCAAGAACTTACCATAGGCTAGGGTTTTTTTTTCTAAGAATTTCCCAAGCACTAAACTACCTTCCTGCTAAGTAAGGGAGAGAGTGAGAGATTTCCAAGGGCAAAAGCTAAGAAGCTTGTTTGGAAAAAACAAGATTTCTTTAGGAAGACAGAATTTTGGAGGGCGCCCGGGTGGCTCATGAATTAAACCCCCAACTTCAGCTCAGGTCATGATCTCACAGTTCCTGGGGTCGAGTCCCACACTGGGCTCTATGCCGACAGCTAGGAGCCTGAGCCTGCTTCGGATTCTGTGTCTCCCTCTCTCCCTGCCCTTCCCCTGCTCATGCTCCACTCTCTCTCTCTCTCAAAAATTAATAATAAACATTGAAAAAATTGTTTTTAAAAAATGGAAAATTTTCAAGCACAGCTAAGGGGCAGAATGAACATTATAGTCCGAGCAAACCTAAAGAATAAAGGGTTGTTGTTCAAAACATGCGGGACATTTGAGGGAACAGAAGTTAGGACCCTTTGAGGCTGTACATAGGAAACATAAGGGGTAGACATTTCTTAGAAATACACAGCACGTGATGTATCACTTAATGTTGTTTTAAATTATGAATAGAGATGGTTTCCTATTAAATATCTGTTGAACCACTAATATGGGCCGTGTGATAGCCTAAAATCTGGGATCTCAGAAATGAACCAAACAGCCTGAGGCAGGCCATTATCCTCCTGAAATCTACATGCTAGTGGGTAAAAGTAGACGATAAATAAGTAAAAAGTGGGGGTGCCTAGGTGGGTCAGTTGGTTGAGTGTCTGACTTCGCCTCAGGCCGTGATCTCATACTTCGTGAGTTCGAGCCCTGTGACAGGCTCTGTGCTGACAGCGTGGAGCCTGGAGCCTGCTTCAGATTCTGTGTCTCCCTCCCTCTCTCTCTCTGCCCCTCCTCCATTCGTACTCTGTCTCTCACTCTCCAAAACAAATAAAGTTTAAAAATAATAAATAAATAAATAGATAAATAAATAGGGAGCAGACAAATAAGCAAATCGAATTAGAAATATCTGATAACATGCACTTGCTTTCATGATATCCTTGTATGGATTAGAAAGACCTGCCCCCTCGGGGTGGACAAAGTAGAGAAAAGAGGTACCACTTCGCCTGTGATGAAAAGCATATCTACTCAATAGCACCTTTTACTAATACCAAGGCGCCGTTCCTCTAGCATGTGGGAGGAATCTGCGGGTCAGATTTCAGCACCCTCACCCTCATGGCTTGGAGCCACGGCGATGCCCAAACCACCCAGCTCAGAGGCAGCCCACACAAGGAAAACAGTGCCGGAGGGTTGATGTGCTAACATGACCCGGGGTGTTCTCGCTGATATAGGTGATATTTGTCCTGAGATCTCAGAGCTGGGAAGGAGCCAGATACACCAAGATGAAAGAACAGCATTCTCGAAAGTGGTGCTAATGAGACCAAGTGCCCCAGCCCAGGGCTACTGTGGCTCATAGAACCAAAGGCCAGGGTCTCGAGGAGAGAGGAGGCCCGGTTATGTGAGTTAATTCAAGAAGGAGGTTAGTAAGAATCTGTTGAACAAACTGGTTTCTATGTAAGATATAAAGCGCACATACAAACATTGAGGCTGTGAAACCCTGACTTATGAAATCAAGATCCTGGAATGTTATCATTGAAAGAGACCTCATAGTTGAAGCATTTTTCTTATTTTTTAAAAAAATTTTTAATGTTTATTTATTTTTGAGAGCGAGACAGAGTGTGAGCAGGGGAGGAGCAGAGAGAGAGGAAGACAAAGAATCCAAAGCAGCTTCCAGGCTCTAAGCTGTCGGCACAGAGCCCGACGTGGGGCTCGAACCCACGAATCGTGAGATCATGGCCTGAGCCGAAGTCGGACGCTCAACCGACTGAGCCACCCAGGCGCCCCACATTTTATTTATTTAAGTAGGGAAAAAAAGAATGATAGAGGATAAAAATATGGACCCAAAACATAAAATAATATTAGAGCTGGTTAGTAAAAGAGCAAGATAAGAGGACATTTAAAACAAAAATATACCCTTTCTAGAGAAATGGACAAGTAACAAGTTTGAAATCTCAAGAGTAAAACAAATGTAATTACTTAATTTTTCTATACCTGAACGTATTAGACATCACAGACTCCATTTTATTAGGAAGTAGAAAATTGACTAAGGTCCAATTGGTGACTCTACTCCCCTCTTTCTGGTGCTTTTTCTAAGTCCCAGGACATATGTGCCATCTGAAGCTGCTGGCAGTGCTGGGGACAGAGATAGGTGGTGGGTCCCACCTTTACCTACCGCTCATTGCCACCTTTGCACACTGGTGCATATGGCAAGCTGCTTGTTCTCCCCTGGTGAGGACCTTCCGTGGCAGCTCTTGGAGCTTGTCTGAACTTCCTTTAGGCCCACGGGAAATGTTCTGTACCTTCCCATGTCACTCAAGGTGAGTGGATTCTGTAAAACCGACCTAGGCTTTCAGCCCCATCGCTTGGTCTGATGGTCTTTCTCATGCTATCTCATTCACAGGGGAGACCAAGGTCTTGCCCACTTCCTGACCGCGGTCCCTGACTCTTCCACCCTTCGTTCCTCAGTCCCTGTGTTGAGATTCTCCACCCCCCTTCCCCTGGGGGCCACCAGCTTCTCTGCTCTCTTCCCTGTTACTTTGCATGTAACAAGTTATGTTGGACTTATTAACTAGTATTCAGAATCTTTCCTTTTACCCCCAGATAGCCCAGATATGTCGTCTTTATCGTCTGCATTCTGCTCTGATGGAACTCGCTGCCTGAAAAATGGAAGTCAATAGAGTAATAAGACGTATTCCTGAAGAAAACTAAGTCCACATTGATCAATAATATAGCCAACCATTTTCCGAACACGTATGAGGTATCAAAATAAAATAATGCTTAAGACAAGCTATGTGTTGGGGCGCCTGGGTGACTCAGTAGGTTAAGCGTCTGACTTCGGCTCAGGTCATGATCTCACGGTTCGTGGGTTTGAGCCCTTGTCAGGCTCTGTGCTGACAGCTCAGAGCCTGGAGCCTGCTTCTGATTCTGTGTCTCCCTCTTTCTCTGACCCTCCCCTGCTCATGCTCTCTTTCTCTCTCTCCAAAATAAGTAAAACATTAAAAAAAAAAAAAAAGACAAGCTATATGTTGTTCAACACTGTTGCAACTCCATGTAACCTAATATGTCTTAAATGTTTTGTAATTATATCTCTTAATTATAAACTGCTTCCCTCAATTGCAGATACACATTAGTATAGATAATGGATAACTAGATAATGTATGTGCATTTCTCTAAAATTAGATTAAATATTGAGCCCAGGCACTCACACAACAACCCACATATACCCTAATGTAGCGAAGACTTTGTGACCTGCTGGGATGTTCACCTAAGCCAGATGACAGAGGGGAGTCCTTGTTTATAGGACAGTGCTCTAGTTCTTCAAAGAGCATACAAGGCTGAGTCCTTTACCTGGTGTGACATTTCAACTATGTGTTGAACCATGAGAATTAAGAGAGTTTGGAATAGTCAAACAAACATCACTTTCATCAAGTCATAGCTACAGAAAAGTTAGCCCGACAAAAATCACAGGGTCCTCACCTCTATTCCCAGGAAGTTAACTGGTCTAGGTATTTCCCCACCAACGTGGTCAAACATTTCCCATATTAAGTTGAGCACATACTGGAAACTATATTAATCACCAAAAATAGTAAGAGAAAAAAAAAACAACACCAGACTATTTGGAGAAACAAACAGGGAAATCCAATTAAATCCAATGTAAAATGTCTATAACTCTATGATTGTGTGGATCATAACAGACTGGCTGTATATGCCAACTAAAGTTGGAGAATTCTCAGAGAAAGGCTAATAGTTGAATGGGCTTTAAAGGATGAGTAGGAGTTTGCTAAGAATGAACAATTGAAATCTTCTTGTTCAGGTTTTCTTTAATCTTTTTATGACATTGAACCTCTTCAACAGTCTGGTGAAACCTATAAACTCCTTTGCAGAATAATGACTTTTAAGCATTAGAATATGATATGATATTGAAATGCATGAAAGCAAGTTAATACCTAGACTTACAATTATATGGTTTTTAAATGTTGCATTAAAATACAACTTAAAAATATTCAAAAAATTGTAATATATCGCCTATGTCAATGTGTTAATAGATCTTATTAAACACAATCTACTAGCAGGGATCTAATAAGTATATTTTTAAAATAGTGGTTAGGATACACAATTGTCTCAAGTTATCTACCATAGTTGTAATGTGATATAAAGAAAAAAATCTATGCTCAGGGCACCTGGGTGGATTAGTTGGTTTATCAGACTTAATTTCTGCTCTGGTCATGATCCCAGGGTGGTGAGATCGAGCCCCACATTGGCTTGGCACTGGGCGTGGAAGCTGCTTAAGATTCTCTCTCTGTCCCCCTCTCTTCCTCCCCAGCTCATGTGCGCACTCACGTGTACTCTCTCTCACTTTGTCTCTCTAAAAAAGTTTTTTCTATGCTCTGTTATTAACAAAATCACAAGCTATTACTAATACTATCGCTGTGATGTGTTGTGAAATTTGTTGGAAAAAATGGTAAATTTCAGGTGATGTGAGTGAAAATAAATAAGAAAGTATTCTTTTCCAAGCTCATAAGACTTCCATCTACAGACGCGTTGGGAATTTGGGGACCCCAGATCAAAGACCGCAGTGCTGGAAAGACTGACTGACTGGCAAGTGCAAACATCTGGAAACCAGGAGACACCATGATGAGACTTGTAGGAGAGAGAATTTGGCCTGGTTAGAGCTCTGAGTGTGAATAAATGGACCAAGATGAAACCAGCTTATGAAGTCTTGTATGCAGATTAAATCATTTTGACTCTATGTTTTTGACACGGGAAGCCTCAAAATGATTTTAAGCAACAGAGTAGCAATGTCATAATGCTGGAAGTTAAATCTGATATCAAGTTAGGGGATACTCTGTACAATTCTTTGGTTCTTTTAAAAAGATACAAATTTGAGGAGCCATAGCACAAAAGAGGATATATTTCATTTCCAAATGTTCTAAAATCCATTCTTTTTCTATATGTAGCAAAGAAGTCACAAAGATGAAGATAAGATAACCTGAGGTGACATCGTGGCATGGCCCATAGTGACATCTAGCAATTCTTATGGAAATTTAAGCAGTTTAAAAATATCTGGGGAATGTTTCCACCTGTCCGTTTAAGTATTCCAAGAATTTTCTTGAACCTCTGTTGGCTTTCCCTTTAACTCTCTGCTCCTCTATCCTGCATCAAGGAGGGGGGTAGGGGAGTATAAATGCCAAGGGCCTCCTGATCCAAGGGCACACGGTTGACATTTAAATTTCACCGGAAAGAGCAACCTCTTCTAATAAGGGCTAGGCTTTGAAAATATCTATAAAAGAGGGCCCATATACCCTAGACTCATATGTTTAAGAGTTATAAACCAAGCCAAACATTTGTTCAATAAAATGATGTTTGTTTGAACATTCAACTCCTCACTTGACAATATCTCAAAATGGGTATTCAACCGGCTGAGCCACCCAGGCATTGCTACAGAAACTGTTTCGAATGTTCTTAAAGATCAGTAAATCTTCATAACTGTCAGATGATTTGTGGATTTGATTTCTGGAAACAGTAAAAGTCATTTGATTCCTAGCAAACTTAATACGGGAGGTCAAAGTTACTCAAACTATCTCCTTCACGGCCTATTGTGTGACTGGCGCCTTATTTTGTTACCATTTTTAATATTATATTGATATTCGTTTTCTCCCCATCTCACAGATGGGAAAGTGAGTCTCAGGTATTTGCCCAATGAAACACAACCAGGAAAGGATAGAGACCCAAGTATTTCAGATACCAAGTCCATTTTCTTTCCATTAAACTGTAATGTATCTGAAGTGAAATCATTAAGCTAGCAGACAAATGGAAAATTATTATTCTGTGGGGTTACAGTGAAGCCCTTCTCGTCCATGGATAACTGTGTCTAGGTGAAAGTTTAATTGGATAAGGAGTGTGAAATAAGAAATGTCGATGAATATTGTTTGTTTAATGAATCAATTACATTAGATCGAGTGTTACATGTCAGATATTTTCTCTGGCATCATTTTTCCACATCCCCAGAGATATTCAATTATTTAGAGATACTTTTATTCATTAAAAATACAGTCCATGCATATTATGTCACAAATCAGTTGTGTGTGTGTGCGTGTGCGCGCGTGTGTGCATGTGTGTGTGCTCTCCATTGACCACTAATTCATCTCATCCTTCAAGCTTGTGTCACTTATTATCGCTTCCCAAACTGTCCCGATTCAAGTTCAAACTGATGCTTCCCTCTTCATACCTCCATGGCTTCCTTCAGAAACATCAATGACAACAATTCCAACAAATGTTTGCATTATTTATTTGGTGGATTGTCTCTCTCACCAGACTCAGAGGTACTTAAAGACAGTAACTATGTCTTCTTACTTTGGTTTTCTCCCTATCTATCACAGCAAGAAGTATTTTTTTAAACAGAAATTTTAATCTAGTTGTCATTTATTTTAAAACAGCCTCATTTTGCTGCCCTTATTATTATACCAAATTAAAATTAGATTCAAAACAAAAACAATATTTTCAGAGAATATATTGTGTGCTGGACACAATGCTTTTTCCATCTCAGCTGGTTTTAATATGGTGATTTTAGATGATTTCATTTTCTTCTGGTCAATGTCCAGCTCTTGCTATGTTGACAGGTATGCATATATGTGCACATGTGTGGTACTTGTGTGTGTGTGCACATGTGCATGTGTGTGGGTGCATATACCTGTATGTGTGAGTGTGTCATTTGTGTGTGTGCGTATGTGTGTGTGCATGGGTGTGTGTGCGCTTGCGCTCCTGATGAGATGGAGGCATTTGTGCCCTGCAGGCACTAAGGTTGGCCAAGTTACTCCTGATCTTCCCACATTATTCCTCTTTGCCATGCCTTCAGCCCCTGGAAAGCACGGTCAGGTGAGCCCACGGAGCTATAGATGTGGGAACATGCTCATCTTCTTGTTGATCAAAACCAGCTTATGACTTTGAAGTAGAGCTACAGTATTGAGATTATGTTTTCCTCCTTTATACCTATGGATAGGCTCCCTAATCTTACTGTGAAAACGTTGGGTACAGCCAGCCCTTCTCTGGCTCAACTAAACAGACTGCCCTTATCAGGGCGGAGGTTCTAGGGACGGAAATGTCTACAGCATGGAAACGGCTCATTTTTTAATCCAATTTTATGTGCCAGCTCTTAGTCAAATGTTGTGCAGGGTAATACATTAGGTAAGATCCTGCTCGCTCAAGTCTAGTTGGGGAGACAGATGTGGAAGCCAATTCTTCGAGTTCCCCTTGGTGAATGCAGTGAGGGAGCCATGGACAGGAGATTAGGGACATCAGCGCTGTGCCAGCCTACATGGCCCTGGGAGGGGATTCCTAGGAACTGATGCCTGAGCTGAGTATTCAACATTAAGAAAGAGCCATTCTGGTAATGATGGGGACAAGAATGAGGTGTAGGGGAAGCCTGACAGAGCAGACACTGGGACAAAGACAGTATTGTGAAGCTGTACAATGTGTGTCATTACATCTAGTTCAGTGCTGATTATATGAAGTGAACCCATTGGTCAGTGTCCTCTTTCGTAAACTCTAATAGCAAACGGCTTCAACCACAGCCGGGGTGTAGGCTCCCTTCCCATTTTATATTAGCTGCGTTCCTGGTGTGGGCCGCAGCAGCTGTATCGCCTTTATTCTAGACTCTGGGCTAAAGAAGCAGCCCCCCTGTGCCAAATGCTATTCTCACAGGCGGACGGAGAAGAGTGATGCTGGAATTGTGCAAGTCTCTGAAACTGTCTAGTCAGGCACAAAGCATGGCTTGCTTTCTCTTGTCATCCACTGGCCAGATTGTGCCACCTGACCAAGCCCGACATTATGAAGGAAAGGAATTCTCTTTCACCAGTTAACTCCTGGCCAAGGATGGGGGTGCACACTCCTCTTAAAGGCAGGGGATTCTGGGAAAAGAGAATATAGTAGTCGGAGTCTGGCAGATCTTCAACAGGAGGAGATGGTGTTCTCCTGAAGGATGCCCCTGAGAGCAAACATCAGGGCACAACCCTGGGCAACCTCAGTGACTCCCAGGACTGGGCATTCATCTGCTTTGGGCTGTCTTCATAAAATACCACTGCCTGGGAGACTTATGCAACAGAATGTTAGAAAGAAAGAGAGGAAGAGAGGAAGGGAGGAAGGGAGGGAGGGAGGGAGGGAGGGAGGGAGGAAGGAAGGAAGGAAGAAAGAAAGGAAGGAAGAAAGGACAGAAGAAAGAAAGAAAGAAAACCAGAAAATGTATTTTCTTGCAGTTCTTGAGGCTGAAGTCCTCTCTTCTCAAAAGGACACTATTCCCATCAGGTCAGGGCCCTACCCTAGTGACCTCGTCAGTCAGCTGAGTCAATTCCTTAGAGGCCCCATCTCCAAATAAGGCCACACTGAGGCTTTGTCCTTCAACATATGAGTTTGAGGATATAAAGGCTTAGTCTTCAAGATCCCCTTTTAAAATCATACCAAGTAGCTCCAGGCTTAGGAGTCAGAAGCGAAAGTAAGAGGCCCTTTCTCTGGTGCCCCCACAATGGCAGTGAGGACATGCAAACAGGCTCTTGGTAACTTCCCGGTGACTTTCAGGTCAGTGTTCACATCTCCATCATTTGGAATCTCTTGTATGTGGTCTTTTTTCAAACATAGAATCTTTGCCCATATCATTCCAACTTTCTGAAATGTCCACTCCATCTTTTTAAATTAACTAATTATCACTTACCTAGCTATTTATGTTTGTGATTTAAGTGATCTGGGGCGCCTGGGTGGCTCAGTCAGTTGAGCATCCAACTCTTAATTTCGGCTCAGGTCATGATCTCACAGTACATGTGTTTGGGCCCTGCATCGGGCTGCACTGACAGTGCGTAGCCTGCTTTGGATTCTCTCTGCCCCTCTCTGACTCATACACACTCTCTCTCAGAATAAATAAATAAACTTTTAAAAAATAGTAAGTGATCTATTTTATAAAACCCAGTCAACTGCTTCCTCTTCCAATTTAGCTCCGCCAAGGCCCTTATTACTGATTTCACCTTCCTCACAGCTTCCTTGTGGTCACTTTCCCAATCATTGGGTAGTTCTTTATGTATTCGAATTTCTTCTCTTTCTTAGAACATTAAATGAAGTCATCTCTGTCTCCCAAACTCTTGCACAGGCTCTAACTAGGTCAATGTAAAAAATGCATGAATGAATGAATAAGTGAATGCATAATTAAGGGGGTATCCCGTCTTCCTCCAAGGAAACTTGCATGCTTCATTGGGCCATCCCTTCCTTCTCCAAAATATCCAAAACCACACATTAGTAGGATGTGAGGCATGACCCGGAGGAAGGGAGAAGGGAAAGGAAGAGGAACCTTTGTGCCAAGAGCCCATCAGATGGCTTGGTCATTACTGTCAACTCCATCTTGGCTTCTGCTTCTCGGAGCCCCCACACTCTTGCTGTCTCTGGGCCATCAAAGGCTCTTTCTGCAGCTGGCGATCTAATTAGGCAGCCTGGAGGACCAGGGAGGATCCGGGCAGGCTCACCGGAGCTCGTTAAAAGCTCCCGTCTCCTGCTTGGGAAATTGCTCTCCGTTTCACCAGCGCCTTTTGCATTTTGCAGCTCCCAGGGGGTAGCGGGCAGTGCCGGTTGAATTCCTGGCTAAGCCATTTGGCCCAGAGCCTCCATAAAACCTCGGCCCCAGCCTTCCTGACTTGGGCTTTCCTCATTAAACCTGGAGACAGGAGCCTGCTGTTTGGGCCAGCAGAGGCCTAGGTGAGACAGCCTGCTCTCCCTTCCCTGAGGGCCCAGGACCAAAACAGAAGCCAGGGTGGGGTAAAAGAGACCTTGGGGGCCCCTGAAGGGAGGGAGTGAGGTTGCACAGAAAACAGCGATGTGCAAGCCAGAACCCTGATTTCCAAACATGGGCCCCCCTCCTGAGAGTTGGGTGGTCCCCTGCTTAGAAAAGTTCACAGCCGACATCTCCCTCCCACCTAGAACTTGAGCCTGAACCAGTTTTGCGTTTTGTGGACGGCCTGTGCAGTACCCGGAGGGCGCAGAGGGCCTTCTTGTTGCATAAGAATTGCCGCGAGGCGCCCCGCACTCCTCTTCTGCAGGGAGAGGGAGGGGCGGGTCCTGTGGTTACAGTATCCTCTGGGCATGGGTACAAGATGCTCTCCGGACAGCCTGTAGCAGCCACCGGAGTGGGGCTCCTTGCTCCGTGACTGCCCTCAGCAGCGCTCTGAGTTTCCAGGGGAAGCGCGGGCACCTCAGACAAGCGGCGTCCCTCCCAGCCTCTGGCTGCCGCTTCCCGCTCTCGGCAGAGTGCTCCCTGCCAGCAAAGTGGGGTCTCCCCGAGTCCTCACCTTTAGGGGACTTCACGGTGCTGGCACAGAGCGCATAGGAATCGGGACAGGCGGAGATGCAGATGCAGACCAGGAACCAGGAGCTGAGGACAGGGGGCGGGGAGCCACATCATTCTAGTGATGGGGGCAGGGGCCAGAGAAGCGCGTCAACTCCATCACACATTCAGAAACATCCGATGCGCATGCTTCCTGCAAGGGAAGCATCCGAACGAAGGAAAAGGATGCGTTTCTCATCTAATACAATGAGCTGTGGAAGGAGCTGCACTATGAGACAGTAAAATAACTCTTAGCTCAACTTGAGAGGGAAGAGATCAGAACATAAAGGGGGCAAGGGAGAGCAGCAGCCCCTCCTTGCAGACTCCCAGTAATCTCCCGGCTTCCACTGCATAGGGGAAGGGGTGAGTCCTATGTTTTTGAAGCCGTAAGAGCAGGGCGGCCCAAGCCACACAGCCCTCCCTTGAAGGGCCAGAAGGAGAGCTTCTCCCCAGCTGTCACTCACCCTTTGCAAGCTGCAAGGGCGCCGGCCACACCACAGTGCTGTTGTGTGGGCCCCACCACAGGGCACGACCTTGCAGCATAGCGAGCACTTATGGGGTCTAGCGAGAGTTTATGGGTTTTGCACTCTGACATGCCTGGCCTCCAACACAACTCCCCCTTTGTGCCTGAGGTGACCTCACTAAGTTACTCAGCCTCACTGAATTGTGCTTCTTCAAATGTAAACTGAGGCAGGGATCCCTCTCTTGATGGGTGGCTGAAGGATCCCAGATTATCCTCATGAAGTGATTTGCGCAATACCTGGGTCACAGTGGATGCTAAACCATTGGCAGGTATGTTCATGGGCGCATAAATTCATGAATGAAGTAAAAATAGGTACTGCCTGAGGTGTCTTCCCCAGCTCTCACACTCTAGGATCTGTATCATGACCTAGTCCTTGGAGTTTAAATCAGGGTCTCTAAAACGTGCCTGAGTGCTTCCTGGAACCCAAGACCTAGGCTGGAGGGGAGCTAAAATGACTCCTGCCTCTCTAATTCCGAGACGCCGCGATCGATTACCAATTCCCCACCCCTGGAGGCTGTGTTTGCTTCTGGAACTCCAGATGAAACCATGCGGTGTTTGACATTAATGTATTTCAGGGTTCTCTAAACAACAAGTAGTTTTCTAAAAGCCATTCAGAAAGAGCAGACGTGCCCAAGAGTCCTGGCTCTGCCCCTAAATTACCATTTTTCCACTTCTACTTAGTATATTTGAGGCACAGCTAATTTTACTGCCTACACCTGTCACCGGCTAGCATCTAAAATAACTGAAAGATAAACAGGTGGCATTGTGTCTGTTTCTATAAATAACAACAGCTACCACTTAGGGGGCACTCGTGTAGCCCTTTGTCTAGCGTTGTATAGGTAGTAGCTCCGATTCTCATACGAGCCTCATTAGGTGAGTCTAAGAGCTCAGAGGGGTTAGGTAATTTCAGAGCGTGATTCAGCAAGAGTCTTTAAGAGTCACAGTTCAAACTGCTTTATCGGGCCTTCCAAGCCCGTGTGTTTTCTACTGTTCTACACAACGCCTCAAATGCACTGAGAAAACACAAATGAGGTGAATACATAGGATACACCTGGCAGTTTGGTGCTGTAACTCCAGCTCTGGAACTTACCTGGGGAGAGAATGGAGCGACCGCATGTGACGTGGCTACGCTCCCACATGAAGCTGGGCATCAAAAGTTCTCCTCTAAGGTCATATATATGTGCATATATAAGAATATGTATTTATGATACAGAAAGTTCCAAAGGAAGAGTAAAAGCCTTTTCATACCCACGCTTCCCCTCTCTTGAAAGGTTACCACCGTTGAAAGTTATATACATTCCTGTGTGATACACACTGTTCTATATCTTGCCATTTTTGGAGATCTTTTGGTATGATCACATTAAGAGGGTTTTGTTGGGTTTTGTTTTGTTTTGTTTTGTTTTTGAGAGAGAAAGTGAGTAAGCAAGTTCACGTACATGTGGCATGAGCGCATGCACTATCTGGGGAGGGTCAGAGAAAGAGACAGACTCTCAAGCAGGCTCCACACCCAGTGCAAAGCCCGACTTGGGGCTCAATCTCATGACCCTGAGATCATGGCCTGAGCTGAAATCAAGAGTCAGATACTGATCTGACAGACCTCCCAGGCACCCCAAAGTTTCTTTTTTTTTTTTTTTTAATGATTTTTAAAAGTAATCTCTATGCCCAACATGAGGCTCAAACCTGCAACACTGAAATCAAGAGTTTCATGCTCTACCGACTGAGCCAGCCAGGCGCCCCACAAGTTCACATATTTTTTAAAAAAGATTCCCTACCTTTCCAGGATGTGCCACAAGTCATTTAAGCAGTCTCATATTGATCAACACCTTATTTTATTTCCGGTTGGGTTTGTTTGCTGTTTACTTTTGAGAACAAGGTGCAGTGAATATTCTTTTGTGGAAAACATGTGCAAGTGTTGATGGAAGGTAACTTTCCTAAATAGTGGCGTTGCTATACCCAAAGTAAGCATGGAAAACAAACAAACAGACAATGTTTATTGAGGGAAGGAAGGAGATTAAGTGAAAGGAAGATGTTATGAACTCAATGTCTGTGTCTGCATCCCCAAAGTCACATGCAGAAGCCCTAACTGCCATTTTGAAAATATTTGGAGGTGAAGCCTTTGGAAGGTAGTCAGGTTTAGATGAGGTCATGAGGGTAGGACCCCCATGATGGGCTCAGGGTCCTTATAAGATGGGGAAGAGTGTCCAGAGCTTTAAATTTAAATTTTAAGGGGCGCCTGGGCGGCTTAGTCGGTTGAGCGTCCGACTTCAGCTCAGGTCATGATCTCGCGGTTCATGGGTTCGGGCCCCGCGTCGGGCTCTGTGCTGACTGCCAGCTCGGAGCCTGGAGCCTGTTTCAGTCTGTGACTCCCTCTCTCTCTGACCCTCCCCTGCTCACGCTGTCTCTCTCTCTCTCTCCCCTAGAAATAAATACAACATTAAAAAAAAATTAAATTTTAACACATGTTATCAAATCATTTCACCAAACACAACCAGACTGCTCATATGTTATATTCTCACCAGCCTCGCTATCATCAAATGTAACTGAGACAAAGGATGAGAAAATAAGGAAGCAAGCCCCAGAGGTAAATGGGGAAACTGAGGCCTGGGACCAGTCTATGACCAGTATCCTGCCAAGAGATAGCGGAACTCGTTGAAAACACGCGGAGGATGGTGGGGGAGAAGAAGGGGAAAAATAGTGGGGGAGAGGGAGGGAGGCAAACCATGAGAGACTTTTGAATTCTGAGAACAAACTGAGGGCAGATGGGGTGGAGGGGAGGGGAGGGGGGTGATGGGCATGGAGGACGGCACTTGTGGGGATGAGCACTGAATGGTATATGGAAACCAACTTGACAATAAACTATTTTTAAAAAAACATTGAAAACACACACTCAGAGGAATATACACACATGTACACAATGCACACATACACACATGTATATCTGTGTGTACACACAAATTTATGCACACTCTGAATGCCACTGGAAACAAATATATCCAGCATGTAAATTATTATTTTTCTTAAAGGAAGAAAAATTGGTTCCTTGGAGAAAAGCGTATGAGAAAGACTCATTTTCACTCTTTCTTCTTTTGTTCTGTTGGAATTCTGTCCACACACAGGCATTACCTAGTCACAAAGTAAGTAAGTAACATGAAAAGAATCTCAGAAAAGAACATTACAAATGCACCTCACCTGTGATTCAGCAATTTTCACTCCGGAAATTTATTTTACAGCTAAGCTCAACCAGCACCAGCGTATGTACAGAATGAAGTATATTTAGAATTATTCCCAGAAGCATTGCTTGTAATGATGAGAGATTAGAAATAGCCAAAATGTACCTCAATATGGACAAGTGAAAGCAATATTGTACACACTTAAATGCTTGGCACTCACAGCAAAGACTGAATAATTTCATTATATATTGATACGGACATTTCTCAGAGGTATGCTATTAAATGAAAGGGTGAATTGTGGAAATATGTATGTGATAGCTACCATTTGTATAGAAAAGCAGTCCAAAATTCTGGCCATGCGCATGCATGTTTGACAAATAGAGTGTACAGATAAGTATGTTATATATCATGCAAATAAAACATATATCATAGTCTACACACCAACAAGCAAACACACACATTTTTAAAAGTTTTCTTTAAAGTTTATTTATTTTTGAGAAGGAGAGACAGAATGCTAGCAAGGGGAGGGGGAGTGCGGAGAGAGAGACACAGAATCCGAAGCAGGCTCCAGGCTCCAAGCTGTCAGCACAGAGCCCGATTTGGGCTTACAAGCCATGAGATCATGACCCAAGCCGAAGTCAGACACTTAACTGACTGAGCCACCCAGGTGTCCCCCCAACACATGTATACCCACATACATATCCTTGCATTAGAATCAAGCACCTCTGAAAAGACACCCAAGCAGTAGATAACGGTAGATGCCTCTAAAAATTGGGTGACAAGTGAGAAAAAAATGAGTCTTTTACTCCATAGTCTTATGTTCCTACCGAACCCAAAATATAAATGAATAAATTAAAATTTGGGAGAAATGTGTACGGGCCAAACATCCAACTCAGAACTCTGCACTCACTTCCTAATAATGCCATCTCATTGACAGAGTTTTTCCTGGTGGTCAGTTTTGCAAAGCGGCACGTGAGAGAAGGGCACTCTCGAAGTTTGACGAGAGGACCCCATGGAGGAGTGGGGTGCTTCACAGAACGCCTGAGCCGGGATGTCAGCAGGAGTCTGCATGGACATCTGATCTAGTTTCTGCCCCAGGTGGCTTTGTTGAATGATGTTTCCCTTCCGACACCTACAAATTTGACATTTGCCGTCACATACTCATGAAGAGGAATGGCCACTTCGTGCTCCTCGAGAGTGGAGGAGTCGTAAATACCCCAGTGTTCTGTAGCCGAATATTTGCAGGTGGCTTTGGAGGGAGAGATTGGCACCCTCCCAAATGGTGTGTTACTTTTAATCCCCCTTCATCTACTGGTGCTTGTGTGAGCTGGAGTGCCTATCCTAAATGAAATGGTATCCCCCACCATTTATGTAAACGATTCAAATAACATTTAATGCTTATTTAATGCCTAATATATATATATATATATATTCTTGGATATATATATATATTTAATGCCTAATATATATATATATTCTTGGAAATACATGGTATCTTAACTTCTCAGGGCAGTAAACACACGAAGACATAAATAACTCAGAAAGAGCTGCTGACGAGTGAGGTCGTGAGAGGCGGGGAACCTCTCTTAATGCATGGGCTCTTGTGTGCAGATCTCATATATTTATGTGTGCTATTCATAGGTCTTTTCTACTTCCTTCAGATTCTTGGCCCTGTTCCAGAGCGTTAAATCGATCTTCAGTTAAGAGATTTTTCACACATTTGTATAACTCCAGGTCTTAGACACCAAATTCAAACACGCTTATACTTTCAATGTAGCAGCTTAAATTTAACACAGTAAACATCTTATTAGATTTATTTTCTTTCCTCTCCCTCTGCCTTACTTCTTCCCTTCTGTGTTAGTCTACTCCGGCTGCTCTAACAAGATACTGTAAAGTGGGTGGCTGAAACAACAGACATTTCTTTCTCACAGTTCTGGAGGAGAGGAAGTCCAAGATCAAGGTGCTGGAGGATTCGGTTCCTGCTGCGGGCCCTCTTCCTGCGGGCAGACACCTGCCTCTACTGTAGCCTCACAGAGTGGGGGAGGTGACATAAAGAGGCTCTGGACACTCTTTCTCATCTTATAAGGACACCGAGCCCATCATGGGGGTCCTACCCTCATGACCTCATCTAAACCTGACTACCTTCCAAAGGCTTCACCTCCAAATATTTTCAAAATGGCGTTTAGGGCTTCGGCATGTGACTTTGGGGATGCGGACACAGACATTGAGTTCATAACATCTTCCTTTCACTTAATCTCCTTCCTTCCCTCAATAAACATTTGTCTGTTTGTTTGTTTTTCATGTTCTCAGGGTCTTCATCTAGGCCCTGGAATTATGGCTCATTTCAGGACACACAGAGAACCCGCCCTCAAGAAGCCCACAGCCCAGTGGGAAGACAAGACCCACGAACTCTGCGGCGGTGAAGCAGTTGCTCTGGCGGAAGCATCCCATCAGAAGACCTTGAGGAGGGCAATTTGCTCCGTGGAAACAGTAGGGGAAGGAACATGATTCGGAAGCTTGGAAGTACAGGTGGGATTCCAGACAACCAGGTGGAAGAGAGTATGGCATTAAGCAAAAGCACAGAGACGCAAACATGCGTGCTTGGTAAATCCAGGGAACAGAGCACAATAGGGTGCTTGGTTGAGAGACAGAAGCAAGGGGAAGGGGGAGCAGTTTTCAGTAAAATTGAAATAGTGGGCTGGGTCCAGTTTGTCAACAAGTGCATTTTCTACACAAGAACATGCGTCAATCCCTTGTAATTTTTAGATGATGGTCCTAGGCGGTGCTTATCGAAAAGTCCTATTTGGAAACCCAAGAAGATCTGAGATTACAGAGTTCTTACCAGTCAACGGCAAAGACAGCTTTTAGCTCCACTCCCAGATTATCTTTCCTCCAAGACTTGCCCCCACAGTGCACCCCCCGGCCCCTCCCATGCCTGTTCAGAAGCAGATAGCACCTCGGTCGGTCTCTTTTCCCTGCATGCAGGGACTGTTGCTCTTTAGTCTTATCACTCACACCTCTCTAGACTCTCCTGCGGGTCCACCCTGCAAGCTCTGCCTTCCCCTCGACTACAGAGAGAACTTTCTCTTCCTTGGTTTTCAGAGCTGGGGAAATCCTATCACTCCTAAGAACTGAAAGGTCTAAAAGTTAAGGGCTACAATGGAAACTCCTTACGGTGGAGCGAGCCTCTTGACCTTGGTTAGAGACTATATTAATGCTTTCCCTCTGTGTATGATCTTTAAATTCTTATTAAATGAAATCAGGTAATGATTACTCTTTTTAGAAATTGAAAACACTGATACACATTCTTTTTTTTTTAATAGTTTATTGTCAAGTTGGTTTCCATATAACACTCAGTGCTCATCCCCACAAGTGCCCTCCTACACATTTTAAGAAGCACAAGCTAGACTATAACTATGCCCTCTCTCCCCTCTTGATGTAGAAATTTCAAAGTAACAACAACAACAACAAAAAACCATGTTTAGCTTTCTTTTCCATCGTTTCTAATATATATGTTGGGTGGCTTATATAGTCACATATTTTCTTTTCATATAATGTCTGTTCTTCTAGGAATCTGCTTTGAGAAAATAATTGGAGTGCAATCAACCTATGAGCACCCCACTGTCCCAAAAGTTGGGACCCTACATTTCTGCCTACTCAGGAGTAGTTGAATTGATTTATGTAGAGCCACTAAGAATTATCATTTGGGGAAATGATGACAACATAATTTTAAATGAAAACCTGAGAGGGGCGCCTGGGTGGCTCTGTCGGTTGGGTGTCCGGCTTCGGCTCTGGTCATGATCTCCCGGTTAGTGGGTTCGAGCCCCATGTCAGGCTCTGTGCTGACAGCTAGCTCAGAGACTGGAACCTGCTTCAGATTCTGTGTCACCCTCTCTCTCTGACCCTCCCCTGCTCACGCTGTCTCTCAGAAATAAATAAAACATTAAAAAAATTATAAATGAAAACCTGAGAAACAGTAGTATACTAGATATTGATATATAAGCATTGCGAAAATGGTAGAGAGGAAGACTACAAAATGTTAGCCGTAGCTACAGCTCAGTGCGATGTTATGCATGACTTTTATTTTCTTCTTTACAGGAAGAAGAGACATTAGATCAGCATCAGGAAGGAGGACCAGGTGTGTGCCAGGCAGGAGATGCTTAGGCTGTAGCTCAACCTTAAAACTGAATAGTAAAGGGTCGCCTGGGGGGCTCAGTCTGTTGAGCCTCTGACTTCAGCTCAGATCAAGATCTCATGATTCGTAAGTGTAAGCCCTGCGTCGTTGGGCTCTGTGCCGACAGCTCAGAGCCTGGAGCCTGCTTCGGATTCTGTGTCTCCCTCTCTCTGTGCCCCTCCCTTGCTTGTGCTCTGTCTCTCTGTCTCAAAAATACATAAAGGTTAAAAAAATTTTTTTAAACTGAATAATAAAGACAAAGGGCATGTGCTTAATGGGACCCAGGCTGAAGGCCCCAGGGACAAATATGATGGCCAGCAGCAGGGAAGGAAGGAGCACAGTTACTCAAGATATCAACAAAACAGAGGACACAAAAACAGACCTATGTTCCTGAAGGCTTAAAATGACTTGAGGCAAATAAAGAAAATCAGTGATGCTAGAAGATTCCGGGTCTGGGATCCCAGTTCTAGATACATTTGCTTCATGGATTCCAACAAAGTCTTTCATCCCTCGTTTATGCCAATTTTGAGAGGGACTCCATTCCTACAGTTACATGCTGTTCGGCCTTTCTGGAACAGTGATATTGCTTCATGAAAAAAAGTTCTGACTTCACAGTGGCTACCATAAGAGGAAGGGCTAGAAAAATCATTTTAAAAGTGATTTTTGCATGTTCTTTGGCAACTTTGCTTTGTTTAAAAAATTATCTAAGTATTAAAATAATGGAAATTTTAGGTTTTGCTATTATGAGCTGAAAACAGGGCTTTGCTGAAAAAATTAAGGACAATTCTGGTGTGAATCCTATGTTTATTGTTTTAAAAGCACTGTGCTAATACCAAAAGAATGTATTTCTGGTGGGAAGTGGTATATTTCCATGGCTTCAGGGAATTTGACTTCTGTCCTAAAAATATATTTCCTTAGATATTATAAACAAAACACCTTAAACAATAAAAAAATGAAAATATGGTCAAAAACCTATAGCAAACAGCAATATTTTACATCCTTATTAGTTAAAGACACTAGATCTATAAGAAAAAAATGAACATCCACAGACTAGTCCCGCCAAAAAAGTGTACAAGTTCTATAAAAGGAGTTTCCAAGAGAAGATTTGCATATGAAAAATGCAAATATAAATGCTAACCTTGCTAATGATCAAAGGGAGGAGTAATGACCTATCAGTAAAACAAAATTTGCTCCTAGTACATGGAATGTGTTATGGAGTTTTTCATAGTAAGATTTGATGCTGGTGAGTATAAAGTACAATGAACATCTCTACAACCCCCTGGTATGGCACATTGCTGAGTTGGGTCTGTGGCACAATTTAAACTGGGCTTGAAACTAGTCATAAGAATGTTTGAAATTTGTTATTTGCAAAAGCACAAAGAGATGCATAAATCCATGTAAGTAGCTGCTCATGATGGCATTTTTGTAATAGCAAAAATCATCAAAACAGAGGGCATCCTTGATTTTGTAAATTTCTTTATTTAAAAAAAATTTTTAATGTTTATTTTTGAGAGAAGGATAGACAGACAGCATGAGCAAGGGAGGGACAGAGAGAGGGAGACACAGAGCCTAAAGCAGGCTCCAGGCTCTGAGCTCTCAGCACAGAGCCTGATGCGGGTCTCGAACTCATGAACCTCCATATCATGGCCTGAGACAAAGTTGGACGCTCAACCAACTGAGCCACATGGACACCTGGGGAATCTTGCATATTCAGGGGACTAAGAAGAGTGAAGTGTTTTGTCCAAGATCATGTGGCAAGTGTGTAGTGTCAAAGACAAACCAGGCAGTAGCAAATCCATAAGGTCAGATGCTAAACAGTAATGACTATTCAAATAGGCAAGTCATGAGTGTCCAACATGAACTGAACTCAACTTCTGTTTGCTGAAAGGTGTCTGGGTGTTTGGAAGGCACAATGAGGAACTAGGGAACGGGTGGGCAGGGCTCAGTAGAGTCAGGAAAGGTAAGAATTACAGAAAGCCAGGAAAGATTGGGTTGGTCGATGTGAAACTCATCTGGGATCCTAACTGGGGCTTATGGATGTTAGGATCCTCCCCAACCACAGAGGCTGGGAGTCGGGGACCCAGTCTTCAGGTGGTGGTGGGAAAACATAGTCTATTCTCTTAGCAGCCTTGAGCTTCCCAGATAGTCACTTTGAGGAGAGCTAGCATTATGCCAGAGATGCAGCATGGGGCTATTAGAAACTATGTGTATGTTTTTCAAGTCTTTACAGGTCAAGGGTGAAGTCTAGACACTGAGTGGAGCAGAGGGTTTGAGGGAGCCTGGCTAGAGTTTGGTCAATGAGAGTCTTTCCCCAAGCAAGCTCCAGAATAGAACCCAGTTCTCCTGTCCCCTGTTCTAATACTCCTCCTGCTTTGAGTACCAAGAATTTTCTGACCTGAATGGGAACTCCAACCAGATCAGAAAGGATAAGAATGATAAGGAGATGATAAGGAGAAATAAAATATTTGCCCATGAAAACAGTCTCCCCCTCAGCCATACCCCATTTTACTGGATCTTGATTAGAATGCTCAAAGCCAATCTTTCCTCCTGAGTGGAGCATTTCCATCTGTTCTGTGGGGTTAATGCTCGAGTCTGAGTATTTAGTGGGTTGAAATAAATTATGCCTGGTAGTCTCACCACAAAACTGTCAGTAAATTATCAGTTTAAATGTATGCTACATATAAAATCCTGGGTGGTTCAATCTCTCACAGAGCTGACCAGTGAAGTGCTTTCTTGGGTATTGATTTCCTCAGCTCGCCTTGAGCAAATGTATCACTCAGGAATCCTCTGTTGGTCAAGAATCTGAGAACAAATAGCATTGTAGAGCTGTTTTGTGTCTTCAAAACTTGATGGGATCAAGAACTTTCTGGGATCACAGTAAAACTAGGGAAATCCGGGAAAAAAAAAAAAAAAGCCAGCATTGACTTTGTAAAAACAGTGTCTTTCCCACCCAGTTACTTCACGTTTAGCCATCACTGACAGCTTCTTCCTTGTCACCCCCCTCTTTTTTCATTTTCACTTTCCCCTTCTCTCCAACTTTGGTCCTTCCTCCCTCTTCCTTTCTTCCTTCTTTCCACACTTTTTGCCTTCAACTCTCTAATTCACTTAGTAAACATTCTTGGCTCCCATTCGTTGCCAGACCATGTAGTCACCCATTGAGAGACAGGCTAACATGGCACCAGATGCATTGGCTTTGGGTCAGACAAGGCAAGACCAGTTTTAGGGTCAGTGTTAACTACCTGCCTACAGTGACCAAGCTGTGCGATCTCTACATATTCATTAACTTCATAAGTATACATTTATTGTGAGCCCCTTATGTGTCTTGAGGTGTGCTAGATGTACCCTCTGTGGTTTTTAAAATTACTTCATGGAATGGGCAAATGGCTGTTCACTCTTGGGCTATTGTGATGATCTAATAAAAGACACATGTGACAAAGGGAACCTCATACCTGGCTTATTGCAGACGCCTAATAGATATTCTCTTCCTGGTATTTTCTTTCAGCTTCCTAAATGCCAAATGTGTATATATAAGACCCCGTTTTTGAAAGGATCTCATGGGCTAGCCAAAAAAAGTAGATTTCTTAGTTTAAAAAATGCTGTATTTCATACATGCTAAGTCCGACATATTTCACATTTTTCCATCTTTGAAGTCAGAAAGCTTGTCAAAGTTGCTGTTATGGCAATGCTGGGGCTACTGTGGTGGTCACATGAGGGACAGAGCTGTGATCGTCAACTCCGCTTTAGTCCATGTCATTAATACTCACATGTGGAATTTAAAATATCATCAGAGAGATCCTGTTATGATTCAGCAGTGAAACAAGAAGCCATTTGGGTGTACCAAAAAAAGCACAAAAATAGGGAAGTGAGGCATTACCTTGGTATCGTTGAAGCAAATGGTCTTTGTCAAAAAAATAAATAATAATCAAATAACCTGCCCACATCAAAGCGTGCAGAAAGCTGTCACAGCTTAGAAGGAAATGTCATACACGATGGTGAAGTTGTCTCCTTAGATATGTTGCATTACCCTCAGACACAGTGCCCTGGATGGAAAAACACAGACATGCATGATGCTGATCATGAAGAAAGGCTTTGTGAACAAAACAAACAGCAACAACAAAAAACCTTGGGTTCAAATGGTGACTCGGTCTCTTGTAAACTTGAGTAAAAGATTTCATCTTGCTGGAACTCCACTGCTCTGTTGAAAGGGGAGCATGTACCCAAAGGGGTGGTTATGAAAATAAATTCAATAGACACTATGAAATGAAATGAGTTTTAGCTGCAAAGTGTTATCAGAACACAGATATTTTGCACAGCTGATTGGTTACCTGTTTCTCAGTTCTATTTTTTTTTTCCTGAAACCAGCAAGTCCTTGCTATTGGTGGCTATTCAGCGTTCAGCTCCCCACCGGCATTGTGGGGTGTGATGTGTGCGCACAGGCATCATTCAGTCTGGAAGCACCATGCACCTGTGCCTGATGCTTTGCTGCTGCTGTCAGCATTGTTGTTTCTAAAATTGTCATGCTCCCTGCATTCCTGAAGGTTTCATGAGCAGGTATTGAAATGGATCATTTAAGCATAGAAAGTGAACAGCGAATCCCAGTGACTTGTCGAAGTTCAAATGGAACATTAGAGTCGAATCCCCTGTGGCCCTGATACTCTCCACCATGCCTGGACTGACTCCATCATGAGAATGTATCTGAGCAGAAACTGAGGTTCATTGGTACCTCCTCTTCTGAGAAGCCAGAGGCTGCAAGGGTGGGGACGAGAGGCTGGGCTTGGGTTGACCTTCTAGGGCTAGGGCTGTCCCTTGCTGTGTCTTGGAGAAGACTATGGGGGATGATGGTGTCAAGGAGATCTAGGGTTCCATGCAGCAGAAAAAGCCTCTGCGTGTCAACATCTCTGAGGCCAAAGGAATGGGAGAGAAGGTGCAGGAGGGGCCTGAGGGGCAGACATGTAAATGTTGGGGACACTTGGGAGGGGCTGGAGGGGGACCGTCACTGGCAAAGGGGCTCCACTTGCCCCCTGCCTACCAGAGCAGAAGAGGGAGCAAATGGAATGGGTAAGGAGTGGTTAGTAACCCCAAAAGACGGACAGAAACACATTTGACTGTACCTATTGTACATTTAGGTGGAAAGAGGGGCCATATGTTTTAAATCCAAGCAAATACATCTTTTAAAATTTTACTCTACATTTTGAAAGTGTAAATAAATACAGAAAAATATGCAGATCCTAAATGTCAGTGCAATGGACTGTCACAAGATTCGAAACTAACATTACTAGTGACCAGAAGCCTCTTCTGTGTCCTCCTGGTCACTATCACCTTCTCAGGGTAACCACCGTTCTGATGTCTTGCATCCTAGATTGACATTCCAGGCTTAAGTACCTTGTACTGCCTCTGCAGCTGGGAGAATAAAAACCGAAGGTGTAAAGGCAGGTGCTGTGCTTCAGGTAGGAAGTGAGGCCATGATCTTCGGCCCTGAACGGGCATCAACTTGAGCAGAAGACAGAGCTGGATTTGAATTACTTACACATGTGCCATTTCCTGATTGCCTGATTTGAGGAATGCCTTTTTTTCCCCTCCCCAAATTCAGGTTTTCTCATTAGTAAAGTGGGGACCAGATGCTGAATCAGTAGTGATGTTGTCAAGCTAAGTGAGCTAATATCTGACTATTATCCCCACTCAGAACCTGGTGCTCGGTTAGTATTGGTTGGAGGATACATGTGTGAATGAAAACAGAAAAAATAGGTGACCTATGGGAAGGGACACAGACATTGATTTCTGGAGAATGATAGAGGAAGCTTCCCTAAGTCCCTGGCAGGAAATGGGTTATAACTGGAAGAGCATGAAACAGACGAGGCAGAGAGCTCACACTCATCCCCTAGCACGACCTCTGACTTGCTGGGTGACCTCTCTCTTTCCTCCCTGGGCCTCAGTTTCCTCTCCCATAGTTGATGGATTCTACCATAGGTTCTTCCTACTACGAACCTAGCTCAAAAATCCTGAATCTGTAATTGGCTAACTTGGAAAACCACAGAATAAAAATAAGCAATAATCACAGTGCCCAATGCCAGAGACAAATTGAGTATGTTGAGGGAGAGAAATTAGGCTGTAGAAAGAATTCAAAATCATCGTATATAAAGTTGATAGTTAAGCACATGTTAAATCTACCTATAGTAGACCCGGGTAGACTCACGAGGGGTCCACGTAGTAGATATAGAAGAGTATTCTGCATGACAGTAAGCAGTAACATCAATTACTAACCAATGTCCTGGAGACAAAGAAAGAATGGCTCAGTCTAAGGTATAGTCTATGAACATGATAGAATAGAGGCCCTGGGAGAAGCCACATGTCCTGGCATCAGAATGATTCAAACTGACACATGAGACATCAGGATTGCATAGTTTGGCCCCCCAGCCCTGAGATTGTGACTTTAAGACCCTGATGGGACAGAGCTCAAATCAATGAAATGGCCACAAAATTATCTATGAATAGTTCCCAAAATCATCTAGAACACATTCAGGTGTCATTGACATTTAAATAGTTGAATTGAAATGATTTTCTCTTGTAGAACTTGAATAAGCATTCACAGGCTAGGGTTATTAGAAGTTACCTTCCAAAAAAACACTTTAGCCTAAAATTAAAAATAGATAACATTATAAAAAGATTCCTTGTAATGCAAATAAGATCAAGGACCCTTCATGAGGAGCAGGAAGCTGAATTCTCCCCTCACTCTCATGCCTTAAAAGAGACTAATTTTTGCATTAATTGTAACACCATACTTTATAACAGGGCCAAACTACAAAAGAAATAGGATGGATTTAATAAGCTTTACTATCTTGAAAAAGGGAAAAATAAAAACAATTTTTTGGAAGAGAACTGTTTTTCCTCTGCCAGTAAATTCTAAGATGGATTTATCCCAAGAGCCCTGCAGACGTCAGCTGAAAATCCAGGGCTCGTGACTGCTAGTATTTTGCTCTGTGCACTACATCATTGTGCAGTATTTTACTCTGCTTTTCACCTCAAAAGATTTTGAGCACGCATTCAGCAGATCATCACAGAAATCCACTCTTTCAGTTAGAGATCCATTCATTCATTCTTTCTTAAAAAAAAAAAAAAATCCCCAACTTCCAAAACATCTATTAGTGTTAGATGCTGTACATTCAAAAATGAATGAGGGTCATGGTCCCATGGCCTCTAAGGGTCCACAAGCTCAAGGAAAAAGCAGAAGCCCCGAAGTGCAAGAGTTATATAGAGACATAGATCAAGGTCAGCCCTAGAGAGGGCCCACTGAAGGACCAGGACACACAAAGTGTCCTTCTATCTCCTTTTGGCTTTGTTTGAATCATATCTATGAGCCCTTGGAAGGGTAGATCTGACTCCCGAAGGAAGGCATTGTCCACGCAACGCTTGACAATGGAGAGAAATGAGTGAGTCTGGTCTCCTTGCCACCAGCGGTGCCTCTGTTCCCATCAAGCAGGGAAGTTGAATGTTAAGGGACACTGAAGGCAGCCAGGCCAGCCGATGTGGGTTGTTCAGGGGTGAGATGAGGAGAGATTGTCTCTTAACCAAAGCTAAGGGATTGGAGAAAAATGGAGCAAGGTGGAGAAGAGGACCCCCCAGCCCCCAAATAGCCCTGCCTTCCACCCCTCTTCCCACAAGGCCAAACCCCAAGCCTGAAGCCAGCACAGGAAGAACATGGTGGGGAGGGAAGTCACCGGAAGGCCCATGAGCAAAGAGATGGGCAATGATAGGTCATCATATACTTTCCCCATTGGCCTGCCTACACCATTAAAGGTCCAAGATCAAAGTAGATGAATAATAAGGGATAAAACTAGATTAGGTGAATTAATATTTTGAAATTATTTTAAATACAAGCTGAAATTCCACTTGACCACATCCTGACAGTGACATGCTAAATTTGTCGTTTATCAACCTGAGCCTCGATTTCCTCATCCTAAAACAAGGAACCGTCCCATCGACTTCAAAGGCTTAAGGAAATCTTAGGTGTGAACACACTTAGTAAACTGTCAAGAGCCCTTTGGTATTCTTAATCCTATAATCATACTTTTGCACAGTGGGAAATTTTTAATCTTCATGTCTTTAAGGAGTATTGTGTGTCTTGTTTTGCCTTCCTTAATTAGAAAGGTACTGATCTTGGAGAATCCCCCCATGCCCTCTTGGACTTTGGATTTCAAACCCCGTCTTCAAGGCTGGCACCAGTCCAGGCAATGGAAAGAGTATGAACTTGGCAAGTCTTCTGAAGTCATGATCTCTAATCCCAGCTCGGCCATTTAAAAGCTGTGTGACCTTGAATAAGTGGCGTAGGCCTTCTGTTTACTGGTCTGTAAAAATGGACGGAAAAACACTGCATTCCCTACGTCAGGGGAAGAACACAGTACATTGATCAATTCTGAAACTAGTGAATTGTTATTTCTCCAGTTGGATCCGTATCAATGGCAAGTTACTCTCAGAATAGACCAGAGATTTCTTTTGCCCCAGCTTCTATGAATATCAAGCACAACCCTTTAGTCTTTTGTAAGGGAAGCGAAACGTTGCCTTTTATAAAAGAGCTCCTCAGTGGCAGGCTGCCCAGCTCCGTCAGCACTCCCTCTGCTTATGTGAAGCTCCAGACTTGTATTGATATCTGCACGCATATGTTGGCTCCGCTCCTTCTTTGCGGGCGATAGATTGCTTCTGCTGAAGTTGCCAGTGCAATATTTTGAAAATAGACATCCATTTCTAGAAGAAAAGAGATCCAAATAAGAATTTTTTATATATATTTTACATTAAAAACTATTATAATCAGTGTCTTTCCTGTCAGCGCCATATTTGAAGCTGTTTAATAATCACTCTTGTAATGACCACCCAAGGGGGTAGAGGGAGGCGTTTGGGGGGAAAAAAACCTATGGGCTGCTCATATCTGTACAAAGAATATGGACCAGGTCTATGCTAGGGCAGGCTTTGAGTTTCTCAGTCTTATCATTGCATCAAATTGTGGGTTAAATGGTGTCTCCTCAAAGTCCGTATGGTGAAGGCTCAACCCCAGAATCTCAGGATGTGAACTTATTTGGAAATAAGGTTGTTGCATGTGTAATTAATTAAGTTAGAATGAGATTAGAGTGGGCCCTAATCCAATATGACTATGTCTTTATAAAAAAGGGAAATTCTGACACAGACATGTACACAGGGGGAAACAGACATTCCCGTGATGCTTCTACAAGCCAAGGACCACCAAGGATTGCCAGCAAAGCACCAGCAGCTGGGGGAGAGGCTGGGAACAGGTAAGACGGCACCCTAACCACTAACACCTAGACCTTGGACTTTTGGCCTCCAGAACTGTAAGGAAGAAATGTCTGTCATGTTAGCAGCCATGTCTGTGTCAATTTGTTACAGCAGCCCACACAAACTAATACCCTTCGTACATGCCTGATATTTCCGAGAATTAGGGATTGTTAGAACTGGGAGGCACATTTAGAAATCATTTGGTACAATCACCTTATGATCCATAAAGAAGTAATATCTAGAAGGATCCTTCCATACCTAGAGGTGAGGCATTGATGGGAAGCCTGGATTCCTGGTGACCAGGAGCCTGGTGGTGTTTATTTTCCTGCACTAGACTCTTTGCTAAGAGTTCAACAGGGAGAAGAGTTGAAGTTATTCAATATAAAGAGCACCATCAACCTAGAAAGATCCAGACTTTAAGGTCATCTCCTGCTCGGCTCACTGAGGCACTCTACATCCCATCCAAGCTTCGAGGTGCAGATGTCCCGGCTCTGGTTCAGACCCACTCAGGACATGTGCCAGGCCCGATGCCTGTGCTTCTGTGGGGCTTGAAGAGTCTGCTTCTCAGGGAGTGAAAAGTTAGGCCTGGAATGTGCCCTAACCAGGCATTCGTACAACTCTTTCACCTTCTTCTAGTCTTTGCTCAAACATCACTGTGTCCCCTTTCCTACCCTGTTCTACCGTTTTATAAATAGCATTTATATCACTCCCTGGTTATTATATTTGTTTATATTTATTGTCTGGGTCTCCCTACCAACACGTAAGCTCCAGAAAGTTAGTAATCTTTTTTCTGATTTGTTCACCAACGTATTCCCAGTGCCCAGAATAATAGTATTCACCATATACTGGGCTTCTACTATATTTTGCTGTTGTTGAAAGAATGCATATTTTTAAAAATATCTTTATTTGAATGCTTCCAATGAGACCACGAAATTTATTGCTTTGCTGATTTGGAAGATGGCCTTGTAGCAGAGGCCTCGACTACTCAGGGGACCTCTTAACACGGGCAACCGTGGGTGTTGCTCCAGCAGCCTGGGTGATAGCCCGGAGCTGCAGCTCGCTGAGGGAAAGCAGCCTGAGCTAAACACAGGGGGAGAAAACTAAGCCTTAGCATTTAGCTGGCAATGACCTCTCTTTTGTAATTTCCAAATCTGTTCCCCAGTTGTATTTTTTTAATATTATAATTAGACTATGGTGACAAAAACATAAATTAGACAAGCAGGTCTACATACCCTCTAGAGGTAGAAAAGTCACCAAGGTAGCAACGAGGAACATGAGGTTGCTTGAATTTAAACTAAAAGTGATTAAAGGTGAAAATCCAGCTCTGCAGTCACATGAGCCTCACCATCATTTCTTAATAGCCACGTGTGGCTAGTGGCTGCCGGATCTGACAGGGTAGATGTGGAACATTCCCAGCATCGTGGGCAGAAGAGCTCCATATGTGTTTCTTAACATCTGAGATTTTAGCACCATGAAATGAAGGCATCACGATGAACAACAGAATATTTCATTCCTCTCTTCCGTCATGGGACACATTGACCAGAAAGATTTAGGCCAAGTCGACTCTGCCGGGCTCCATGCTCACTTTCTTTCCTATGATCTTTCCTATGATTCCTAGATCTGTGCATGACTAGGACCATGGCTATGGCATGTTTTCACCAGGTTATTGTATCGGTCATTCAGATTCTGGGACATTTTGATCCATAGTCAAGAAAAGCATCATTGGAAAGGGCACAGGTATGCAATGCTTTGGTTAGTTCAGGAAAATAGGTATATAGTTTGGGATGACTGGGCTGTGGAGTCACTGGGGGGAGTTGAGGGTCCTTGCGTGCTAAGAGCTGTGGAAAGGAAGTGACCCAACTGTAAGACCCTCGAGGTTGGGAGCTATGGCTATTTACACATTTATACCCTCAGCACCCAATGTAATGTATATTAAGCTATTCACATACATACTTCTGTCGTCATTCTTGTTGAATGAGTGAATCATGTAATCAGCTGAGGAACACATCAACCATCTGACTAATGACAGATGAACCAGGGCCAGTTGCATTGTTGGGATAGGAATTCTGTTCTTTGGTAATAAGTAGATTCCAAAATTTCAAAGGTTGATGCTGCAGAGGCTGGTTTTTAGTCTAATTTTGTGTGTCTAAAATAGGTCAAGGGGAAGGCTCATCTTTCACGTGGTCGCTCAGGGACCCAGTCTGGTGCATGACTTGCTATAATTTAGCTATGACATCCTGACTGAGTGGCCTGTGAGGCCACCAAGGTGGGGACAAGAAGAGATGGGGGAGTGCCCTGGCACTTAGCTATCTCAGCACAAGAATGATAGCAGTCACTTCCACTAGAAGGTCATTGGTGAGCACATGTCACATGACCCCAGTCCCTGCAAGGGAGACTGGCCATGGAAGGTGGCACTTAACGTACTGGGTGAGCACTCACTGTCTACCTCACCAGATCACACAGGACCGTGACAAGAAGCTTCAACTCTACCATTAGTGGTTTTCAACCACAGAATCATTACAAGCAAAAATAGAACTTTTCTGGTTGCAAGGATGGCACTGAGAGAAGGAGCCATAAATCTGCCCACTCAGCAAACTCTCGTGTACCCTCTCTGTACCTTACCTGTTCCTCCAGGTGATCTAGGGCTCCTTGAAGCCCTTGGCATGCTGCAGGCAGGAAGTGGTGTGATCCCATTTTCCCTTTGGAAATATGAATGCTGCACAGCTGAGGAGGGGGCCGGGGAGAAGTGGATTAGACAGAGGGTATGCAGGTGTGTGTCAAGGTGAGCGGCAGACACAGGTTCAGAGGCTCATAGAGCCCTTCCAATGAGAGACAGTGAGGGTCTCAACCATGCCGCCAAGGAACTCCATATGTTTTCCCAATTTTCCCCACCTCAAAATTCTGCATCTGTTTCTCAACCTGATCTCATTTCACCCTTATAGAGCTGGACATTGGAGTCAGCAAACTCTCTGTAAAGGGCCAGGAAGGCCATTCGATCACTCTTGCAACTACCCAGCACCGCTGTTGTGAAAAAGCCAAGAGGGACAGTGTGCAGAAGAATTTTACTTAAAAATGTTGAAATTTGAATTTCCTAGAATTCCCACAGTTTGTGAAGCATTATTCTTTCTTTGATTTGTTTTCAATCACTTAAAAAATGTGAAAAACAGGGTGCTTAGGGGGTTCCATCGGTTGAGCATCTGACTTCAGCTCAGGTCATGATCTCGTGGTTCATGAGTTCAAGGCCCGTGTCAGGCTCTCTGCTGTCAGCTCAGAGCCTGCTTAGGATCCTCGTCTGTCTGTCTGTCTGTCTGTCTCTGCCCCTCCCCCACTCACGCTTTCTCTCAAAAATAAATAAATATTTTTAAAAAATGAAAAACATTCCTAACTCACGGGCAAGATGAAAACAGGCTGTGGGCCAGATTTGGCTTGATGAGGCATGGTATGCGGACACCAGGAGTTTTGAATCCTGAGTGATTGTATCATTGCGAACAGGACTTCTATTCACAAAGGTAATTCCCCTTTTATTTTTGAAGTGGCATACTTTGTGATGGAATAAAAAGAAAGGTGTGTGACTAATGTCTTCAATAATTTTTCCATGAAACACTCGGAGACCCTGAAAAAATAAAAAACAATACTGGAAATCATTGTTGATTCAGTCAATGCTGGTGTGTTTTAATTTTGTACCACCCCCGGGCACTGTTACAAACCCACACAATTAGAATAAACAAAGCAAAGTAAAACAGAGCTGGAAGGCTCTAGCGTTCCTGGGTTTCTTCTTGCCTCTGTAATAGAAACCCAGAAATAAAGATGCTCTCCCTCAGGCACCTCCCGCTGCGGAGACCACCAGTTAATTGTAAGAATTCCCAGAATCACTGAACTGAGGAAAAGCCTGGACTCTTACAGCCAAGAAAACAATTCTGTTCAATTTTTCCTTATCAGAAGTCATCCTATCCCTGAAAGCACCCAAATGACTGAACACACCAACTAAAGCATCAAATGAAAGTATTTGTTCTTAAAGTGATTTCTTCCCAAGTTTCAAAGGAAGGCAGATTTCCTTTAGATAATTTGGGGGGGGGGGGAGACCTAATGGTTTAATGCTGAGAACCAGAATCACCCCACATCTCCGAACCCAGAGATAGCCTTTGTAAACCAGAGGCCATTTCTGTAACATAATGGGGACTGTATCAAATTTACATATTTATAGCCTGATGCTTTTTTCACTCATCATTGTGCTCTGAACGTTTCTCCATGTCATTAAAAAGCCCTAGGATGTTTTGTTGTTGTTGCCCGTAGAATTTTGCACAGATACAGTTTTATCTAATTAACCGGATGTATTGAAAACAACCTTTCATGAACAATCATGCAATTCATCCGCAAATATTTCCTGCATGCCTCTTTGATGCCAGGGTCCGGCCTAGACACCGCAGGGAACACAGTCCTCATGCTCATGGAGGTGACACATGGGCAACTTTCTGGGGGAAGTCCTTAATGGGATCCTGTGGTCCTGAGGCGAGCACAGTTCAATCTCTGCTTCCTGGGAGCTCTCAGTTAGGGAGGGAGACAGGTGGGCGGTCCAACTACAGTCACCCCAAAGTGTGGGTGAGAAGGATGCCATGAACCTACTGAGGAGGGGTGCGTGGGGGGGTTGGTGCCAGGGTGGGAGGGAGAGCTTCTGCAAAACAAAATGATGATGTTTTGACAGCTGTTTTGGTTCTAGTCCGAAGTATCTAGATACAGACCATACTGTGTCCAAGACTCTGCCCGCGAGAGTGTGGCCTGGTTAGTTACTTAGAGAGGACCTAGCATTTAAGATGAACTCATACTCACCAGAGCAAGAAAGATACAGCCTATCCTGCTAGATGACCCTCTCTTTCTATCGTCCAGTGGATGACATTTTGGACCAGGAGTCAGTTCTTTAACCCTGGTCTCAGCCCCAATGGAGATTATGATACCCATGTGCCTTGTCATGCAATAAACATTTTCTGTGGTCAATCATCTCAGTAAACCAGACTCTCCTCCAGGGAAGGTGCTGGCCCTGCCTAGAATGGAAGAGCTTCCCTCTAACTGTATGTTAAGTAAATAAGCATTATCGGGGCGCCTGGGTGGCTCAGTCCATTAAGCATCCGACTTCGGCTCAGGTCATGATTTCATAGTCTGTGAGTTCTAGCCCTGCTTCGGGCTCTGTGCTGACAGCTCAGAGCCCGGAGCCTGCTTCAGGTTCTGTGTCTCCCTCTCTCTCTCTGCCCCTCTCCTGCTTGTGCTCTGTGTGTGTCTCTCTCTCAAAAATAAATAAAGCAAAAACGTTTTCTTTTTAAATAAATGAGCATTATCTTGGTCATCCAGAGCCCTGGCTCTGAAATGGGGATAGAACGTCTGCTTTATTTTCACAAAGTGGTTATGCAATCATAATAGGAAAGCATCGTAAAACGAAACACAAAGTGTTGTAATAACCCATTTTCAAGTGAAGTTTCATATCGTTTCTGAAGAATGCTCTCAAATTCCCAAGATGTTTTTCCATGTGATGATTTTTATTATTTTTAACCATAGGAGCAAGTTTAAGCAGAATTTTCCTAAACTCCTGTAACTCTTCCAGAGAACATGGATACCCGGATGGCTAAAACACCTTCAGAGACCAGAGCTTACATTCAGACCCCAGACTGCCCAGCCTTGAGCATGCTATTTAAAGCCTGTACACCACAATTTCTTCTTTAGCAAGACTCTTCCTCATAGTACTGCTCTGGGGAATCAAGGAGATATCACAAGATGATATAAGTAAAGCCCCCAGCATCAAGGCTAGCAGAGATTAAACACTAAATTATTATTATTATTATTGCTGCTATTGTCATCCTATATCACTTCTTAATGCAGCCTGGGTTTTCACTACTTGGGCACACTGGTGTGCCGATCACCAGCTCAGGAGATGTCCTTACCCGCATGATGGTTCATTTATGTCTCTTCCATCTCTGTGTTGGATCTAAAAACTGTTTCAAACCACCTGGTTTAAAAAATGTGAATTTGGGGGTGCCTGGGGTGGCTTAGTCAGTTGAGCGTCCGACTTCTGCTTAGGTCATGATCTCGCGGTTCATGGGTTCGAGCCCCGCGTCGGGCTCTGTGCTGACTGCCAGCTCAGAGCCTGGAGCCTATTTCAGAGTCTGTGTCTCCCTCTCTCTCTGACCTTCCCCTGCTCATGCTGTTTCTCTCTCTCTCTCTCTCTTTCTTTCTCTCTCTCTCTCCTAGAAATAAATAAAAAATATTTTTTAAAAATGTGAATTTGTTCCAGCATGATAGACACATGAGGGGATAATTTGAGTGCAATGTGAATACGGGCTTGGATATGCCTTATTTCATGTGCAGGAGAGTGCATACAGCTGACATGCAAAGCACACACACCTCCTACACCTTCCAGCAGGTTGCAGATCGCAGCATGGGTTGTGACCACACCCATCCATCTCTGGTGCTAGAACGTTCTCTGATTTCAGATCCCCCTCCGGCCTTGACTTCACACTAGCTCACAAGTTGTTTCCTTCCAAATACCAAACTCTAGGTCTCCTCCAAGAAGAGCGCTGTATTCATGGTGGTACATATGCAAGTCTTCATAGTCTAACCCGAGCACATCTCTACTGCCATTTTTATTAGGTGCCCATCTTCGTGAATCTGTGTCACTGAAGATTTCGAGTATTGTAACCTCATTTTTTGCCCAAGCCCTATGGTTTTTAGCTGCATACTTTTGCCCAGAGCTGTCATTTATAGGAACACATATGTGGAACGTAGCAGAATTCACCGTATTGGACCTCATGTTCTCTTGTAACTATTTTATCTTGCTGGACGTATCGTCTACTGAGATCAGTTTTGCTATTTTATTTTCAAGTTCAATCAGGTGTTCCATGCAAGTGTTTTATTCTAATTTCACAGGTGGCTTATCCGGTGCTTAGTGAGAGTGACACCTAGCTTAGCTCTTCATAAGTGAGTGGTGACATCAGAATTAGAAACGCTTTGTGGCTTTTATTCCAGGGGAAGCAGCACATTGCTGTGTCAACAGTACAGTTGCTGGAGTGGCACACAGCGAAACTATAAATCCTGGTCGACCAAATCCTCCTACGTGTGTGCCCTCAGTAAACTCCTCAGATCTTCAGACTTCATTCTCCTAATACATAAACATCAGGGAAACCAACCCTCACTTCTCAAAGCCGCTCTGGAAATTACGTGGGAAATGCCAATCTAGTGCCTCAGAAAGGGCAGACGTGTGTACTCTTCTCTTTCCTTTATGCAATAAAGCCCTATAAGTTTTATCGAGCATGTATTTAGTTCCACTGTTCTGAGTACTTTCCGTGTATCAATTTAATCTTTATAGCACCTAATACAGAGGATTCCATTATTATTTCTATTTTACAGATGAGTAAACAGATACAGAGAAAAGTTAGGTGCTTTGCCTAAAATCAAAATGCCAGTGGTTAAAGTATTGACTTTCAACTCCAAACCACCCTACTCTGCTTTGTGGTGCTGGGCCCTGGGCCCTGCAAAGCACTTGTCTATTTTGCCACCTGGATACCCACAAGTCTCCGTGAAGTGGAAGGGACTTGATCTTTCCTGTTTGCTTCCGTATCACTCCCTTAAAAATGTGCTCCCCCTGGAGGAAGCAAATCCCTCCTATTGCAACAGATGACTCTACCTTACAGTTTTCCTACCACTTGCAAGACAAGGTCTATTATGGATTCCCCAAGGACAACGGCAAGCCCTCTTCTCAGATATCTGTGGGTTGGCTCCAGGTGGCCTTGTGCTATGGTTCAACAACTTGGTCACTTAAAACTCTTCATTCTTTTAGCCCTAGGGGCTATAGATGATTTGCCTGAAGTTGCTACTTTTGTGACACCTTGGAGTCCACTTCTTACCCTTTCAATGACCTAGTTGACAACTGTATTCCTTGTTAACAATCATTTGTATTAAATTCCTTCTGTCGGTCAAAGTGGCTTCAGGCTGTACCCTGACCAATGCATCTGGTGAGGGGCAGAGACAGAACTCTAAATCAGCCAACTGTGTGTGGAGACTAGCTACTATGCTATACTGCCTCTGAAATAGGACATAATTATGGATTTTTTTCACAGTGGCCATTGAATTACACATAAATCCAGTTATGACATAGCTGAACAATAGTATACTATCAGACCTGATGTTCTAGAGTCAGAAGAAGGCTACTTTGATCAACCTTTCATAGGACCTGACAGTTGGGAATCAGTGGGAACAGCTGTTAGTGTCTTCTTGTGATCCACTGACCAAAAAAAAAAAAAAAAAAAAAAGAAAGAAAAGAAGGAGGAGGAGAAGGAGAAGAAGAAAGAAGAGCCAAGAAAGGTCAGTAGACAGCAGATATCGAAGACTGACCCATTGGGAAGCTTTTTCTGGAATATTGCACTTCCACATGGAGAAAGAGACATAACATCCTTCCTGGGAGCTGCTATTCCATAGCCTTGTAGAATGTCTGAACTAAATGAGACCTCAGTAAACATCTATTCCCATACTCCATTTTACAAATGGATATATTGAGGCACGGAGAAGAGAATGTCTACACCCATATCACACAGTGAGGTAGTGTTAGAGTCTAAACTAGAGTACAATCTCCTGATATCTAATCTTGCCATGTGAAACAATGGATTTGGGAGTTTACTGGGTAAGTTTTGTGCTTTAGCACTTCTAGAGATATCAGTCATGTTTCTGGAATATGATCTCTCTGGACCAGCGGTTCCTTGTTTCCCTCTGATTCCAGTTCCTGGAAGACGGAGGAGGTGGGAGAACGGAAGTTTCTCTTCTCCTCTCTCATTCTGCTTGACCTTATTCTCGCTGCTTCCCTCGCTACCTTCTCCTCCCCCAGGGAAGCCATGAGGAGGAGGGAAGTGAGGTGAGAGGCAAATGCAGGATCAGACCCTTGCCTTTATATAACCTATTGACATTGTATTTACCATGGATGTTTTTGCATTAATTTTGATTTTTTTAAATAATGCATTAAAATATTATCAGAATTGCTGAGGTTTTTGGTGTCTCCTTGTAGTTTGTGCCTAAGGCTAGTGCCCTAGGCTCATTACACTCTTGCCTCATTCCTGTTCTCCCTCCCCACCCTCCCACTGCAAGCCCCAGAAAGGCCAGGTTAGAGAACTTTGTAATCATTTTTTTTTAAGTTTATTCATTTTTAAATAGAGAGAGCAAGAGGGGCAGAAAGTAAAGGAGAAAGAGAAAATCCCCAGCAGGCTCTCCAGGGTCTTTACAGAGCCCAATGCGGGTTCGAACTCATGAACTGCGAGCTCCTGACCTGAGCCAAAACCATGAGTCAGTTGCTTAACAGAATGAGCCACCCAGGTTCCCCTGTAATCTATTCGTAATGCAAGGCTCCCTTTCTGAAATACTAAAAGCTTTCTCACTGTTAGCTCAAAAGGTGAGTAATACAAACAATGACCACCCAGGATCATTTGATAGATTTAAAAAAAAGAAGAAGAAGAAGAAGCTCTAACTTTGATGGAAAGGACGCTGTGGTGGTGGAATGGTATGGGCTTTGAAGTCAGAAGAACTAGAAATTGAATCCTGATAACACCACTGAGCAGTTGTGTGATATCCACTGTTTGATAGGATTGACTGCCTATGATCTGAAGGTTCGGGATATTCAGACCCGACCAAGGCCTATTCCCTGCTCTTAAGGACACCACAATCTAGACAAAGGGAATTCTTTCCTTCTCTGGGTCTTCCTTTCTACAACTGAAAGTGGAAATAGCATTATCTCCCTGGGAAGATTACATACAATGCTTACATGAAAGTGCCTGAGACAGTGTGGCTGCCCAGGTAGAATTCATCTCCACAAAATAAGTTCACTAGAACCTGGTTCACAGGAGTCCCTATCATTATTCAGTTACTCTTCTGCCAGTTAGACCCATCCTCATACAACTATTCAAACGAATTTGGGAAGACCGAGAAGAAAATAATCACTGGGAACTCTTTGATGGAATATTTCAGTATTTAAGGACAATAGTGACGAGAACACGTTCCTTTCAGTCACTCTCAGTGTGTTTGGATTTTCATCTAGTAGCTTTCTTGCTAACGCTCTGGCACTATGAGCGTGTATTCTTATAGCAGAATCCTTGTCCTTCACCTCATCCCTCCACCTCTGAACTTAGCCAGCCTCCTGTAGCTCTACAATGGCAGCTCTGAGGGCTATTCCACACACTGTTGGTGTTATGATTGCAATCTTTTATTTGAAGGCATTTGGGGAAGGACATCTGCCAACACGATGTGGTGGGAAGAATTCTAAGATGACCCTTGACGACTCTGCCCTTGCATAATCTCCTGTTCTTGAATGTAGGTGGAATCTGTGACTTACTTCTAGTCATTAAAATATGATAAACATAGTAGGATACTCACTCTTGTGATTATGTTGGGTTATGTTATATTATGTTGTGTTGTTATGTTGTGTTATGTTATGTTATGTTATGTTATGTTATGTTATGTTATGTTAAAGACTCCACCATAGGAGACCACAGCAAGAGGTTCTCCTGCTGACCTGGAGGAAGTGAGCCACCACATTATAATAGAATCTGTGAGGGGACAAAGTGGCAAGGAGCTCTGGGTGGCCTCTGGGTGCTGAGAGTGATTCCCCACTGACAGCTACCAAGAACCTCAGCCCTGTAGCCACAAGGAACTGAATTCTGCCACCTAGATGAACTTAGAAAAAGACTCCAAGCTCTGGAGAGGAAGAAAAATACCCTGATCTCTGCCTTGTGAGACCATGAGCAGAAGACCCAGCTAAGATTTACTCCGACTTTGACCACATGGACACTGTGAGATAGCAGATTCATATTGTTTTAAGCCTCTAAGTTTGTGGTAATTTGTTACACAACAGTACACAGTAATATACACATGGTGTCTACTTCCGCTCTCTCCTGAGAGTGGAGGCAGGGAAAGTTAATTCATAATTTATGTGTTTTCTCAGTGGTTTTTTCTTTCCACTTAAAGGCAATGCTAAGGGTAGAGCATCAGGTTTGGTTTTGGAATTCCATTTGTTTCTGAATCCAAGATTTCATATATAATTGAATCTTCTCACATTACATGCTCTTCATTTCCTTCAGTGGCATTGATTGCCTCACATCAGTTTTGTCAAGAGACAAGGAGAGCATTTCTCCAAGTGTTTATGTAGCAGTTTTGATCAATGGGATAAGCATGGAGTTCAATGGGGTCTAGAAAACTGATGGACTTTGAGGGAGCTGATTGATGTATAACTTTAATCAGGAGCCCTGTGGAGTGAACTACGGTAAACTTTCATTTGCAACTTTTGCAAACGTCAGATGCAAGGTGAATCAGTACTTCCTCAGGACACATCATAAATAAATAATAGTTGTTTATCTGAACAAATCATTCATGCATTTATCAGTGGTACCCAGAGGCCCTGCAGGGTGGTTATCAAGGAGAATTCACAGATCCCTGTCTCCCACCATACACACCTGGCACACACTCTGTCCCACCCCACTTCACAGGACATAGGGCCACCCTGATTGGAGCTTTAATTTTAGTCCCTTTTTATAGCACAACAAGCTACCTCCAAACTCCATGGTTTAAGCAACAGTGATTTTCTTTTTCCTCATGATGCTGTAGGTTGATAAGATGGCTCTTTTGCTTTGTCCAGCATTGGCTATGTCTCCAAGTGTTTTTGCATTCAGTTGGTGACTGGGCTGGTCTAGAAGGTTCAAGAAGGCCTCTCACATATGTCTGGTGTCTTGCAGTGGACCATCAGGGCATCTGAGTTTTCCTCTATGTGGTCTCACTCACCACATGGTATCTCATCCTTAAAGGTCTCTCTCTAGCCTTTCTCTCTAGCAGGATAGTTTGGACATTCTTTGCATCATGGCCACATGTCAAGAAAGCAAAATGTCAACCTTCTGGGCCTCTTCAGGGAGAGACCCGGAAGTTTACAGGGACATTTGTGCCATGTTTATATTGGTTAAAACAAGTCATCAAGCAGTTCATATTCAAGATAAGGGGAAACTTCCCTGCTTTTGAGAGGAGGAAGAAGATGTGTGTTTGGGGAGAGGAGGACTTATTGGTGACAATCTTGGGGGACCATCCAAGGTATGAATCTGTGGGTCTCTCCATGAGATGATGCTTGGAGTTTACCTTTTGTTTTAGGTTTTCTATTGATAATGAAGTATTATATTGAAATTGTTAAATAGTTTAAAGTGATTTTTCACAATTTATATAAATGATTTCAAATCCTTTTATTCATTTCGTCAATTACCAAAAATAAAACAAAAACAAAAACCAAAAAACCTCATTTCTCTGAGACACAGAAAAAGCTTTATGACATAGTAGAGCCAGCAAAGTTAGTACCTGTGTGGTGGGAGGAGACATGGGTGTGGCCTCTATGTACACCCATCAGAACACTACTGATGGGTCTCGAATGTGGTTTCCAGACTTCAAAATTTTCCTCTAATCTCCCATTTTCACTCTCTTACCTACAATGTTATGGTCAAGAGTAGATCCATGCTGTTGACTGAGGAAAACTCAAAATTTGGACTGATAGCTTTTTTTCTTTCAGACAACTGCTGGAAGATTATTAAATATGGTTATATAGAAACATCCTACAGTATTCATTCACTCATCAATATATTCATCTGTCAGATTAGGAAACTGACATGTAAAATGTATGATCCCTCCAACGTCACCCATAGAGTGATGAGCAATGGAATCTTCATCCTCAGCCTTCTGCCTTCGGGACCAGTGAGTGACCTTGAGATACTCTAAGTACACAAGGTTGGGATGGGGACACTGAGTGAAACAGGCCTGCATCTAAATTCAAGCCACACGATTGCAATTCATCGTCTCTTAACACAGCTGCATAGAAGGACAGTAATTCCGGGGCACCTGGGTGGCCCAGTTGGTTGAGCATCCAACTTCAGCTCAGGTCATGATCTTGTAGTTTGGGAGTTTGAGCCCCACATGGGGCTCACTGCTGTCAGTCTGTCGATGCAGAACTCACTTCAGATCCTCTGTCCTCCTCTCTGCCCTTCCCCTGCTTGCGCTCTCTCAAAAAAATAAAAAATAAAAAACCATACAGTCATTCCTACTTTATAATTTAATTATAAGTTTTAATTGAAATAACATATGCAGAGGACTCAGAATCAATAACATTATCACTTACACCTCCCTGGTCATCATAATAATACCACATTTTTGTGTCCTGGGGTACATCTCCTTAGGAAGGGCATGTTAGAATAACCTGAGAGTTAAATGTTTCTAGTAAAAGTGCATGCTCATTACTATATGCACACTTTTCACCTGGATTTTCTCACTCTTCAAGGAAGAGAGTTTGAATTTCATGCTATTAATATAGAGGTTATTTTGAGAACAAGAATTCTGTCTTCTTTTAAGTTCTTCACTTACCAGACATTAGTATGACATTTTAAAGCACGCTGCAAACACTTTGTTTCTCTCTCATTTAAATGTGAACAACAATAATATAAGGCAAGCCCCAAAAAGTATGGGGGACATTATTTCCATTGTACAGATGAGGAAACTAAAACCCATGAGAACTTAATGCCTTTACTATGGCATTTTATCAGTCAGTCAATGCCAGACCTGAGACTCAAACCCAGATCTTCTGACATCAGGATTCTTGGGCCCTGCTTTCTTTTTAATGTTCAAAAAATGCAATAGTACCTTGACAAGAGGAAAAGTCCAGACCATTCTTGAGCAGCTCTTGTGCATCAGGAACTTTTCTATGGGCTTCACTGGTAATATTTTATATTTAATCCAGACACTATGAGAAATATGCATTATTAGCCTGGTTTGACAGAAGAGGAAGCTGAATCTTGAGAGGTAAGAAAAGGCCAGATGATACAGCTCAACTTTGGCAGATTTTTACAATTGGACCCAGAGAAGTTAAACTGACAACCCATGCTGTTTTCATCACGGCTTATGATCCGTGTGAGAAAGGGCCAAAGAAGAGGCTGTGACTCCAAAGAATCTGCAAGTGTCTCATCTTTATTCTGGTTTATCCTCAAGCTTAAACTGTGGTTGCACAGTATTAAAATGGCATGGGTGTCCCGCCCACCATGTTTGAATTTGCCGTGAGAGAATTTTTACCTGCAGCCAGAGACTGTTAGTAAGATGTGTGCACTGGAGGGCACACAGCTAGGAAGAAGTCATATTTTTAGCTCGGTTTTCTACCTCTGGGGAAGAGTCGTCTGCAGCAGCACGACTTAATCATGTTTGATGACTGACCTTGCTCACTTCTTTATGCACTGCCACCACTGGTTCCCATAGTATTAATGGCTTTAACCTTAAAAGAATCCTGTTGGACATTTCCCCAGTCTTTTCTATTATTGACTCACTGAAATCTTCTACAAAAATATATATACTGTGCCTGAGAGAACCAGGCACACGCTTTGAAATTCTTCAGGCAACATGGAGCTCATCTAGTCTGGAAGAAAATGGTCTTCACGTGATGTGAAAGAGGAGAAGTTAACCTCTTCTGTGTGCGCCTGTTTTGGACATTACCCAAGAGCTGCAGAAGGTTAGACAGAACTAGAGCCAGGCTCGCTGGGATCACGGAGGCTGAGAGGGACGTCATGGCCCATGTTCTGGGTAGTTGAGTGTCTCATCCCCTGTCCCCTGAGAATCAGCTCCTTCCCCAATGCATTGCAGGATGAGGTTCTACTTTCCACCTTGTGGGGTGACTCTTTGAGGTGGTGGAAGTGGGGCAAGAGCGGTGATATGACATCCAGTTGGTAAGTGTGTTAGTCTGCTCCAGAGCAGAGCACCACAGAGCAGATGACTTAAACAAGAGGCATCTTCCAGTTCTGGAAGCTGGAGGTCATGATGAAGGTCCCTGCATATTTGACTTTTGGTGACATCTCTCCTTCTGGCTTACAGAGACCACCTTCTCACTGTGTCCTGATGTGTCCTTTTGTCTGAGTTTTTTTAGAGGGAGCTCTGGGCTCCCCTCCTCTTCATATACACCCATCCAGTAAGATTAGGTCTCTATCCTCATGACCTCATTCAACTGTAATTTCCTCCCCCAAGGCCCTGTCTCCAAATATAGTCTCCCTGAGGGCCAAGACTTCAACATATGACTTTGGGAGTGTACAATTCAGTCCATAGCAATGAATAATAGCCATTGTTATATATGGGGCACTGATTATAAGACAGGCATCATACTTGGAATTTTGACACTATTTTTTATTCAACATTCATAAAGTCTTTCTAACAGACAAATAAGTAAGCATGAGTTTATAGCCTCATTTTAAAGGTAAAGAAAATGAAAAAAGAGGTTGAAAACTCACACTGATAATAAGTGAAGATTCAGGCTTTGACCTCAAATGTGTTTGTCTCCAAAACCACTCCACGTCATAGTTGTAATTGCGTTCTCTCTCTCTCTCTCTCATTTCTTCATAGCTTACAGCAGCAACAGCTGTACCCAAGAGGGTATCCATCTCATAATGGGGCTGAATGGAAACTGTTAAGGTGGGGCTGTTTCCCAGATGTTGTGCCATCTAACCAAATCATGGCTACTTTCTTCACCATCCTGCCAATCCACCCTCATCCTTCTTCTGGTTTGAAACCCATTTGGATATTGATACCATGAGTTGGGGCAAAGGTAGAGTGTAATGGAAGCTGTATAGTAAGTTTCAAAGAAGGTAAGTTTTCTCCACATGCTTAAAAATCGAGAAGGCTAATTTCTGTGTGCATTACAGAATTCCGCTTACGTGTAGGTGTGTGGCTGGGTGAAGTGGGGGATGTGGAGAGAAAGGAAGGAAGACAGAGGGAGAGACATTGAAACTCAGCCAGGGCTTGCTAAAGCCACTAAAAGCCAGGCGAACTGCTGAATAAGGGCATTCATTTTTCTTCTTGCACTTCAAACAAACGGTAATTGTTGGGTTAGCTAACAAGTTGTGCTTAATTACAGGCCATTAGGCGCCATTAATAAAGGAAACTGATTCCACAAGAATCTGAATTTCACTTCTTACATTTCATTCTTTAGAAAGAGGTCCTATTCAAAAAAAGATCCAAGTCTCCACCTCCAATCCAGTAGCAGGCTGGGATCCCCGTCTGTCCATTTAGCTCAGCTGTCCCCTTCTCTGCGCATCCTTTCTTTGGTGTGTGTCTCCCACCCTGCATGTCTCTTCGGCCCTAAGGGACCGAGACAATCCTCCCTGCCCTGGGCTTTCAAGGGGCAGGTGCTTATGTCGACCTGCATCCAATAGCCTGTCTGTCTACATGCAGAGGAATCATGCTTTATTTTTTTAAATCCTACTTTCTAGTGAAATCATAATAATAATTACTTTTTCTTTCAGTTGTTGGATCTCTTATTTAGGAGTACACATCCTTGTATTTACCCCAACTATTTGATTGAATCATCTCAACAGATCCACTAGTTTCTGTGTTATTGCCTTTTGGGTTACGCTTACCCCCAGTCTCTGTGCCCCCCAAGAATTAGGAGAGGAAAGGAACTGAGTTGGCTCATTCATCTGGCACTAGCTTCTCCTGCTAGGGCCTTGGCTCTGGAAGTTTGCTTCCTTTGAGGAATGGAAGATCTCCCTTTCAGTCAAAGGACGTCTGTGTATCTGTTCTCGGGTGGACTTCCCATGCTCAGGAATTACAAAGCTCCTGGAAGTCTTCCAGGTCAACTTCCAAGTCAACCCAGCCACAAGTGAAAATCACTGAGGCTGACCAAACACCAAGCCAGCTCTCCAACTAGTGCAACGTACACGCCCTACGTGTACGTGTTCTGGAATAGATGCTGAAAATCTCTCAGCAACATAGCAAGGTTAAAACACATGATCAGCCTCTTATGCTTTGAGCACAGTGTGACCTTTCTAACACTCAAATTCACTATGTCCCTTAATGCTGTCTGGCTCTGTATGGCCACAAACATGACACAGAGGGCCTCTCGTGACTTGGACGTCTTCTACCCCCGCAAACTCCATTCTGGACCTCAGATTTTACCATCTGGGGAGGCGATAACACTTGTATCAGGCAATCCACTGAGCTCTGGTTAGAGACGAGATTTCTGCTCTAACTGGGACTCAGTTTTCCCTCACTGGCTTTTCCATAGATATGCCGGCTTATCAGTGAAAGTTTGTACACGGTACAAGGGTACGAAACAAACTCAGTGTCAAAACAGTAGCAGAACATCAAAGAAATCTTCAAAAAATGGAGACTTCCCGCATAGAAGAAGGGTAAACTAAATGGAAGAGTTTAGGAAATTCTGGATACTTAACACATCAATGTCAGGGTCACTTTGACCCCTTCCCACCTCCCCTTTCTTGTTTACAAACATGTCGCCTTTGAAGACTGGTGTGAGAAATGACATCTCCTCTAATCACTTGTGTGGGAGTGAAGCCTCTCAGATATGTACGGAACTGCTCTATATAAAAAGGAAATCAGTTTTAATAGGTCAAGGGTTATGTGAATATCAACCATTGTTATAATGGACAAAAGTCCTTTTACATTTGTAGGTAGCTCAGTTGCTTAATATGCCCATGATAAATACTAATTAAAGGAATGAATATATATTATCAGTCACCTTGACTAAGCAGCCTTAATATTTCTAACTGTAATAATAACCATGTCACCTCAATATTTAAAGATCTTCTTCCACAATGTGCCATGTGATGTTCACAGCACCGGGGATTACCCATTATTCTATCACCACATGATGTGGAAACCGTGCACCAGACACCCTCTTCCCTCATCACAGTGTCTGAGAGACATGATAGCACTGTCTTTATTGATGGGTAAAGCTAAAGGAAAACCGCATTAGACGGGTTAAATAAATCACCCAAAGCTACAAAGTTGCCCAGACGATGCTCTGACTAGTGCTGTCTTATCGCAGAGGCTATGTTCTTAGCTCACTCAGGAAGAAAGGTTGAGCCATGGAGGTAATTAAATGACTTGCTCAAGGTCAAGAACTTCTATGCTAGGACCCCATGTCCATTCTGTGCTTCCCTGTTCCAGGTGTCTCCTGTACATCACAACATCACAGTGGAAACCTATACATGTCTGCTTGATTCGCTTTCTTATACCCGAGCCCTGACTGATGTCAGCTCTGCCCACGTAAGTCCCAGTTAACATTGATCCAAACAAGCAAAGGAAAGGTCCAAATTAATTGTTTTCCTAACAATAGATTTGGGCCGGGCGGCCGATTATATCACAGTTCCCTTTGATGTAATGGAAATGGGTTCTGGCTCAATTTCTCGGATAGGACATGTGCCTTTGAAGCTCTTTGTGCTGAATTTAATGAGCCTGATTGTCATCTTGCAGAAGAGAGTGCAGGTGAGAGTCTCTGCAGTCAGGGTGGATGGAATCACTCATCGATCGTGTCATCACACTCATCAAACAGGAGAACCAGGGCAGGATGTGAAATCAATCCGACCGTCTATTTATAGATGAGGCAGTGCCTTTGTCATGGTGATCAGACCAGCTACATGCGAGGCAACATCTGCTCTACATGACATACACAAATTAAAAGCCATGTCCTAGTAGCACAGAAGAGGAGATTCCATTTTATTTAACAATATTGTATAAATATGGGCTTTTCTTGTTCCTGTTCTCATCACCTTCATACTTCTTCTTCTTTCTGTTTCTCTCCTTCTCTCTCCCCTTCCTGTGCCTCTCATCCTCCTTCCCTCTTTCTCATTCAACAAGAATTTGTTGAGGTTCCATTATGTGTCGGACACCGTACAAAGTGCTGTGGGAAATTTAGACAGCATCTTCCATGAGCCCTGCTTCAAGCCATCTCCAACCTCTTTGTGGAAGGAAGAGCACTTGTAACTCAAAATCAAACACCAATTTTTCTTTTTTTTTATTTTTAAGTGTTTATTTTTGAGAGAGAGGGAGAGGCAGAACATGAGCAGGGGAGGGGCGGAAAGAGAGGGAGACAGAGTTCGAAACAGGCTCCAGGCTCTGAGCTGTCAGCACACAGCTCAATGCAGGGCTCGAACTTAGGATCATGACCTTGAGCCAAAGTCAGACGTTTGACCGACTGAGCCACCCAGGCACCTCAAACACCTATTTTTCAATTATTTCCAGCATTTATGTGTTTTCTCTATGACCCTGTAGCAGTCACTTGTTATGTCTATCCTCCAGCCCTCTACCTATAGATTAAAGCAATGATACCCATATCCCAGATAGTTTTGGGTGGCTTACATAAAAGGGAATAAACTTAATGATGATGACAAAAAGCCTAGTTGGATAACCTTGAACAAGGTCTCAAGTCTCAAGACGTAAAATGAGTATACTAGTGGTATTCATATTGCAAGATTGATGTGATGATTAAGATTATATACACAAAATGCTTAACACAGGGAGGACCTGGCTTAATACCTCGTTCCTGGAGACCTTGATAAAATTTGGTTAGTAACTTAAGATGTGGGAATGTACCTTATGAATGATAAGGTGCTATCTTCTTCTCTCTGTCCCCTGTTCCCCCAACTCTTTCTTTGATTTCAGAGTCTTGTGTTATAGTTCATCTCCTGAAAGGGTGCAATTCTGCTTCCACCTAGGATGAAGAAAGCTGCAAAGAATGTACCTCTGACAACGTAGCTGGTTTGATCACATTAAATCACCACTTTCTTGAGCCCGTCAGAAAGCTGATAGGCAACTGTGCAGCCTGAATTCCAAACAGGCTCAGTCCTCCTAAGGGGAAACTCAAATTTTCTCACCTGTGGCAGAACACAAGAGTGGTAAGCAGTTGCCATATAGATGAGTATAATAAGAAAACGATTAGAATTTTCACAAATTATTAAAGGCCAAGTGTGTTCTAGTTTCAGAATAACCACCAGCCCCTGGCACAAGGGAAATTTGTACTCACAGGCATACTCTCTGCTTTGGCCTTGATGAGGTGTTCACTGGAAAGACTGGGAGGCAGTGGGAATTGGAGGAAGCCCCTTAGTTACGTGGATATTCAGGAGGCAATTGACAACTGTGAGGCACCACTCAGGAAACACCATCCATTTGCCTAGACCCCAATGCCTTAAGCCGCTAGGGAGAGAGGTGGTGAAGTTGCTCATGTCTGGGGTATAAACAAAGACATATTGCAGCTGGGAAAGGATAGAAGAAAATCAAATCCTTTATCCTCATGGGAGAAAAAGTAAATCATCTTGAGCCCAGAATCTGATACCAATACGAGGCAGACATTTCCCACCACAGAAGGGAAGGTGGGAAATTCCAGCCGAAAATCAACCCCAGATATAAGACAAAGTTTGACCATCAGGCAGAGGAGGGGCAGAAATACTGAGAAAGTCACAGCCAGATGGTCTAAAACCTTGATTTTTGCTTTCTAGTCTCCAGAGATTTAGGAGAAAATTGATTTATCTTGGTTAAGCCATCACCTTGTGGCTCAAGATGAAACTAAACTAAAACGCATTCCTCATGCAGGGTTGGTAGATGCATCCTGAGACAATAACCATAATCTTGCTTCCAGATTTTCCTTGAGAATGTGAATTTAAACGTTGTGCTTTGTAAGTGTAGACATATTTGTAAGACTTGGTCCATATCAACTTGCACTAAGTCAGTACTAAATTATACACCTAACAGATATTATATGAGAATGTTCTCTTGTCCTATGAGATACTTCCTTTCCCACCCTCTCCTCCTCCCCATCCCCTTTCTTCTCTCTTCCTCTCTCTTTCCTACCTTGATGAAACTTTTTTAAAGTTGATTCATTTATTTTGAGAGAGAGAGAACACGTGAGTGGGGAAGGGGCAGAGAGAAAGGAAGAGAGGGAGAGAGAATTCCCATCAGGCTCAGAGCTGACAGCATGAAGCCCAACACAGGGTTTGAACTCAAAAACTGTGAGATCATGACCTGAGCTGAAATCAAGAGTTGGGCGCTTAACTGATGGACCCATCCAGGTGCCCCTCTACCTTGATGAAATTTTTAAAAATTGTATTATGTAACCCATGTTTTATGACCTTCTTTCTAGTGAGAAAAGAAGGTCTCTGCATTATGTTAATCTGCTCAGGTTGCTGATAAAAAAATATAGACTGGGCGGTTAAACAATATACATTTATTTCTCACAGTTCTGAAGGATGGGAAGTCCAAGATCAGAGTACTTCTTACTGAGGTGGGCTCTCTTTTGGGCTGACAGACGGCTGCCTTTTCTTCCTTACCTCATACAGTGCACCTCATTCATTCTGCTCTCTCTTCCTCTTTTTAGAAGGACACTAATGCCGTCATGAAAGCCCCTTACTCATGACCTCATCTAAACCCAATTGTCAGAGCGCCTGGGTGGCTCAGTCGGCTAAGTGTCTGACTTTGGCTAAGGTCATGATTTCACAGTTCATGGGTTCGAGCCGTGCATCAGGCTCTGTGCTAACAGCTAGCTCAGAGACTGGAGCCTGTTTCAGATTCTGTATCTCTGTCTCTCTGTCTCTCTCTCCCAGAAATAAATAAACATTTAAAAAATTTTTTTAAAAATAAATAAACCCAATTGTCTTCCAAGTAGGTATTTTTAAATGTTTATTTATTTTTAAGAGAGAGAAAGACAGCGTGTGAGCAGGGGAGGGACAGAGAGAGAGGGAGACACAGAATCTGAAGCAGCTCCAGGCTCTGAGCCATCAGCACAGTGCCCGATGCGGGGCTCAAACTCATGAGCTGTGAGATCATGACCTGAGTTGGAAGCTTAATCGACTGAATCACACTCCCAAGCAAATATTTATAATATTTATAAATATTTGTAAACTAATTAAAAGACAGCTTGGCCATATGGGACATAGTGTATAAATGCTTAATGACACCTACCTACCTACCTTCTTACTTACCTACTGTACACACATACTATAAGTTTAAATCGGATTATACATCAGAAGACAACTTGGCAGGCATGCCATTGATATCCCCTATTCGAAGGCATGGATGCAGCTACATTTCCTTGAATTGCAAAGACAGCTTCAGCTCACTGCATCATAGCATTTCATCAACAGAACAAATGCATTATTGGGAGCTGCCTATGAATAAAAATAAGTCTACTCCTGATCAGGAAATTGTTTTTCTTCTCGCAGTCTGTTGAGAACTATTCTTGCCTCTGGAGTTCAGTTTGGGAGCTTCCAGAATGTAAAAAGAAGTTGAGGAAGAAAGACTTCAGGAAAAGCGAGGCTTGTTAGGACACGAATAATGCACAATATAAAGGAGCCTTCAGGCACTTAGTATCCGCAGCCGTTGTTGGGCATCCTTGCCATTTGTCTAGAAATAACTGACAGGTCCAAAGACTAAGGGATTATTTTTAACGTTGCAAGTGATAAAAGAAAGGCTCTGCAGGATTCAGAGGAGAGAAATAGCCTTGTGGAATGTCAGAGGAAAGAGCCTGCAAGTGATAAAAGGAGTGAATAATTTAAGACTTTGCAGGGTTGAACATGATTATTGGAGCCTTATTGTGTTTCCTCATGCCTTTGTTTTGAAATCTGGTTTCTCTCTAAGTTCAGCCATCGCTCTTTCTGACCCAGTCTACATCCTTCTCCCTCCCTCTCACTCGATAGGAATGGTGTGGTATGAGCACTGGCTGCAAGCGAGGTACTCGTGGGAAACCTTGTTTTATTTTGGTGGTTTTCATTGATGGCCAAAGAGTGACATGTGTTAAGAGAATGTACAAGTGGTTTAAAAGTTCTGTTCACTCTAACTTTCTAGGAGTCTCACTTCTATTTATCTCTACTTGAACCCTCTTTATTTTGAGACCTATCACCTCAGATGTTATCATGCCTTGGTTACTGAACTGGGTTCATTACTTGACCTACCTGCTCTCAAGTTCATGCTCAACCTGTCCAGACTACCCTCCATTAAACTAGATGAAGCTTTCTACTGGGTCACTTTGGTTCCCTCTCAAGGCTCTGGCAGCGGCCACTGCCCACAAAAAACATCCCATTGACTTCTTGAGCTTGAACTGCCACGTATGTGCTGAGGACTCTAGAATCTTCACTCCTTTGCTAAAGGGCCAAACCCACACATCAAATTGCATATGATAAACATACCCATTTTGGTTGTCCGCAAGCTTCTCAAACTCAAAATTTCCAAAACTGGCCTCCTTATACCCACTTCCTTCCCATGAAAAATAGCTCCTTCTATTTCTTTGATTATAGTCTGTGTAGTCACTCATCCAAAAACCCATGGGGACCCCCTCTCATGTGCCACTTTCACCAAATCTTAGCACACTGAGCTCTATCACTGTCACTTCTTTTTTTTAATGTTTTTATTTTAGAGAGAGAGCAAGCAGGGGAGAGGCAGAGATGGGCGTGGGGGACAGAAGATCTGAGGTGAGTTCTGCACTAACAGCAGAGAGCCCAATGCAGAGCTCAAACTCACAAACCCTGAGATAATGACCTGAGCCAAACTTGGACACTTTATGAACTGAACCACCCAGAAGTCCTTGTCAATGTCACTTCCTTTTAAAAAAATGTTTTAATGTTTTATTTATTTCTGAGAGAGAGAGAGAGATGGACAGCATGAGCAGGGGAGGGTCAGAGAGAGAGGGAGACACAGAATCTGAAACAGGCTCCAGGCTCTGAGCTAGCTGTCAGCACAGAGCCCGATGCGGGGCTTGAACCCATGAACCATGAGATCATGACCTGAGCCAAAGTTGGACGCTTAACGGACTGAGCCACCCAGGCGCCCCTGAATGTCACTTCCCAGATACCTGTCAAATCTGGTCCCTCCTCACAATCTCAAACACGCATCCTGTCCTGGCACAACTTTGTAAAACCTCCTGGTTTGTCTTAACAGCTCTAGTCCTCTACTGTTAAAAAATACCACCACTCCATCTTTACTCTGACAATGGTAGAAGGCAAAAACACATGCTGCTCTCATGTTGACTTCCACTAGAAACTATATAACTTTTAGTAGTACGGTTTTTAGCTAAGGTGGTTCTTTACTTTCGATATGGTGGGGTAAGTATCTAGCAGATCAACATACATGGGAAAAAAAAAAAATACACCAAACAACTTCTAGAGGACTCTGGGTAGAAACCAAAATGAGAAAGATTTTATAGAGGGATTGAAATTTTTAATAAGGGAATAATAGAAACCAAGTTCCACATTTTTGCAGGCTTTGCTAGAGGGTAACCAGTTTGCACCATAGCGTGGGGTGGGCATATCTCCACTAGAAACTGCCTTCATGGAAAGATGAGACACCAGAATGTGGGTAATCCCATCCACCAGGAGGTGAGAGGGAATCCTGGAAAAGAGAGAGCGTGATGGGAAGCCCCCCAGGTTCTAGGTGCAAACTCTGCACGATTCTGGCTGATTCTTGGGGCTAACTCAAAGCAATCTTCCTAAAAGATCCACAAAGTGAGTATGATTTCACCACACCTACGAATGAGACAGGATTTCAGTTTGACCTAGCCAAGCGATTGGCAGCTAAAACAAAGGCATCCTGTTCTTAAAAGGAATATAATACCTCTATAGTTTCATCAACAAACATTCACAGCGCACAGGATGCAATCTAAAACTGCCTGACGTAGGAAGAACCAGGAAAATGAGACCATTCTCAAGGGAAGGAATAGCCACCAGAGACAAAAACTTAAGATTATACAGATGCTGGAATCCTCAGGCGAGCACTAAAGCAGCTGCTGTAAATATGCTCAGTGACATTAAGGAAAATAAGTCCATCTTAAATGAAAACATAGGATGTCTCATCAGAGAAGTAAAAGATGCAAAACAGAACTAAAAGGGGATCTTAAAATTCAAAGATACAATATATGAAATTTTTAAAAAAGAAAACAAGGGATTGATTTAATAAAGTTGTGATTTGTGATCATAGAGGATAGCCCAATACATCTGAAGATAGGTCAGTAGGAATTATCCAGTCTGATTGAATAAACATAGGGAGGGAGGGAAGGAAGGAAGGAAGAGAGGTAAGGAGGGAGGGAAGGAGGGAGGGAAGGAAGGAAGGAATGAAGGAAGGGAGGAAGGGAGGCAGGGAGGGAGGGAGGGAGGGGAGGAGAATGAATGACTCTCAGCTCAGGAACCTACGGTATAATATCAAAAAGTTCAACCCATATGTGATTGTATTCCCAGTCCTGAAAAAAGTAATGGTGAAAAATTCCCCCAATATAGTGCAAGATATAAATTTTCATATTTAAGAAGCTCAGTAAATCACAAAAAGAAGAAATATGAGGAAATTTATGACAGGCTACATCATAACCGAACTATTGAGACCAAAAATAAATACCTTTAAAGCAACTAGAGAAGAGGTACATATTACACAGTTTCTTAGAAAGTTCAACTTACATTGACCACGTGGCTTTGTCATTCCCCACCTAGATATCTACCAAAGGGAAATGTAAATACAAGAACTTACACATAAATATTAATCTTGGATTTATTAAAAATAGTAAAAACCTGGAAACAATCCTAATACCCATCGACAGGTGGCCAAATTAACAAAATGTGATACTTCCAAAGAATGGAATGCTACTCAGTAATAAAATATGGATGAGTCTCGAAATAGTTAAGTAAAAGAATCTAGACACAAAAGGTGCATTCTGGATGGTTCTATTACAGAAAGTTATTAAAAATGCAAGCTAACCTGTAGGGCAAAAAGGAGATTAGTGCTTTCCTGGAGTTGGGAAACAAAAGGGTGTACAAGGAAACTTTCAGGGTGATGAAAGAGTCTGTGTCTCAATGATGGTGATGATACCTCAATTGCACACATCGTTCAGAACCCAAAGTGCACATATGTTGGATGCACTATGTAAATTATACCTCCGTAAATTATTAAAATATGTTACTTACAGAAATTGAAGATTAATTGCACAAGAAATGTATACAAAGCCCCATTGCTCTTCAATATGTTTTGACATGGGTCTATCAGCTGTTGAAAAGTCTAAACCAGAGCGCGGATCATGGAGAGCAGTCTACCATCATGTTCAGTAATCTATAGCTGTCTTCTCATGCCCACAAGTGATTCCAACAAGTCTTTAGCTTGTCAGTGTGAAGAGGTTTAAATCAAACCTCACTCTAAAAATGAAAAAGAAATTGGTTTCTAATTGAACAGGTTAACAGGTTCAGTTAGGACCACTCAATGAATGGTTCTATCAGAATACTAAGATATTCTCTACAGATTTTATAACCTTTTTATCTTTAAAAATCAGTTCTTAGGGGTGCCTCAGTGGCGCAGTCCGTTGAGCTTTCGACTTCAACTCAGGTCATGATCTCACAGTTTGTGGGTTCGAGCCCTGCGTTGGGCTCTGTGCTGTCAGCTAGCTCAGAGCCTGGAGCCTACATCAGATTCTGTGTCTCCCTCTCTCTCTGACCCTCCCCTGCTCACACTGTCTCTCTCTCTCTCAGAAATAAATAAGAAACATTAAAAAAAAAATCAGTTCTTAGACTTATGGTATATATTATCATCGTTGCTATCTTAAAATCAATAAATTATGGCACATAAAAGTTTTCTATCGACCACTTGGGAAATAACTGGTGTTTGATGTGTTAAAAGTTTTAAAAGTAAACTTTTAATGTTTGGGAAAGGAGAATTAAAGCAGGTTTGCTAATTATGTATTAGTCCACCAAAAAAGAGAATTCACCCGAAGAGCCTCTATCCTAAATGGTCTGTCAAATCAATTTACTCAACTACATTCTATGGTAATGCAGGGTCCCTTTTTCCAAACAGGAACTAACTAGTCACGGAATTTGGAATAACCCATGTCCTTCTGAGCAATTTTCTTAGCCTGAAGCTTCAGGATTACTCACTTTCATCTTGCTACACTCTTGGTCCCGAGATGGATGGAAGTTTAGAATGTCATTAAAGATGGCTTGAAATTGAGCGTATTGCCCTACAAAACAGAGAAGCAGAGCCAAAGGGGATTAAAATGATCCTGTTGCACTAGTGATGAAACAATGGTTTATTTGCCCTTTCTTGATTAACCTAAATCAATGGCAATCCTCTCCAGAGTTTCTAATTCATATGGAATAATCAACCTATTATATAAAAAATAAACTTGATATAATTCCACTTGAAAGCAAAGAGACTCAATGCTTTGTTAGCATTAGTGTTTTTAGTTAGTGCTTTTAGATCTTAAAATAGCTCATAGACACACCCTCACACCCATAGTGGATACCAATTATTATTTCCCAACTGAGAAACAACCAGGGCTCAGGGCGCCTGAGTGGCTCAGTTTTTAAGTATCTGACTTTGACTCAGGTCACGATCTCACAGTTGGTGAGTTTGAGTCCCACATCAGGTGAGCATAAGCCCCACTTTGGATGAGCTCCAGCCCAGCTTTGGGTAAAAACAGAAGCCCAGGATGAGAGACCTACTTCTCTCTCTGTCTCTTTCTCTCTAAAAAAAGAAAAAACAAAAAAAACAAAACAGGGCTCTTCTCCTTGGGAGATATTGCTGTTTCTAGGCCTAAAAACGAAAAACTGCCCCCCCCAAAGGAAGTCGTTGTAGTTCAATAGGATCACAACAAAATGACATAGGCAACTCTAGGAAATGCCCACTGGCCAAATTTTACATATAAGAGGAGACAGAGAAAGAGAGAGAGGAACTAACTGATTTTAAAATTTTGAATAAGTAAAAAACATGGAGTTCATAGTTATATTCCAAAAAAGGAAAACAAAATAGAGAAAAGGAAGCATTCTTTGATAGAATAATGCCAGTTAATAAATATAGAAAGAATGACAGAATTTTATAAAAGAAATCTTGCAATGCTCAGTATATAATAATTGATTCAAGCAAGAATCATCAATAACTGCAGAAAGCATCAGGTTATATCTGCTTAGGAACCAGGACCTCTGCAGGGTGCAAAATGTCACCTCATGCTCTGCTAAATAGTTAAAAGGGCAAAATATACTTTAACAATGGAGAGATCTGTTGATTGTCTCCTTAAAAAATTATACAATATAGTATTGGCAACATCGTACACCTGACATAACATTCTTCTTGATGTGATACCTTGGGAAATAGAGCATTGCCTCCGCCACACCAAAACATGTTTAATCTGAATCTAATCAAGATTTAGATCTGAGTTCCTATTCTAAGACACTTTGAAGACATAATCAGACAAACCTGGAATGTGAGAATTCTAGGAAAGTCAATGCCATGAAAAGAAAATATGCAGGAATTGTTCTTAGACCTGTTCAATAAAACTTCCAACAATAATGAAGCTGTTCTTTGCTGTCTGGTATGGTAGCCATTAGCCACAGCTGCCTATTAAACACTTGAAATGTGGCTAATGCTACAGAAAAACTGTGCCGAACAGTGTAGTTCTAGCCTAAACGAGATTGAAACAGCATAAGAATGAAATGAAATGCCATGCCCTGATTGGATTCTTCTTTAAAGAAATAAAAGCTATAAAATACGTGTTGGTGCAATTGTTAGAATGTTAATACAGACAGGGTACTAGATGATATCGTGAAATTATGGTTCATCTTTTTAGGGCTGCTTGTATTGTTGTAGTTATGAAAGAGATTGTCCTTGATACAGAAGAGATGGATGCTAAAACATGTAGGGTCTAAATACATGATGTCTGGGTCTTCAAATAGTGCAGCAAAAATGCAGGCGGGGCAAAGCAAGAGAGAACGAGGGAATTAGGAAGTAATTAGGGCAAACGTTAACAAACATTAAGGGTCAGGTATGCAGGTATTCATTATCATGTTCTCCCAAATTTTATATATTTAAGAAGTTTTAGCAGTGGCTGGGGGAAAACAGCTCACAAAGTCCTCATTTCCAGCCGTGCTGCTCCTGTGTGTTCAAACACCTCACATGTAGCCACTACTGGTCAGTGTAAACCTGCCTATAGAGATGCAGATAGAGAAGAATCAGGCACCAGAAGAAGAAACTTGCTAGGGATTCCTTGTCATTAGTAGGCTAAGAGGAGTCTGTCAATCTGACCTCCGTCCCCCACCCCACCTCGTGCCACGGTCTCTCTACTCTTCTCCACGGCATCAGCCATTTTCCCAGCTCTCAAGGGCTGGTTCAAAATAGTGGTTAGCAGCACAGACTTCAAGGCCAGGCCTCTCACTGACACCAGCTTCATCGAGTAAGATGGCTTCCTCAGTCTGCCTACCTGAAAAATGGTTGTAATAACATTGGCCTACTAGGTACTTTTGGGGGGCATAATATTAAGACAAACTATGATAATTGGCCCGGTGACTGGGATGTCGAATGGTATCATTTTTATCATTATTAACTATATTATGATTAGATAAAATGCTTGGCACAGTGCCTGACTTCTAAGTATTTAATAAATGTTATTAATGAGAACAATAATACAGTATGTATGTATGTATTTTTAATCAAAGAGAACCTGTTGGTTTGGGACTTAAATAAACTGCTGAGTTCAACTTGGTTTATTAGATATGGTAAGCTAAGATGGGAGTAGAGGATAATTCACCTTAAAATTTCAGCAGTTTAATAAAATAAAAGTTGATTTCTTGAGATATTGGTTGTGTTCATTTTCTTATTTGTAGGCTGGTTACATGGATGTATTTAGATCATAAGAATTCACCAAGCCTCAAACTTAACATTTTGTGAGTCAATAAAAAGGTTTTCAAGATTAAACCAAAGAGGGGCGTCTGGGTGACTCAGTCAGGTAAGTGTCCGACTTTGGCTCAGGGTATGATCTCATGTTCTGTGGGTTCGAGCCCCATGTCGAGGTCTGTGCTGACATCTCAGAGCCTGGAGCTGCTTCGTATTCTGTGTCTCCCTCTCTCTGCACCCCGCCCCCTCACCACCACTCATGCTCTGTCTCTGCTCCCTCAAAAAGAAATAAACATTTTTTTAAAATTTTAATTACACAGAAAGGTAAATACTTCAGTCTTAAATTGTTTTATTTATAAATTTTATTTATCATTCACAGAAAATCCAACGTAATTAATATAAGTCATGTAGTTTCTGGAACATAATGACTCAGAAACAGTGGTATTCATTAGAGTCGATCATAGATTTTCTAGTTTGAGTTGGGCCCTCTTAAAGCCAAGTGTGGCCATACCAGTCAGGCCCTCCAGAGAAAAAGAACCAGGAAGACATATACACGTGTCTGCATGTATTATTCATATATATTATATATATGGAATTCAAGGCAATTTCTTGAAATAAATATATATAATTTATTATCATTTCTATTTATTTATAGAAATTGGCTTACCCTGCTGTGAAGGCAGGGAAGTCCAAAGTTTGCAAGGCAGAGCTGTAGGCTGGAATCACCAAGGCAGGAACTGATGCTATAGTCTTGAGGCAGAATTTCCTCTTTCTCTGGGAACTTTCTGCTTTATTCTTTACATATATATATGTTTTTTATTCTTTATATATTCTTATGTGCAAGCCAGGGAAAGGGCCAGAGGGAGAGAGAGAGAGACAGAGAGAATCTTAAGCAGATTCCACAATCAGCGTGGAGCCCAATGTGGGACTTGATCCCATGACCCTGGGATCGTGATCTGAGCCAAAATCAAAAGCCAGACTCTCAACAGTCTGAGCCACCCAGGTGATCTCTGTTCTTAAGTGTTTTCGCTGATATGAAGAGGTCCATCCAGATTACCAAGAATAGTCTCTTTGACTTAAAGTCAACTGACTGTAGATGTGGCTGACAAAATGCTTCCCAGCAACACTTGGATTAGTGTTTCATTGAGTAAGAGTGTTATACGGTAGCCATGGTGACACACAGGGCTCAGCAGACAAGTGCAATTCCTTGCTAATGAAATAATGGTGGAAGTCATGTTTGTCACTGCTGAAAAGCAGACCTGAAAATGAGCGCGCAGTCAATGTTTTCTCCCACGCTCAAACAGGTCAGCCCAGGTACGGGAGTAACCGCCGGGAACAGAGTCCCTGCTCACACTCCGTTCAGATGGAGTGAGTGAAAACCTACTTCACTGACACTTTGGGCTCATATGTTACAGTGCTATAACCTATCCACCCCCTCAACATGCAGCCTCCACCATCCACGGGTCAGAGAAAGAAAAGCTGACTCACTGAGTCTATTTAATTTTGTCCAAGAAATGAGAGTATCACTTTTGCTCTCAATCTGTAGGTCAGAGCTAGTCTTCTGATCCCATCTAACTACAATAGAACCAGAAAACATAGCCAGGGGAGCAAAGGGACAGCCATTAGTCAGTAAATGTTTCTGTCTCCTACTTCCCAAGTGTTAGAAGCTGTCCAAATAGATTAGAAGACATTTGTAAATGTGGAATATGGTAAATTCTCCAGCATGGAATTAGTTGCATGTATTGGTCCTATAAATCAGAGGTACTTAACCAGTGTTCTAAAAGCACCTGAAATTATCATTAAAATTTACAAAATTATGACTACATGTACTTTTTAATGGAATGATCGTTATTTTATTTTCCCTCGGGTTTTCAGAAAGTTGTTGGGCCCCCAATGTTAAGAATCGGATGATTTTTCTTACCTGAAAAACCAAAAAGCACGAAACCAATTATGGACTCCAGACACTGATCTATCTGGTTCTCCATTTCCCAAGAGGAGTTAGGGCTCAAGACTGGGAACCTCCACTCTCTCGGGGCACCTGAGCTTCTGACTTTAGCTCAGGTCATGATCTCACAGTTCATGGGTTCGAGCCCCGCGTCGGGCTCTGTGCCGACAGCTCAGAGCCTGGAGCCTGCTTTGGATTCTGTGTCTCCCTCTCTCTCTGCCTCTTCCTTGTTCACACACTCTCTCTCTCTCTCTGTCTCTCAAAATAAATACAAGTAAAAAAAGTAATAATAAAGAAAGAAAAGACTGGGGACCTCCATCCAGCTCACAATATTGCTAAGTTTTCCCTGCGTTTGCGTCGGAGCCTGTCTTGCCTGGACGTCTCCCCACTTTAACTGGCTGCCTTCCCTTCTTACTGTCAGGTTTTATGACTTGAGTCTTGCAGGTTTATCTCCCTACTTTCACATGGCCCTCTCCTTCTCCAGAGGCGTTAGCCTGGTGCTGGCATCGCACCGCTGCTAACGGGAAAAACCACCGCAATCTACGAATTGAGTAATTCCCACACACTATTTTCTTCAATTTGATTTGATGTTTCTGAAGGCCTAAACTACAGAGTCCAATTGCTGAATTCTGACAGGAGAACATAGAGCTGGCTGACTTCTAAAAACCCACATGTAGTTTTTCCAGTAAAGTCTCCAGTGTCAGTTCTAGCTACAATTTGTCACATATTGAGGCCTTGAATACCTTTCTTCGAGGCATTTGCAATTAAGAGAAATCACTTCTTATTAAACTTAGAAGGGTCTGTTCTTAGTTAAAGGCCATTATGTCTCATTCAAATTCCTTCTGGGAGTATTAAGCAGTTACGTGGAGTAGTTGTTTGCCATTAACCTTGAAATCGTGTGGATTATTTAACTCTTAATGAAATCATGCCGTATGGATCCCCTTTTGATCTTTAAATGAATTAATTTGATCTGTTTTCAACTCTCCCACATCATTCTGAAAAGGCTGGCAGAGAATCAGTACACATTACAGGTTCAGGTTCAGAAGAAATCAGACTCGCTCTCCAATTTTCCACGTTTTCTCCCAGTTACGTTGATGCTCTGACCATTTCTTTGGAGGGAGAAACTGAGTTTGTAGTGAATGTACCTCTCTTATTTGCTAAGGTACAGCTTCCTTCCCCAGGAAAGAGAATCTCCTTACTGTGTCTGAGTAAACCAAAGTTCGTGGCCCATGGCTCCCAGCATATTTTAAACCTGTAAAACAGTATCTTAGTAAAAGGATCTCAGGCTGACCTGCATACAACCTCAACTTTGAACTTTACTCCTTGTTGGACCATAAGTTAATTAAAGTTATTTAAAAAATTTGTTTGCTTGTTAAAAACAAATTTATAAAACAGCTTTATAAAAGCTGTTTTAAAGTTATTTTGATGCTGATTATGTCCCATAAAAACACCTAGGACATAGTAGTCATTTCCTAAATGTTCCAAGGGAACATTCTGAGCCAGGAATGTGCAATATCTCCCCAGAAATCCATGACAAACTACTTATTTTAGAGCCTGCCCATCAATTCTTCCAGTTCAAGCTTACATTTGTCTTTATCCTGTTTTTCCCCCATCTGTATGGTTTGTACCAAGAAGTGCGATCTTTGCAAAGATATAGTTTATGCATTAGAAACACAGTTGAAGATGAATTTGGTGTTAAATGATCCAGCCTTGCCATTTCTAGTTGGATGTCTTTTGCAAGTTACTTATTTAATACAAATGCCTTTGGTTTTCCTACCTGCAAACAGAGATAATAAGAATTTTGGGCTTTTGAAAGCTTTTAAGTATTTTTATATAATGTAAATTACTGAATTAATATACTAAATAAAATACACTAAGTTAGTCCTGACAAAGGAAATAAAAAAATAAAATTCTTACCTCCATTCATATACATTTTGCAGAATATATAGGTTACTTGGAATCATGCCCGTCAGGTGGTAATTGCTCTTCACATTTATTGTTCTTGTTAATTAAAAAATGCATGAATTACAATAAGAACTCAATACTTGTTAATTGTCATCATTATTACTCTTCTAACTAGAAAGAATAGTTGAAAGAGGTAGAAGAGAATAAAGACCAATTAGAGAAATAATTAGGAGAAAGAACACTCTGCTATCAAAGAAGCAAACATCTCTAGGCTCAAAATTGATACTGGAATTTTAGGAAATCCAGTAAAAACAGAAAGAAACATAATAACCATCTACCTATATTTCAGTTTTTAACATAATGAAATAGAGAAAGTGAATAATTTGAATAAATTTTGCCCACAGTACTCTGTTCATTTTTAATGTGATATTGCTTAAGGACAAAAAAGAAAACTGCCAAGAAATTTTAATCTTTGTTGTTTTATTGTCAATATGAATATTGATATTGAAAATCTGAAAATACATCTTTTTTAATGTTTATTAATTTTTGAGAAAGATGGAGACACAGAGGGGAGGGGCAGAGAGAGAGGGAGACACAGCATCTGAAGTAGGCTCCAGGCTCTGAGCTGTCAGCACAGAGCCTGAAGCAAGGCTCAAACTCACAAACCATGAGGTCATGACCTGAGCTGAAGTCAGATGTTTAACCCACTGAGCCACCCAGGTGCTAGTATTATTTATTCCTATTACAGATAAGAAAATAAGTAAGCATTTTAACATGACTAGAATCCAAGTTTTTTACTGTAAGAAAAAATGAAATACAAAATGAAAAATAAAATAAATTAAGAAAAAACCCTGTGCTGTAGAATTTGATTTGGAAATATCAGTATGAACCCCTTATTTACATATGTAAGCATTTCCTAACTTTTCTGCCAGAAAGAGCCCAGAATCAGTGATGCCACTGGGTATACATGGTGTCTACATCTTTCTTTCCAAATGCCAGGGGCTTAGACTTCCCTAAGAAATGGCCAGTCTCAGAGCTAAGATGAGGAAAGGCCACAATACATGTGCAACACCACGTACCAAAATACAATAAAGTGTTCAAAGCCTGGGGGGCCATGCATGAAGGACATAGGAGTGTGACATGTGTGTTTCAAAATATTGGAAGGGATGCTTCATCCTGTGTGCTTATAATCACTGGTTATTATAACGACTTAACCCAAATGATGTAAGTTCATGATGTAGCTTTTAACAAATGGAATGCGAGGCATATTGTAACTTCCAGGCTCCGTGCTGGCTAGCAGATGACATTGCTGCCCTACCCTTGCCCCTCCAACCACATTCATTGAGAAACACCCTTATGTTCTGCTTCTTGTGACTTTCCAGGAAACATTGGTCTACCAGCAGGCAGAGAACACCTCATGATGGGCAAGGCTGAGAGCAAAGCACTGGAAAATTAGAGGATTCGGGCCATACGTCTCTTGCCTACATTTGAATTTTGCTTAGCCACTCAACTTTTTATGGAAATAATGCTTGAATTTGTAAATGCTTTAAAAAGTGGTTTGTATGGTTTTTTTGCTCCCACTTCTGTATTCTGCAGCTCAAATAACTAGATTTTGTTGTGACTTTAGTAACCCTGAAATTGAAACTAAAATTGGAAAGTCAAGTGGAACACAGGAGCTGCGTTTAAGAGGTTCTTATTGGCTGAGTGTGTGATAATTTGAACATGAAAAGAATAATTCTTCAAATGGATTGTAGCACATAGAATTAAAACCCAAAATCCATGTGTCTATAGCGCGATGTAGAAAAGATGGGGATAAAAGGGAGGAGACGGAAAAAAAGGTCAGGCCATGAATGTAGAAGAGACAATGCTTAGGGAAGCCACTGGTTTCCAATCACCAATTTAATAACTGATTCAGGTGAGTCTCATCAACAGATAGTAAAATCATGTGTGAAAACTCAGGAGAAAGAGCAGTTACACGGTCTCAAGGTTTCATCTCATGGATTACTTACTAAAGGGAAAATGCACCTCTGAAATGGAGATGATAGACAGTCAGCACTCTGGCTAAGTGACCAAATATGTCATCACCAGCAACAGGACAGACTGGTACAATGTACAGTCAATACCAGTACAATGTACTGGTGCAATAAAAGGTGCCTAACATCGTCTATGTAGTAATCCCAAATACTGTAGGAAATTTTTCTTAGAAATCTAGAATAAGAGGCATGCTTTAGACTCTTTAAAGATTCAAATTTAAAAGATTCCAAATGACTCAGAAAACCTAACAATCAAACACAATGCTCAAATCTAGGGGATCCCAAATCTAGGGGAAAAATAGTTCATATAAAAGGTATTTGAGGCATAATCGAAGGAGTTTTAATGTGGGTTGTGTTATGACAGAATTCTAGAATTTTGGTCGATTTTCTCATGCCCGCTAGTCATATTATGTCACTTAGAAGGCACCTGCTAAATTACTTAGGGAAGAGATACTGTTAGATTCAAACCCTTGCGGGTGGGGGGAAGATAAAATAAGGGAGATGAAATTTTGTCAATTCATGAAAATACATGAAGAGCACGTGGGTGTCCATAATTGTGCTGGTTGTTCAAATCCAACTCGCCTTTCTCCACTCTGTGATGCTGGGGTTGGGAGGGGAAACCATGTTTCTCCTGAGCCAGCTGGCTCCCAGTAGGTTCTAGTGCCAGGGAGGTTCAAGAGGCAACGAGGGCTTCAAGAAGGAAAGGGGATGTGCCCCCTTCTGTTTACTGCTTCATCTTGTCAGCCTTCCCCTGCCACGTTTCTTCACCAAAGAAATGGAGTGTGCATATGAGCTCAAGTCATAGCTACTGCGTTTCTAGCATCAAGCCAAGCAATGAGGGTTCTCTTCTGAGAGAGTAAGTGAAGCCCATGCCATATGACAACAGTGGTCTCTGAGTCACAGTCCATTTTCTTACAGAAATGTTTTCTTTTCAGACATCCAAGGACCTCAAAATTAATAACTCAAGTCCAAAAGGAGTCTACATTATTTATTATACTCCAACCAAAATGGCTGGTAGTTTGCTGAAGGATTCTATCTTTAGCTGGTGCCGTGTCTATCACCAGGACCAACAGAATCCAGGGGGTCTGGAAGACCTACTGCAGTGGTTGTTCATGGCCATGGTTTCCATGCTTTCTTATAGTTCCTCACGACTCAAAGTCAAGAAAGCTTTCAAGATCGCATGTATGTGCAGAACTATCATGACATGACCAGAAAAAGTTTCTGCCTCCTGATTCAATCCAAGAATGTCCGTGACCCCCTCTACTTTGAATCCCATCTAAGAAATGCTGGTTTCGAATCCCATTCACTTGATGAAACTTTCTGGAATGATCTTTGACCCCAGTTATGTGAGTAAAACTCTAAGCTGTAGGATTTTCCTGCATCAAGTTCAATCAGAAGAAAGTGCATGAGTAAAGACTAAGTTTTACCCATAATATGGACCCTTAATAAAAATCCAGACATTATAGGACAGCTCACCCCACTAGAGCTGCTAACACGGGACACAGAGCAGAAGCTCTACACCAAACCAGAAGAGAAACAATTGCCTTGGCCCAACTGGTTCATATCCATCATAGGGATGTTGAGAATTGAATTCTATTTTGGATGCTCTCTACATCACTGGGTATAGACAGGACTCCATCTGGACCTCATTTCAGAAAGTAGATCTAATAATTTAGAACAAAAAAAAATTTAAAACAACCCTTTCAAGTAGAAAGAAGCATTCCAGGTATTGCTTTAGACCAACATGTCTTAAAATGTGTACCATAAAATTCCATGAGAAATTTAACAGATCTCTTTAGGAGGTGGTCATAGTATCCAACGTTTCCAAACACATGGAACCCAGTGTACCCTCATTAAAGGGCTAGTGTCTGAAGAACACTCTTTAGGAAACACCTAAATTGAGAAAGTGTCACCAGAGAGTGTAACAGAGTCTGTCTCGTTGAGGTTGGCATGCATTTGCCTGGGGTGGGGGGAGGTAGCGGACACACAATCACACTTCTGCTGCACCTCCATGGAATACAGTCACATGAAGCTCCACGCACCTTGTACTCACTTGGCTCACAGTCAAGAAGCCATGAGTTTCTGCTCAATTGGATTAAAAGGATTTTAAGCTTACAATTGCTCTTAGGTAAAGAAATATGAAATTACTTCTTGGGAAAGTATGACTTATACTTGGAAATGTTAAAATAGAATTTAATCATCAAGATAATTCTAATCTAAATGAAAAGAAAATCACATCCAGGAGAAATCTTCCTGGCAATTATGAATCTCTCCAAGACTAAAAGCAGGGAAGGTGGCGGGATTCAGAGAGCATGGAAATGCTATCATTTCTGTTGCATCTTCCTGTGAACACCACCTGAATACTGAGTGAATGTAGAAATCTCATTCCTATTCAGTCATGTGAGTCCAGGCTAAACCGGACGGGAAGGTTGCAGAGTTTCTGAATACAGATGGAATTTACTCTCTTCTGCTTTAGGATTTCTTCTGGGGCTATATATATATTTGGAGGGCAATTTATACTTTGGGAAAGACACATTTATACCAATATCTGTTCCCCTCTTATCACTTATCAAAGTCATTTCTGCTTTTGACATCATGGTTATTTTTTTAAGTTTATTTATTTATTTTGAGAGACAGCAAGCAAAGGAGGAGCAGAGAGAAAGAGAGAGGGAGCATCCCAATGTGGGGCTCAAACCCACGAACTGGGAAATCATGAACTGAGCCAAAATCAAGAATCACACGCTCAAACGACTGAGCCACTCAAGTGCCCTTGACATCATGGTTATTAATGAGAGAGAATAAAACAGCCACACAGTATTATTCTCCAGACCCTTAATGAGTACCTACTAAGCGTTAGAAAATATTGTACAGCTGTGGTGAATGAATGAAAAAGATAAAGCAAGTCCCTTAAAAATATAGATTATCTTTAGTGGGTAAGACAAATATATATGTAAACAGTTGGAATCTCCATTCAAGAAATATGTATCAGATACATACTACAGATCAAGAAATGTGCTAAGCAATGAGAGCTGGGGATATATAGAGATATAAGACAATTCCTCTTTCTGACAAATTACTTGGAGAGAAAAGCAGTCAGCCATTTACTATATCACAGTGAAGTAAGTACCAAAACATAGTTACTATATTACATATTCTATATATAATATAGTATTCTCTGTCTAGAAGAATTAGAAACAATTTTCACTTAAGGGTATTATTCTTCTAGTCTTCAAATGATGAGGATCAGTCCATTTGGAAAAGAAGAAAAGACATCATGATACTAACAATACATTCAGTGTACACATTTTGACAGTTTGTAGACATGGCCCCAAGAAACTTTGACACTCCTTATATTTAGTGACCGTCCACGTACCCTTCCCTTGGGCACCAATAAAGCATGGCGGTTCTGATGTTTGATGACTTGCAACACCTGGACACAAAAGGGGCAACTTCCACCTGGTTCGCTCCTATTAGGAACTCTGAGTCACCGTATGAAGGACAAATACCTCAGGTCTACCACACCATGAGGGATCCAAACTACATGGGGACACAATCTGGTAGTCCCAGCCATTGGCTGCCTCCACCCCAGATGTCAGAACAGCAGGCAAATGCATCTTTAGTTAATCCCAGTCCTCCAGCCTTTGAGTCACCTCCAGTTTTCAAATTTTTCTAGCTGATTCCCCCCCAAATTCTGTCCCCATTGCTCTTCCTCTCCCCATTTCTTCCATGTTGATCCTAGCCATTATCATTCCCTCCCTATCAGAATGAATCCTCCCACAAGCCAGATTTCTCTCTCTGAGTTCAGAGATAACCTCTCTATTTTGCTGATAATTCTGCAAGAAGAGTGGTATTTCTAAAGTAGAAATAGGATCAGTTTTGGCTCGGCAAATGTGGGTCATCTCATCGCCTCCAGCTTTTACAGTCAAGGTGGATCACAAGGACCTTCGTGATATGGCCTCCTTAACCCTCATGAGCTTCAGCCCTCAGGCTTCATTCCTAGTCAGAAAACCCATTTCTGGGTATTTTCACAAGTTCAACCCTCTGTGGCACCCATCCCATATTTGCCGACCTGATGCTTCCTTATTCATCAGTTCTCAGCATGTTTAGAAAGCTGTTAGGCCTTTTTTGGGCACCAATAAGCACAAATCTCATTCCTATGCAAGAAGATAGGCTGATTTTTCACTGTCTGTAAATTGACTTTTCAACTGTACGGAAAACTCCATGAAAATTGGGACTTTGTCTAGCTTACTACCTGCTGAGCTGGAGAAGGAAGTGAAACAGAGGTAAATAACACATCTTACCTGAGCCTAAGGCAACAGCTTTCCTTCAATGGGAAGTAGGATAAGAGAAATTCAAAAATTGATAAGATTTCAATAAAGAAGAAATTTCTGTCTCGGGAATCAGGGATAGCACATTATACATAGTCACAATTAATTAACCTGGGATACTGTTTGAAAAAAAAATCAAGCCAAAAGAGAATATTCTACATTACCCCTTAAATCTGGTGATTTCACATGGAAGTCTATAGAAATCCAATCCATTTGTACCCAGCCCCAGTTTTTCTCTTACCACCTTTATTCACCTTCAAAAATGAAATTATTCTTACGCTTTGTGAAAACTATCTGTACATGTTTACAAGCAAAGTTATTTCATAAGTGCTTACACATGAGTATTTATTTGTCTTTGAGACCTCGGCTATTTCTTTTTCTGAATTGCTCGATGATATTGGTGATACGTGGCAAGACTGTCCCCACCCAGGGTCGGAAGGGCCTGCACTGCTCACATTCTAGCAGGTGAAATTATTTTGAGGAAATGCTGAAGGCTACTCCCATCAGGGCCATAGAAATATCAACCAGTAATTATCCCAGAGTTCAAAGACCCTCAAAGAAGAAAAGCCACAGGTATAATTGGGGATTTGAGCTGACTAGAGCCGGGGTGAATCAATCCGAAAGGGTTATGAGGCTAGGAGGCTTTCATAGTACATTTCATAATGACAGAATATCCCTGCCCCTTGCCAGACATCATGTATTTCATTGTGGTTTGGATTTTACAGGGTCTCCTGCCACCCAGTTACTTGAACAATTTCAAAAAGTCTCTCTTATCCCTTAGCATCTTATGAATGGGGTGCCTGGTTTAGAATTGAAGGTGCTCCTAAGGCATTGTCTATTTAGATATTCTTGTTGCTTGTTTTCCCTTAAGCAGCAACCACAGCCATATATTCTCACCAGGTTTAAAATCAAAAGAGTAACAACAGGGGTGCCTGGGTGGCTCAGTTGGTTAAGAATGCCACTTCAGCTCAGGTTATGATCTCACAGTTTGTGAGTTCGAATCCTGCATTGGGCTCTGTGCTGACAGCTCGGAGCCTGGAACCTGCTTCACATGCTGTGTCTTCTCTCTCTGCCCCTCCCTCACTCATGCTCTCTCTCTCTCTCAAAAAAAAAAAAAAAAGATATGAAAATTGAAAAAAAAGAGTAATGACAGAAAATTAGAGAAACTCATGTAATAAAACATGTTTTTCTGTACGTGCATCTGTTTATCCATTTGCTCACTCATTTATTAAAAAACTTCAAATATATATTGTCAGGCAGATAATAGTACTTACGTCATGGGGTAAGATTTGAAGAGACTATTTGCAAAGCACTCAGAGCAATGCCTGTCTCATTACAAATATGTAAAGGCTGAGTATTAGTCCGATCATACTCAGTGTCCAATACATTTTTTTGTGGAATGAATAAATGAACAAATAGGTATATGTTGACATCAATCAAGAAGGGATCAGAACGGTGGGACAATTCTGCACAGTTAAACAGAAGAAAAGTCACATTTTGCACAAGTTATTGTGAGCCAGGAAGATTAGATACATTCTGTTGGAAACAAGGATTGGAAAAAGAGCAGCGTGAGAAGGTACTTTCTGACACTCTGGGCTCTGGAGCGTTTGAAATAGGTTCCCTGGCAGGGTTGTGAATATCAGATCTGGAGGGTGGAGGGGCCCATGGGGGTTATCCCTGTGCAAGTGTGGAGCAGGGTGGGCAAGGAGTCCCTTTGAGGTCCCTTCCAAACTGAGATTTTAATTTGTTTTTAAGTTTATTTATCTATTTGGAGAGAGAGAAAGAGAATACTAGCAAGGGAGGGGCAGAGAGAGAGAGAGAGGATTCCAAGCAGGCTGTGGACTGTTAGGGAAGAGCCCACCCAACACAAGGTTCGAACCCATGAACCCAAAGATCATGACCTGAGCAAAAACCAAGAGTCAGATACAATCCAACTGAACCACCCAGAGGCTCCCAAACTGAGATTTTAAAACTCCAAGGAATTCCTGCACGTCTCAAGGATGTTTGATTTATCACAATTAGTGGACAGAGTAATCTAAGCTAAAACATTTTTTTAAATTTTAATATCTATTTATTTTTGAGAAAGAGAGAGAGCGCGCATGAGCGGGGAAGGGTCAGAGAGGGAGGAAGACACAGAATGTGAAGCAGTTTCCAGGCTCCAAGTTGTAAGCACAGGGTCAACACAGGGCTCAAACTCCTGAACTGTGAGATCATGGCCTGAGCTGAAGTCAGATGCTTGACCAACTGAGCCACCCAGGCGCCCCATAAGCTAAATCTTTTTAAGTAAAATGACACAAAGCGTCTCTAAAATGGGTTTAATTTTTTTAATGCTTTTTATTTATTTCTGAGAGAGAGAGACAGAGTGAGCAGGGGAGGGTTAGAGAGAGAGGGAGACACAAAATATGAAACAGGCTCCAGGCTCTGAGCTGTCAGCACAGAACCTGACACGGGGCTCGAACCCACGAACCACAAGGTCATGACCTGAGCCAAAGTTGGCGCTTAACCGTCTGAGCCACCCAGTTGCCCCTAAAATGGGTTTAAATATGTTTGACAACCAATGAGAATAATCAGAACCATGGAATATTTTCTCTTCACTTTTCCTTATGCTACATAACTTGCTAATGAACAATCACAGGGGATGTTTTTTCTAATCTGAGTCCTCATGTCATCATCTCACCCATATGCTCAGGCAAAGTGAGGATTCCATAGATCATACTTAGGAACACAGGCCTTATGGTTAGAAAGTCCTGGCTCCTATCTCCACCTGCATTATTTGCTCTGCAAATTTGGGCAAGTAACTTGTGCTTTCTGAGCCCTGGTTCCCTCCTCTTTGAGGTGAAGATATATATTTTGATTACTCCATTATTCAAAGACTATTCAGAGAGCCAGGAGATTGGGACTGTAGCTCATCTCAACCACTAACCTCTGACAAGCCACGCCGTCTTTCTAGGCATGCCTAGAAAATGGACTTACTAGCACATGACCTGCTTGCTTTGCAAATTACAAGAATAAGAAGTAAGTGATGTTTTAAAAACTATATATAAAAATATGTATTTGTTTTCAATACATAACTATGCCTATATAGTTGTATTTTAGATATGTATGGATCTGTAAGTGGTAGATGACACAAAATCTTTGCCAGTTGTCAGTTGAAGTGGAATCAGAAAGCTCCTTCAATGGTATCTTTCCCATTCATATCTATTTCTAGGGCTGGTGTAACACATGACCACGAATGCCATGCCTTGAAATAAGAGACACTGGTTCTCTCTGTTTTGGAGGCTACAAGAGCAAAATCAAAGCAAGTTGATTCCTAAGGTTCCTTCTTAGGGGCTCAGAAGGAGAATCTGTTCCAGGCCTCTCTCCTGGCTTTGGTTAAGAGCCGTCAAACCTGGCATTCCTTGGTCCGTGGGAGCATCACACCAGTCTCTGTGTCCACCATCGTTGGTGGTTTTCTCTGTGTGTCTCTGTGTCTTTGTTTCCCCTTCTTATGAGGACACCAAGCGTTGGATGAGGGCCCGCTTGAATCCAGTGTCATCTCATCTCAACGAAGGCCATATTTATGCAAAAACCCTACTTCCAAATAAGGTCACATTCTGAGATTCCAAGCAGACGTGAATGTGGAGGGAACGCTATCCAACCCAGGATACCATCCATAGTCCCCAAAGTCTGTTGCACAGAGAATAACAAGGAAAGAGACTCTTGACCTCACACATCTCATAAAATATATGACAAGCTTGTTATTTTGCATTATGATGATTTGTTTTGTGTCCTGTATTCTACAGTTTATTACTCTGGTGATGCTTTGGGCTGAGGATTCAGCAATGGGAAGAGTGCATCCTAAAAGGAAAATAGGTCTCTGACAATGGACTTGAGGCCAGTGGGAACAGAAGCTCAAGCTCTGGCCGGCATCTAAACATGTCTCCCACCCTGCCTATATTACACTAGCCTGTTCCAGCCTGCGAGTGGGTGGAACGTGGACCCCAAACGATGAGGAGGAGGCCTCTAAGTTAAATTGTCAAGTTTCACCCAGTTGAGTGTGATTATGTTGGATACGCTGTTCTTATCTTAGCCATGCTGTAGAGAATTTAGGTTGCATATGTGTTCATACGTTGGCCAGGGCAGAGCTGAAGCTCTACCAGTGGCTGCCATGGTAATTACGAATAAATTCCCGGGGCAAAGGAGAATGTTCTGAAGAGGAGCTGTAGTTTGAAGGTCTAGCTACTTCTGCTTCTAAACAATTTTCCCTCCACTAAAAACCTTGAAATCCATGAATCTGATTTATTAACGAAGGCTATAATTGTCATATAATACACACACACTGTAAGTCAATGTTTGCTTAATTTAATTGCGATAAAATTGGTCCTATGAGCCATGCATGTCATTGACAAAGTCACTCACACTCTCCACATTTCTGCCGCTCAAAATACAAAACAAATACTATTAGCTGCCATTAGCCAGCAGGAATGAGTTCAACAAAGGCTTTAAAATCAACTCTGGATTTTTCAAAGGGAAGGTGACTCTCTCTTTGTTGCTTCATTAAGCATTACATCTGAAAAGGCTGCAAACTGATAGTAGATGTCCCTTTCTTTCTCATCTACAAAATGAAATGGAAAAGATACTCTATCACAAGGGTTCCCTGGAGGTCTGGATAATAATTTCTAGTAAAAATTAATGAGGATATTGAAAATGAGAACGATTGATATTCAGATTTGGAAACGTGGAAGCAAGCTTTTCCATTTACTTTTTTTTTGCTGAAGCAATTAACATTTTTCCCTGGGTGACCAGCCTGGCAGATATCACAATCTTCCAAGGACCTCTGAACAAGGTCATCCTATTAAAACTCAGTATAAAGGTGACTCCAAAAGCACTTTTAGAAGCTTCTTATGGTAGAAAATATGACTTTCCCTTAATGCACGCTTAAGTTAAAATAGAAAAAATAAGGTCTATTACATTTAGAGATTTTTATTTAAGTATCTTCAACAAAGAAATAAAGGTGGGAAGACATATTGAGACAATTTTTTTTAAACATTATTCTGGAGAATTCATGCAACTTGTACAAAAGTCACTCTAGCCTATGGGGTAAGGACACTAAAAGTGAGTTGCACAGAACAATATAAAGAATAATTGGACTGAACGGTAAAAAACAAAACAAAATCCAATACCAGCACTGAAATGCCTAAGCCACAACTCACCAGGTCTCTCTTCACCATTGGAGGAATAAAACGTGTGTAAAAAAAAAAAAAAGGTCTTGGACTGAAGGCTCGTTTTGAATCTAAAATCTTATTATAGGTGGTATCTGGCTGGCTCAGTCAGTAGAGCTTGTGAGCCTTGATCTCAGGGTTGTAAGTTCGAGCCCCACATTGGGTATAGAGATTACTTAAAAATGAACTGTTAAATAAATAAATAAACAAATAAATAAAATCGTATTATATACTACTGGTTTTTTTTTTAGTTTAATCCTTATTTCATGAATTGCAATACACATATTTAATTTTTTCATAGTCTAATTAGAATTGCTATTTTACTACTTTAAATGTAAGGTAGCATCCTTTCCATGATACGTAAGTCTGGATTTGCCTGGGGCCAGGACTGGAGAAAGGAAAAATAAAACGGGATTTCTCCTACTCTCTCAGTTATAGGTCCCCTTCCTATTCCTTAAGCCAGAAAGAGGAAGATTTTCCTACAACTCTTTCTGTCTGTGCTAATACGCAGGCAGGACCTGGGCTGCTTTGGATCTAAACTGGGAGTGTACTCTCTCTATCACAAGGAGACCAGGAACACTTGACCACGTATTACCACTCATTCATTACTCAACACTTCTTTTGAAAAACAGTCACTTCCAGGGTGCCTGGGTGGCTCAGTTTGTTGGGCGACTGACTTTTGATTTCAGTTCAGGTCATGATCCCAGGGTCAGGGGATCAAGCCCTATGTCAGGCTCCTCACGGGCTCCTCACTGATTATGAAGCCTGCTTAAGATTATCTCTCTCTCCCCCCTCTGCCCCTCTCCTCTGCTCTTTTCTCCTTCTCTCTAATTTAAAAAAAAAAAAAAAAAAAAAGTCACTTCCAAGGACCTTGACTGAGTTTTTCCCCCAATCCTTCTGTTAAGAGTTCCTAAATGGATTGCATGTAGTATGGACAAGATAATGTGTAGCCACGTTTAGAGATTGCTTTCTGCCTTTTACCTCTCTCACTTGCTGACATCCCCCCTAGATCACAAACAGGTGAAAAGGAGCCTCGGGACACCAACCAACCTTATGACAAGACATCACCATCTTATACCTTGTTTTCAACTTGCTCCTTACCTTCTTTTCTCTTCCAGCAAGCCCTGATGCACTCTGTATTTGGCAACATCCAGCCACATTGTATACATGACTAATTAGCAAATTGTTGGGAATACCAAATACCATGCCACTTCCCCTCTTCGAAAAGATCCTTACACAGAGGTCAATTACAAAATACTGGACTCAGTAATGGCATCTGCCACCTTTACTGAAATAAAGGGGAGTTCCTTTCTTCCTAAGAGGCTACCAGAGGGCGGAAACTCTTGCCTGGAGATGCCTCTTAGAGGGATGTCGAAGGGGAAGTAGGATTTCAGACAGATACAGCTCCTCTGTAAAATAAAACGGTTTTTATAACCTAAAATGGAGGTAAATTAGTAAGACCAAGGTGGAGCACGGTGAGAAAATGAATCTGTTTCTATGGTACTCTAGGAAATCATTCTAAATTTAAAAAGCACTGCCTCTGCTATGCATTACAGTGCTCTGAAATCCATGCACATAGACTATTAAAGCACATTAAGGTCCATTGTTAAAAAAGCATCTGTCTATTGATCAGACAATGACCTTATGCATTTGAAGTGCCAACCACGTATAAATCAGCAGGAAGGATCTGATGTGTTATTTGTCACGAAGCCTAGAGGACTTCATTTTTGATATTTACTAGAGCTGTGAAAAATAACTTACAAGGAGATTTACACATGTCAATATCTACATGTTAGGTTTCTTTCTTTTCTCTGAGAAGTCTTCAGTTGGCAGTAAAGCACAGGGCGTATCAAGTGTGAAGATAAGTTCAAGGCCATCCCTAGATACACACACGAGCTACCATTGACTAGCTGCATGGCCGTGAGTATCTATCCTTGCTTCCTTTTTGCTCATTTGTAAAATGTAGCTGCTAACAGTACCTATGTCCCAAGATTATTGTGAGGATTAAGAAAACAAATACTTAAAAAGTGCTTAGTGCCTGACCCATGAAAAGGGTTATACATACTAGTTATTAGTATTTCCAACTACCAATCTTAGAGAAAGTTTTTTTTTTAAGTTATCATGGTTTCCGCATCTAAGGAGGTTGGAAGCCATCACTCCGTCCTTAACAACAGCAAAAAAGCTGAACAGATTAAAAAAACAACTCGTCTTGAATCCCTGAAAGAGGGGAAGGAGGAGAAGGGGCAAATCGTTGCCCTCAAGACTGGAGAGCCAGACAGGTGAATACGGGGCATGATGGCTTCCTGGAACAGAGACTCACAAGTGAAAACCATCGGAGGAATCAGCTCCAGGGCGTGAAAACTGAACTGCCATTGACAAATTGCTAGAGGACTCGTCTGAGAGTTAAAAACTCCAAGAAGACCCAGGCATAGGAGGACCTTCAAAGTATGGTGGGATTGGCCAGGCCCCTGCCCGCTCTAGTATCACCGGAGTGCGATAGTGGTATTGTAGTGGTATAGTTATTACTGTAACTATCAGAGAAAAAAAATCCCCTGGTGCTTTTCGCAAGGAGAAGGGAAAGGGAAACATTTTGAAATATACCAGGGTACCGTGATCTTCTTCATGAGGTCTACTCATGGGGAAAACTGGTTAACCAATGCCTAACCTGCTCGGGTGTTATCAGAGCCTAACTGACCTGGGGGAAAAGGAAACGCCCAACTACAGATCTTGTCCCACCTTAGGAGAGAAAAAGCTGAGAAACTCTTGAGAGGGTCAGAGTGCAGAGGCACAGGCTAACTGAAAGTATGAGACCTAATCATAAGATTCTAGAATGGTCCGTCTCTGAGGCACCTGGGTGGCTCAGTTAGTTAAGCATCCAACTTCTCAGGTCATGATCTCACAGTTCATGGGTTCGAGTCCCGCGTTGGGCTCTGTGCTGACAGCTAGCTCAGAGCCTGGAGCCTGTTTCAGATTCTGTGTCTCCCTCTCTCTCTGACCCTCCCCTGCTCTCTCTCTCTCTCTCTCTCTCTCTCAGAAATAAATTTAAAAAAAACAACAACATTAGAATGGTCCCTCTCCCCACACACCTCACCACCAGATTTCTAATGGCCTGTTTATAGCAATGCCGTTTACCCAGAATATTTTGTGCCGCTCGCTAGGAAACAATTACAAGGCATATCAAAAGACAAAAACAAGAACATAAAACAACTCCACAATTGGAAGAGGCAGAACAAGCATCGGACCTGGACAGGTCCTTGGTCTCCGTATTTTGTCATATGATCGCTACTGCCCTTGACGCAGGAAGAGTCTCTCTAGCCAGGGCGCAGGTCATGTGACAGGAGGAAAGACGGGGACATGAGCATCCGGAGTGGCTCCCCTTCCAGCTCTACCACCTGCCAGCTAAGAAAATTTGCTCGGTTTACTGATAGTTACCTACAAATTGGGCTTTAAAATAAATACATCTCAGGGTTCTCCTAAAAATAAAATAGCATGTGTCCGGGACCTAGCGGAGTGCTAGACATGTTTCTTCTCATTAAATATTAAAAATAAAGCAATTACAGAAAACAGAGTGCAAAACCCTCCAGTGCATGAGATTGAAGACTTTTGACAGCAGAACTTCCACCTCAGAAGTTGACTGTATATATTTTCCCCAGAACTTTTCCACTTAGCTATTCATGGCCCATATTTTTATCTTCTAAAATCTTAAAGCATGTGGTGTTTTGTTGGAAGGGACAAGCTCCTTTCCATCCATAATCAATTAGCTGTGACTTATTAACCTGTGTTTCAGGCCCATGAAAGGGCTCCTGGTAAGAGATAATAGCCTTCTCAAGAAAACCCACCTTCCAAACAGCACCTTGGATTTCAGAAGGTTTCATTTCCTTTATGCAATGTGATCTTCACATTATACCCAGGACAGAGGTAGAGCAGCCATCTACCTTTGTCCTCTACTTTACAGATGAGAAAACCGAGGACCAGTAAAGATAGAAAGTCTGTTAGTTAGCAACAAACCATAATACAAGCCTCTGACTCCTGGAGATCTCTGGGAAAGTTTTTAGAAAGAGATATGGTCCCTGCCTCAGGCTCAGTCGTGAGGCTATGTGCTGTGTTGGGAAACGTGTGGACTCTGAAGTCAGAAAAGGTTAGGATTGAGACACTACCTGCTGTGCTATTTACTATCTGGTGGGAGCCTTGGAAAGTGGCCCCACCTCTCTGATTCTCCACTTGCCTTATCTACACAATAAAAATAAAGTCTACTTTCTAGGATCGTCCAAGGATTCATCGAAGAGTAGCTCAAGCTTTTAGAGCAAGAGACTGGCAAGTAGTAAATGTTTAATAAATCTTACTTTGCCTCCGCCACTCTGCACAGTCAGTGCTTTCAAGAAGGCATTAAGATCATTTAAAGTTGACTCTAAAATCCTCAACTTCTTCATCTGTGACCTCAGGGGAACATTATTGTTTACAACTTGGAAAGAAGAATGTTCTGGGGAATCAGATCTTCTCTTAAGTCATTCAGCCCTGCTCTGGCAAATTTTGAAGAGGTTTCTAAATTTTCACAAGATGTCCAGGGTGGTGAAATATACCAACACTTGTGCCTAATTTATAGCTGTCAAGTCAGATGACTCAGAAGGAGCGTAAGGGCCTCACTGGGCCAGGGTTCTGGAATGGACACGCATAAATTATCTCCAGGACTGGTGTCAGAGCTCATCAGGGAGCATTTGTATGATGTGGACCAGAATAACTCAGGGTTAATGTGACAGGTTACAAAATCTAGGTGGTCACAGAGCAGAAGGGGCATTTGAGATTATAATCTATACCTCTCAAGTTATGAATAACGGAAATGATGCCTAAGGGGTAGAAGAGACTTAGCTTAGGTCTTCAGACCATGAATGCTGAAATGGTACCATCCCCATGAGCTCTTAGTCCATAGGCCATATCTTCTGCCTTCACCTTGCTCTCTCTAGGCTCTCACTTTCTACGGGGCCCCCTGGGCAACTGCTGGCCACCCTAGCCTCTATGTGTGTAGCAACTCCCAACTCAGTAAGCTCAGTGGCCCTTTCCCCCGAGAAGGCTGAAATACTCTTGTTTGTCAAACAATGAAGAATGAGTGGCAGATGGACTTTAAAACCATAGGGGATACCCAAGGTCTGGTGTATCCACAGAGAGGCTGGCAGTCTAGGACGAGGGGTAGCAAGCTTGAGTGGGAATGGATGGGAGCATAGGCTGTGTCTCATTACCCACATGACTCTCCCTCATGCTTATGCTCTACATCAGCCCAAGTGCTGAGTTCTGCTTAAGAGCCAGACTTCAGAGACAGACATACTTCAGTTCACATCCCAGCTCTGATTCTTATTACCTGTGTAATAAGAAAGACCCCTAATCTCTCAATTTCCTCATCTGATGAAGGAGACTCATATCTTCTGGATATCAAATGACTGTATGTCTACAAAGCACTTAGCACAGTTCCTAGCCCACAGGCAATGTTTCATAAAGAACAGGGGTGCCTGGGTGGCTCAGTCAGTTAAGCGTCCGACTTCGGCTCAGCTCATGATCTCATGGTTCGTGGGTTCCAGCCCCGTGTCAGGGTCTGTGCTGACAGCTAGCTCAGGGCTTGGAGATTGCTTCCGATTCTATGTCTCCCTCTCTTTCTGACTCTCCCCTGCTCACGCTGCCTCTCTCTCTCTCTCTCTCTCTCCCTCTCTCTCAGAAATAAGTAAAACATTTTAAAAAATTAAAAAAGAACAGCTGTTGTTGCTTTTGTTTTCCATCCAAATTTTCTCAATCTTCACCATATTCTCTGTTTATACTATCATCAGTTCTGACCTGAATTTGTGCAGCCACCTTTTACTGGGCTTTCCTACTGGTAGGTGTTTCTCCTCAGTGCATCCGTATCTATACATTGCTGGACATCCTGTGGAGGTACTACAATAATGTATAGACAAGAAAAATGAGAGCCACCCGAGTAGCTCAGTAGGTTAAGCATCTATCTTGATTTTGGCTCAGGTCACGATCTCACGGTTTGTGAGATCAAGCCCCATGTCAGTTCATTCCCAAGCCCCTGTTTGGTATTCTCTCTCTCCTCTCTCTCTGCCCCTCTCCCTTCTCTCTCTCTCTCTCTCATTCTCTCTCTCTCTCTCTCAGTAAATAAATAAATGTTTAAAAAATGAGGATATAGCCTGTATAGTTAGTTGAATAGAAACATGCAAGTTTTTAAACCAAATATGGGATGTTATTAGAAAAAAAAATCAATTCTTACAGCACCAGGCAGAATCTGTCAACCTATGGCATGTTTTCAAGTATTTCTCTTGTCAGTTACCATGGGTGAGATGAGAAACTATTAAACATCAGACTCATCCTTACCACTTCCTGATATAGATACTATCACCCCATTTTACAGATGATAAAATTACGTTTCATGGAATTTCAGGAATTTTCCCGAGGCCAAGGCACTAAATGACAAAATCAAGATTAATATCTGGGCCTGTCACCCCCAGATCTGTCTTTTTCCCCACTATACTGGGTAGTTTCCCTGCCCACTCAAGTGTGGTATTGTACAGACATTGGTCACCCACAAAATTCTTTAGGAGACCCCACTGTCATCTCCAAACCAAGACATCTGATCCTGTAAAAGCAAACAGAACTGTGAGAGGTGTATGTGCAAGGTAAATTCAATCTAGGGAACTTCAGAGATTTCAAATGTGTGTGTGTGTGTGTGTGTGTGTGTGTTTTAATACTTACGTGTTTGTCTTGGGAGAGAGAGAGACAGAGAGAACAAGTGGGTGAGGAGCAGAGAAAAAGAGAGAGAGAGAGAGAGAGAGAGAGAGAGCCAAGTAGGCTCCATGCTGTCAATGCACAGCCCAACATGGTGCTCCATCTCATGAACTGTGAGATCATGACCTGAGCTGAAATCAAGAGTCAGACACTTAACCAACTGAGCCCCCCAGGCACCCCTGGAGGAATTTCCATTTTGACGTTTTAAGTATTCCAGCTGCTCTCCTTACAACCAGGCCTCATGAGTACCCAACCGTCACCTGGGAAAGTAGGACCAGATGCCTGCCAAGTGCTTACAATTTAATAGTAAATAAATGAGTCCCTGGTAGTTCTCTTACGGCTGGCTGGGGAGCCCGTTCCCGGCTGCCGGGTCCACAAACAGCTGAGTCAATACACGACTAGAAGCTCCAACCAGAGAATCGTCATCCAGGGCCCACAGCCCTGGGTATCCTAGAATGGCCAGTGTTTACCCATGAGCAGGTGTGAGATCACCCAAGCCCTCACTACTGAATCTTGTACTAAGTCGCCTGTAAAAAAGATCATTCTAGTGATTGAATGAAAGAATCAGAGCTAGGAATGCTGATTTAAATAAAAGTATATTTAAATCTTTAAGGTTCTCCCGAAGCCTATATAAATGTTGCAGTTTCGTTGCTAAGCCGTGGGCAGCTTATCCGTTCCAGCACACCGCATATATCAAGCACTAGCAGGTGAGGGTTAAAGCAGCAAGCAGTGGGTTCTGTTATGCATTTCCCTAATTAACACCTGCTGACCAAGGGCAAGGCCCTGTGCTCTTATGCTCAGCGGGAGAATGTAGGTGGATGGCAGTGTCCCCTTTCTCCTGGTATATTAGGGAAAGCAGATTTCTGAAGAGATCATTTCAAAGCTGTGTGACATGTGAACAGTAGACATATATTCAAGTCAAAGAAACAATACCTCAAGGACAACTGAGCAAAAGTTAGACAAAGAGAATCATGAGTATAGTCTGAAGGATGAATTTGAGTGGGTGGGTATGTGCCATGGAAGGGTGGGCGTCCGTTGAGAAATATGTTTGCATGTAGAGAAAGCAACATAAAGCAAGGAGTAGAACAGCAACCGAATATTCTGGAAAAGTCAGAGAAGTGGGGAATAACACCAGAATGAGGCCTGGGAGGGAGACGTGGGTGAAAATGTGGTCTCTCCTTCCAGTGATGCAACTTGCTTGTGTCAGGAATGCGTTCAGCCTCTGAATTGGTGTCTGGAGGATGCCAATGTGAACATAAGCCCAGTGTGTGCTGTCCCCAAGTGGGAGACGATCCTTTTCTGATGCCACGTGGTCCTTTCTCGGACATCTACTGCACCCCTTCCTTGCTGCTATAGCTTTCACCTAATGCTATTAACACTGTCAATTTTTCTGCAGACTGGGGATGAACTTTGCCCTCCATGGTTCTCTGATGCTTGGTTTGTCTCTTAACTGGAGTGGGAAACTTTGGAGTGTAGGGACCATTCATTCTCCATTTACAGGGGCCAGCCTGTCTGGTGTGCTCTGACAATATGTAGACAAGCATAACAGCATATTATTTTCCTTTGAATTGTATACAGCCTATTATATTCTGGGCAAAAAGCAGAAAAAGAGACAATGTGTGATGGAGATGAGTCCCAGGAGCTGCCCAGGACAGAGGCAGCATTTGTGTTACTGATTTTCTTTCATCGCAGTACCAATCCCAAGGTCATGGGCAACGCCGGTTGAATCATTGTGACGATACTGTGTCTAGCAATGAATGCTGAGCTAAAACACAGAATCCTGAGTTCAAAGTCATTTCTGTCACACTAATAGCTGGACAAGTCTTAATCATGTTTTTCTTATTCAACAAATAAAAATAACCAAAAAGTTTCTATATTTGCAAAGCAACGTTCTAGTACTAATGCGCTTTTACGTGCATTGACTCATGGGTTTATAACAGACCCATTTACAGCGGCAGAAACTGAGCTCTGGGGGTTAAGGGGCACAGGTTGAACTTGAACCTGGGATTTTCTTTGAATTTCAAGTCCTATGTCTTATTTCCCTTTCTGTGCCTACTTCTGAGCCCCACAGTCTTTAAACTCTCTCTTCAGTGACTTGGCATTTCTTCCTCTCAATGAAGTGTTACAAACCTACCCTTATCACATGTCATTCATTCCAAACACGTCCAAAAGAATAATGGCCTTGACAGATATCATTTTTGTTTCATTGTATAAAAAATAATGATGGTCTCTCCTGCTGACAATGGCTTTTCTCCCTGACCTCGGAACACACTTCCAGCCCCAGAAGGCGGAGGTCCTGAGGATGTGTGTTCCCAAGTGGTGGCCCACGTCCATTCATTTCCTGCACACTTTCTGTGGCCTGGGAGAGGTAGTTGTGTTCCGTCGCATTTGGTGGTGACATCCGCCCTATAACAGGACCTTTGCTTTATGGTTTTCTCAAAGGTTAAGATCTTGCTCACTTAGTGTTTGTTTTCATTTTTGTTTTTAATGGTCACATGTCTCCTTTGGTTTGATGTGTGAGTTGTGCTGTGTGTGCACAACGGCAGGGAGGGTGAACTTGGGATTAGAGGACATGGATCTAGGTCTGCATCTGATGCCTTGTGACTTGGGACAGCTTAGCAACCTTGGGTTGGGATCATCTAGGAAATAAGAAGAAGAATAACATTCATTCCCCCTGCTACTTATGATTACTGTTTTTTGTCGCTGTGATGATCAAATGCTCTAAAAATGGTGCATACTGTTATTGTTACTACAGTCGTATTATTAGCTGAATTATTGAAGAATCAGACTAATATACCTAGAACAGAGTTAACCCGATGTGCAATTAATTCAAGCCTCTTCTGCAGTGATTCAGTATCGTCTCTCTGTTCCAGGCAGGTCTCAGCACCAGGTGACTCAGTGAAGAAAAATGCAGCCCCACTTCTGCAGATTTCAAGAAGGAAAGAAAGACGTAAACATTCATGAGTCTTGCTGCTTCCCTGATGTGTGTTAAGCACATGACACTTAATTGATTCTGAACAACAAAATGCTCCAACATCGGTATAACCATCTCGGTTTTCATAAGTGATGAGACTTCATGGCATAGGGGTTAAGAGTCATAGACAAGGGCAGTTGGCTAATGTTCAATGGTTCATATATTTCCACACACAAGCACACGCATGTGTGTGTGTGTGGGAGAGAGAGAGAGAGAGAGTGTTGGCCTGGGTAAGGATCAATATTGAGAGAAACCCAGGTCAGAGCCTCAGAGCCCAGCGAGGTGAGACAGCCTACAGGCTGCAGACAACCCTGGTTTGAGAGGCTGACATCTGTGTTCAGATTCCATCTAACCCACTTAGTTGGTTTGAAACAATAATGGGCAGCTCTGACAAAATTTCTGGGTTTCCATTTCTGCCTCTGAGAAACGGAAGCAACCAGACTTGTGACATTGCCGGAGCCCACAACACAATGTCAGGCACAGAGTCGTGCTCAATAAAGTAGAATTTCTCGTGTTCCTTGAGCGTAGGCACCCATTCTGGGTTCACACAGAAGCTTGGGTCTTCGTTTAGGGGTGTGGCTTGTGTCCCTGTGTCCCGCAGAAATCCTTGAGAGCATTGACTGTGATGTATACACCAGGCAGATCCGTGAGACCTAGCACAGTCCTGGAGCACAGCCCGCCACGGGAGCGACTTGGCCAGAACTTGAACTCAGAACCTGAAAACTGACGTTTCCGCCTCCGCTCTACTTGAGTGATTTCAGGTCACACTTTCCTCTCTCTCGGGACCTGGTTTCTTCTTCTATGCACACGTTCCTCTATCACAGGCATATTGTGAAGAGTAAGTGAGATAAAGCCCATTGCCAAAGTACCGCGAAATGTCTAAACTTGAGATCACATTGTGAATGATTCAGGGAACTTTGTTGCCACCGAAAATCAGGCAGCCAATTTAAATTTCGTTTAATGTGATTTGCATTGTGCCTTTCCTACCTGTCTTTATTCTTTCTGGTTTTTAGTGATGTGGTGGTAGCAAGCTCTGGAAAATACTCAGGGCTATGTGAAACCAGTGACTAAAACAGTGGAGTACATTAATTACAGGAAACGTTGTAAATTAGCGGGCCAGGCTTTCTAGTTCTGATTATTTGCTGGGTGGGTTCAACTGTGGACAGCCTTGTGGCACTTTCACATATTTGCACTCGGCTCCTTGCTTTCTGACACCACTGTTCTCTGCAGAGCCGACTTTCCTCGGTAATTTGGGAGGGAAAATCGGGTGATAAAGATAAATGCTGAAGGCATATTTGCATTTAATTGAAGCAGGCCAAATATAATCTGAAAGAGTAGCAAATTTGGAATTATCTTTGTCATTTTAAAATGTTAAAACCAAATACAAGGGATCGGATGAATCCCAGCAGATCCTGAGAACCCTCCTGCATCTAGTAGAGAGATCATGGATATTTGCACGGAATTCATATAAGGCTCCTGGAATCTTAATAAGAGTCATCACAATTTACGTGTTCCTTGAATTTGCATTCGGTATTTGCCATTAATGAGTTTAGACTTGTCGGTTATCATCATCAACAGTTTTAAATGATTATTGAAGAAGGTAGAAAGAAATGGTGATTAGTTTCCCTTACCAAGATCATCTAGGAATTGTAATTTTATTTTTTTGTTTGTTTTATTTATTTCTGAGAGAGAGAGAGAGAGAGAGAAACAGCATGACCAGGGGAGGGTCAGAGAGAGAGGGAGACACGGAATCTGAAGCAGTCTCCAGTCTTGAGCTGTCAGCACAGAGCCCGATGCGGGGCTCGAACCCACAAACCGTGAGATCATGACCTGAGCTGAATTCGGACACTTAACTGACTGAGCCACCCAGGCGCCCCAGAAATTGTAATTTAGAGTGCTGTCAGTGCGAAGATCAAACTTTTACATAAACGGCAACAGTCTTAGCATTGTGCACAAAATGGAATAAAGTCAGCTTTGTTTCCAAATTTACAAACACTTAAAAAATAGAAACATTGCCTCAGAATTAAGAAAAAATACACTTCCTGAAAAATAGGAGAGATGTGACCACCTCTTCCAGAATCAGAGAGCATCACAGATTGCCTTTATTTCTCTTGAGTGAAGATTGTTCCAGAACACTAGTGGAAATTTTATAATTTAGACACGTGAGTGTACATGGCACTGTTTTAGGTATTTGTATGGAATTTGCAGATACAGTACCTCATTTCTTCCTAAAAAAAAAAATCCAATATCAATATTTGGCTCCTTTTCACCCTTGAAGAACATTTGGCCTGGAAAGGGCACCTGGTTCCCTAGGGCTGTATGTAGTGTCAGAGCTAGGATTAGTACCCAGGTCTCCAGGGTCAGGTCCATGTTTCCCCCTCTATGGCATTGTAACGTGTTTGTACAACAACAAAATAACATAAAGATTTCCTTAAGGAAAGCATAAAAGCCAAGACTGAAAGACTCTGAGTGCTTTCAATGCTAATTTATTTATTTACTTATTTATTTTTGAGAAAGAGAGCACACGTGAGCGAGAGAGAGGCAGAGAGAGAGGAAGACACAGAATCCGAAGCAGGCTTCAGGCTCCGAGCTGTCAGCATGGAGCCCAATGCAGGGCTTGAACTCATGAGCTGTGAGATCGTAACCTGAGCTGAAGTAGGACACTCAACCGACTGAGCCATCCAGGTGCCCCTACGAGTACTTTCTATGTAACAGACACAGTAATCTCTTTTCTTCTCCTACGATGTTTGTAAATTGAGTAGTAGCTGCATCCACCAAATGCAAGCACACATTTTCTCCATTTCTACCAACATCACATGCATAATTACACCTATTAATAATGTCATACACTCTTGTCTGATTTTTAAATGCCTGTCTTACCGTTTTGTTGGGTGTGTTTAGACAGCCTGCCTGGGCTCATGAGCAATCTGAAATAGGCTTCTTCCTGAGCCCTTTCATGGGCACCCTTTTTCCTTTCCACATTTACTTGCCTATAATAAGCTTCTGCTTCACAGGGGCTCACCTGCTTCAGCTTGAGTGTGAGATAAATAAGGTCAGGATGGGATTTATGAATCATCTCTTCCACCACCTTTTACGGGAAAATTCAAGCTGAAAACCAAACCCCTTTGGCATTGACTCAGAGTGGGGCTTCCTGAAGCAGTGAAAGGAAAAGGAAAACTATTTAAAGTCACATCTTCTAAAATAGAGTTTCACCCCAGTGACCCCACCTACCTGAAAGCTTGCATCCAGGGTCAAAGGACTTTCTGCAGGAAAAATCAAGATGCATTCCTGCCCTGCAGGTTCTCTCACTGACTTTCATTTCTTGTCGTCCACATTCATATGAAGAAGTCCCACCCGCTGAAATAGACTGAGCCTCTTCAAAGCCTCACATTGGAGAAGAAATTCAATCATTCATTCAATTGATTCATCAGTCAGTCAACACCTATTTATTGGGAAGGTACCACCATTTTTTAAAATTGTTTTTTATTTGAGAAAGAGAGAGAGAGAGAGAAAGAGAATGAGTGAGGGAGGGGCAGAGAGAGGTTGGAGGGGGACAGAGAATCCAAAGCAGGCTCTGTGCTGACAATAGATAGCCCGACGCGGGGCTCGAAGTCACGAACCGTGAGATCACAACCTGAGCCAAAGTCAGTCGCTTTACCGACTGAGCCACCCAGGTGCCCCCTAAGATTTAGAAACACTTCTCTTATACTTGATATTCTTTAGGTCATTCTACATATTCCATTTTACTTCATCCTCAAAATTAAAGAAAAAAAATGAAGCCATACAAAAATATATGAGAAAAACTCTCTGGTAAAGGTAAATACGTGGATAACAATAAAAGGCAGTATTACTATAATTTAGATAGTCACTCCACTTTTCTTGCTTTTTGAGGATCTAAAAGACAAAGTCATAAAAGTAATTCCTAATCTACGTTAATATATAAAGATGTGATTTGTGGCATAAGTAACATCAAGGGGGTGGAGCCATAAAGGAGTTGTTATTTTTGCCCTTGAAGTTAAGTTGTCATGAGTTTGGAATAGATTGCTATAGCTCTGGGAGCTTACCTGCAATCCCCATAGTAACGACATGCACAGCACAGAGGATTCACCAAAGGGAAAGAGATGGGAATCAAAAGCTGTCACTGCAAAACATCAACTGAGTCTAAGGGAGTGCAGTAAGGGAGGCAGTGAGGGACAAAAAGCTTTAATATACAGAAGACCAGCCACAGAAAGGTGATTGTAAGTCTTTCCTCTCAGTAATGGCTTTAAGTTTTTTCTTCAATGTTTTTAATATTTTTGTGAGAGAAAGAACGTGAGCAGGGAAGGGGCAGAGAGAGAGGGAGACACAGAATCCGAAGCAGGCTCCAGGCTCTGAGCTGTCAGCACAGAGCCTGACTCCAGGCTGGAACTCACGGACCAAGAGATCATGACCTGAGCTGAAGTCAGAGGCTTAACCAACTGAGCCACCCAGCTGCCTCTCAGTAATGACTTTAAACACAAATGGACACATCCAGTGGAGTATTATTCAGCCTTAAAGAAAATTCTGGCATATGCTATGTCATGGATGGACTTTGAGGACATGATGGTAAGTGAAATATTTCCCTCTCAAAAATACATGTACAATTTCACGGATCTGAGGCACCTGGAGTGGGTCAAACAGGGACAGAAAGCAGAAGGTGGTTTCCAGGGCCTGAGGGAGAGGGACTGGAGAGCTATTATTTAATGAGGACAGAGTTGTAATCTTCCAAGACTGAGAAGGTTTGAGAATGGATGGGGGGAGGGGCTGTCCAACAATGTGAAGGTACTTAATGCCACTAAGCTGCACACACAAACAATAGATGTGATGATAAGCTTTATGTGGTGACTTCATGACAAGCCAGGCCATGTAGCTGAGACCTCCACAAAGAGGAGAGCAAGCTGAGAGAGAGAGAGAGAGAGAAAGGAAGGAAGGAAGGAAGGAAGGAGGGAAGAAGGGAAAGGAGGAAGGGAGGGAGGAAGAAGCCAAGAAAGGGAGGGACAGGGCCCCTGGGTGGCTCAGCCGGTTAAGTGTCTGACTTCAGCTCAGGTCATGATCTCGTAGTTCGTGAGTTCAAGCCCCATGTCAGGCTCTGTGCCGACAGCTCAGAGCCTGGAGCCTGCTTCGGATTCTGTGTCTCCCTCTCTCTCTGCCCCTCCCCGACTCGCACTCTGCATGTGTGTGTGTGTGCGTGCGTGTGTGTGTGTGTGTGTGTGTGTGTGTTTATGTGTGAAAAATAAATAATCATTAAAATTTTTTAAAAAAAGAAAGGGAGAAACGGAGGGAGGGAGAAAGGAATGAAATAACACAGGAATTCCGACTGTGTAAGAAAGAAAACAATTCTCACATAATTTTGTAGGTGAGAACTTTTTCAGGGAAATAGGAGTTTTAGAACTTGGGAAATTTCTAAACATGTCATCGATTCAATTTGAGAAATAAAAAGAAAACTCTTGAGCTCTTTCATCACCTCACACTAGTTTACTTTTGAATGATGACTGATGGAATGAAGGAAGGAAGGAAGGAAGGAATTAGTAAACCCCATGCCTTTTATATATTGTCAAGAAGGTTTTGTTCTGAGGCATCTTCATAAGAGAGAGTGCATCTAGATAAGGTCTCTCTCTGGCCGGATACTGATGTGGAGTGCAGGTAAGAATGGACTGGGGTGCCATTGAGTCGCAGCTCAGAACAACAGAAAAGGGTTCTGAATTCTCCAGAAGTCTGAATCATGTGCCAAGGATTATGCTAAATTGTGGGAATGAACAGACACCAGGTTTAGAATGGTTTTATCCTAAACTGATAAATGAGGGAAAGCGAGCCATCAAATAAAGAATCATCTCCATGTATGGAACACTAGATAATTCATGAAGTACCTGCACCAGCATGACCCGGGCCCAGATGAGACAGACCCAGGAATAGAAAAACACCCTAACTGGCTTGTAAGTAGGATGAGGGGGCAATTACCAGCTAACACCAGGTTATGGCCTGCTGTTGAAAGAGGAGTTATGGAAAGCACGTCGCCCAGCGAGGGAAGGGCAGAAAGAGGTTGTGTTAATCCCTGAGATGACTGCGTCTCTAGCAAAACTTTGCATTGGGTTCATGACTGGTGGCGGCCCTTAGTAGCTCCGGCAAGTCATGACCCTGAATATGAAAAACAGTTTCTAAAGATGTTTTGATTCATAAAGGAAAGCCAGGTCTGGAAACTCTCATGTGGTAGATATTTGTTTTTCTTGATTCCCCAATGGCGATTGCCCATTTTTGGTGGTGACGCCTGATTTTTACTCAGGAAATATCTCTTCATCATGGGATAAAATCAGAGACACAAAGATCTGGCCTAGCCAGGTGGAAAGCTCATGGCCTGACCCAGCCCCTGCTAGATCTCCTTTCTAGAACTTGAAGAGAGAGTGACTGAAAGATAGAAGGAATTTGTGGCGCGTGCATTCTCACAGGGGCACAAGGAAAGCCCGCCACGCGGTCCTATTCTGAGGCCATCTGGTGGGCTTTCATTCCTCCTACATCCTCCATCCAATCTTTCCCCTACCTTCCAATAAACTTTCTTTTTTGCTGAAGTCAACCACAGTGGGTTTCTGATACATATAACCAAAGGACTCTAAGTGATGTATGGGGCTTGTTTGATTTCTCCTTTCCTCATTCATTGAGCCGTTGAGTCATTCATGGGTTTGCTCATTCAATAACCATTTATTTAGCGAATGCTTTATGTGGGTTTTAGTATTAAATCAGACATGATAACTGTTCCCAGATCATAGCCCTTGGGGAAGGACTTCAGTTACACTTCGCTGTTTCTCCACACTGTCGTCTACCTGGAATGTCCTTGTGTCTCCCCAGTTCCTTCTACGCCTACCTGCCATCAGAGCCTCGGCATCTCCAAGAAGTCTTAGCTGACCTCCAGGCGGGGTCGAGTGACCCTTCTCTGGACTAGACACCACCACGGTTAACGGTATTGCAGCCTCCTTCACTGGAGAGTAAGCACCTTGAGGGCAAGCACTCACCTCCTTCCTCCTGCCTCCCCGGTACCCAGCACAATGTGAGGACCATACTGGGCATGCAGAAAAGGCTTCGTGAAAAAACAGAGTGTGAAGAGTGTTGACCAGATTTGTATGCAAGGTGTGAGTGGGAGAACAGAGAAGGGAGGGTCTAAACAGACTTCCCAGCAGAACGAAATGTCAGAGAAGAGGTGATACTCGGGTCAAATTTTAAAAGGCAATTGATTGGAAGTTTTCAGGTGGCCAAGTACAGAAATTATCGAACAAGCAGAAGGGGACCATAAAGAAAGGCATAAAATGATGAAAGCACATAGAAGAGAAAGGCTCAATAATCCACATGTCTGGAATAGAGCTTTATCATGGCGTGAGGGCAATGAATCAGGAGAAGACATCTCTGATGTCTTCAAGGCTTCCTCACCAGGTAGGAGTTTAGACTCGGTTCCTATGCAGAGAGAGGTTGGGACAAATGCATTAGTGTGTTTGAGCTATTGTAACAAAATGCCACAGACTGAGTGGCTCAAACAACCATATTGGCTTTTCTCCAGTTCTGGAGGCCAGGGGTTCGAGATCAAGGTGTTGGCAAATTTAGTTTCTTCTGAGCTTCTCTCCTTGGCTGACAGATGTCTGGCTGCCTTCTCCCCGTGTCCTCATGTGGTCTTTTCTCTGTACAATTAATTAAGTACATCTGTATCCGTGTTTCCTCCTCCTATGAGGATTCTAGGGAGATTGGATTAGGGCCCACCTTAAGGGCCTCATTTTATCTCAATTACTTCCTATCTCCAAATAGGGGATTAGGACTTCAACATATGAATGGGAGACAGTACACAGGTCAGTCCATACTAATAACATAGTCCCCAAGAGTAGGGTCTCTGGAGATGGATGTCATAGGTACAGATACCCGCTTGCCCATCTAGAAGCTGTATGGCTTTGGACAAGTTACCTTAACTCTCTGTTTCCCAATCTGCAAATCAGTATTACAACTAGGTTGTTATAAGTGAGAACAGTGCTTGCATAACAATAAATAAAAAGGAAACATGTCATTGGGGAAGGACCTAACTAATCAAGAGTCTCTTTGGGGGCATCGTTGGAAGTAGAAAGACTAGAGAGAAGGAAGTCAATAGAACAGACAGAATTGTATGACCTAGTTCATTATTTCAGAGAAAAGAGAGGGGAGAGTTTAATATGGGTAAAGACACTGGTAACAACTTGGATAAGGAAATCATATTTGGAGTAGAGGAAGGGGAGGTGCTCAGCGACATTCTGACTTTGAGATGCTTGGGATTCACCCGAGAGTAGTCTAGAAGATAGTGGCCCGTGCAGATCTGAAGGCTGGGCCAGAATTTGGGCCTTGAAAGAATAAAGTGGAGAATCTAAGTGGAAAACTGTTGGCTATGTTCACACACTGTGGATGAAATTATCCACAGGGAACCAATCTTCTGTACGACTTTGAGACCAGAATCATAATTCGCCTACATAATCAACACGGAATGTAGGACCTACCTCCACATCCTGGCAAAAGACCCCCCTGCTGGTCAGGGCCCTGCTAAAAAATAGCTCCACGATTAAGGCCTTGGTGGGCAGAGAGATTTGCCAGCCTTCAGTTTTCAAGAATGGGTGTTAGGGAAGCCAGCATGGCACACAGGACCCCAAATTCCATTTTCCTTTCAATCTATCCTATTGTATTCAGACTGAGTAAAATTTAGAAATCAAAAGTATCATTGATTTAGTTCACAGTTGTTTCATAGGCCTACGGGATAATAAGACTAATCAAACGTACCCTTTCTCTTCAGAATCTCTACCACACGTACACATGTGACTTTGAGCAGGTAAGTAGGTCATACTGAGCCAGCGTTCTCTTCTGAAATCTTACAATAAAATCACACTAGCCTTAGCTTTCCTCTGGTATCAGAGTGATGATATCTAATATGACAGTGGTTCCTAAAAGTTTATACCTGGGGAGGGGACAGGTATTTCTGTGGTGTCATTTTTATTATTAAGCACTGATATAGCCATGACCAGTGGTATTTCAATGTAAAGGGATCCAATGGACCCTCCCAATGGAACAGCCTTTGAATGGAACTACCACCAGGAAGGTACATCACTGGATGCTCAGAGCAGCTATCTGGGGATTGTAGGGGCCAGGGAAAGTTATTTCGTCACAGACCACATGAGGAGTCATTTGAGAGAGATACCCCCACGCCCCAAGCATCCCGTGATGGAGGTTAACGTTCCTTTTGGTATTATCCAGTCATGGGACCCAGGGGCTAGACCGGAAGTAGAGGCCAACCTTACACAGGGTTGATTCAGTCTCCAAACCATCTGCCGATGAGCATGAGGGCCCTGCCTCCTTAGTCAAGCAGGAAGCATCTGAGGCCGCTGGAGAGAGGAGAGTAGCTGGGCTTCGTGAAAAGACTTACCCCCTCCCTCCCAGCTGCACCACAACTGAATTGCCTGGCTGAAGGTGGAAAAGCCATTTTTCTCCTCTGGGCTTTAGTTGCCTCCTCTGGAAAATGAGGGATTTGAGCCAGATTCTCTCATAGAATTAAAAACAAAATCCCTTAACCTGCACCTGACATTTCCCGGGGATCTATGTGTATCACTGGTGGTTAATGCTCAATTGAGAAGGTAAGTGTCATCATCCCATTGCCTAGATGGGGATGCTAACACTCAGATAGAGCTCTGTCAGCACCAACTCCCCTCTCTTTTCCATCTCTGCTACATTTTGACTGCCCCATTCAGGGCCAGCTCCATGAGTGTCAGACTTTGGCTCTCTGTGTTTGGTTGAATGCTCTACTGTTAGGTTTTGAAATCCTCAGTAATTTTTTTTTTTTTTTTAGTTTATTTATTTATTTTGAGAGAGAGCAAGCAGTGGGGAGGGGCAGAGAGAGACAGGGAGAGAGAATCCCAAGCAGGCACAGAGCCCGAAGCAGGGCTTGAAGTCACAAACTGTGAGATCATGACCTGAGCCGAAAACAAGAATCAGTCACTTAACCCACGGAGCCGCCCAGGTACCAAGAAAGTCTCAGTAATTTTTGAAGAAGGGTCTCACATTTGCATTTTGCCTTGGGGCCCCGATCCTGCTTTTGATTCTCTGATCCTGGCAATCGAGTCTCCTGGGAACAGGTGCTCAGAGGACCAGACAGAGAAAGCTTCTACACTGTGCAGCCCTTGTTTCCCAGAACCACAGTGATGCGGGCAAGGTGAGGGCCAGATACGTGAGCTAATTACCATGAGTGTACTTCCAGGGCAAGGCACAGGGTCGGTGGTAACGGCAAAAAGAAAGGCAATTCCACAGTCTAGGGAAAACTAGGAACTGGCTCCTTGCCTTCGTTTATTCTGACATCCTGGGAAAAAAGAAGTCTCTGTGACTGATTCAAGAAGTCAGGGGCTGTGTATGTGTTGGCTCTGGAAGGCTACCTTCCTTCAAACTTTTCACTTCTCTGATACCTCAGGCTTGCGATCATCCGAGTAACATATGGGCATGAAGACAAAGGCTGGACTTGAATGATCGCATCAATGCGATGGTCCGTCCAGGGTGAATGTCGGAGGTGGGACCTAGGCTTTCATGTGGTGCCACATGGCGCACACCGGTCTCTGCCAGAACTTCTCGCTCTGAAAGGCCAACAGGGGAGCCCTGTGCTTCTCTGCCGAGAGCATCAGACCCATTCATCCACAGCCGACTGGGGTCTCTTGTGGGCTCCATGCTGTCCCAGGCTGAATGGGGGGCAGCCTGGGGCAGCTCAGGAAATGCACCGAAGGGAATACATGGGTGTCCTGAAGGAGAAACCAGTGGGGCCCAGAGCCTTGGCTGAGAGATCTAGACTCTCCCATGATTCCCAGCAAATCACTGTCTAGAACTGAGGCAGAGGCAGTGCAGTTTAATAGATGCAAGTGGAGGGGGTGTAGAGACTTAATTAGCTTTGGGTTCAAATCTGACTCAACCCCACCTATAGCTGTGTGATCCTGGACATGTGACTTTATTTTCAAAGTCTTGGTGGTTTTTTTTTTTTTTTTTTTTTATATATATACAGTTTACTTATTTACTTTGAGAGAGAGCGAGAGGGAGAGAGAGAATGAGCAGGGGAGGAGCAGAGAGAGAGAGAGAAAGAGAATCCCAAGCTGACTCTGAGCTACCGGCATGGAGCCTGACTTTGAGGCTCAGTCACATGAACTGTGAGATACTGGCCTGAGCAGAGATCAAGAGTCAGATGTTTAGCCAATGGAGCCACCCATGTGCCCTTCAAAGTCTTACTCTCTCTCTTTTTTTAAGTCTTTTTAATTTATTTTGAGAAAGAGAGAGAGAGAATGAGTGGGCAGAGGCAGAGAGAGGGGGGGACAGAGGATCCAAAGTGAACTCTGGGCTGACAGAAAGTGCCTGATGCAGGGCTTGAACTCATAAGCAGTCAGATCACGACCTGAGCCAAAGTCAGACACTTGACTGACCCACGCAGGTGCCCAGGGTCTTCCTTTCTCAACTCACACTTCAAACTGGGATGAATAATGTCTCTTTCAGTATGATCACTAACTTGAATTTAAATTTTAAAAATAAATTAAAATAAATAATCCAATAAAACAATAACGATGGCTCTTTCACAGAGTGGCTGTGTGAGATCAATAGCATAATGAGAGAGGAGTATGAGGGCCCGGGTTTCACACACGCAGATGTTTCATCTTTGAAACTGGTTACTGTCTACAGAGGCTCTGAGACTTTCCGGGGAATCTGTACCCACGTGACCAAAAGGTATCTGTTCTGGTACCGAGAACCGGTTGGCAGAAACGTGAGAGGGTGACAGGGGACACTCTCCCCCAAGAATGCCTGGAGCCAGTGTGTGTTTGGAAACAGGGCAGTGCAGTGGGTAGGGACCCCGGGACCCCCACGGTTTGTGGGGAGCACCTGAGCGCTGATGAGGAAAGGAGGCACCTGGCCCCTCCATTCCGGATTCTCTCTTTCCCAGCGCTCACCCCCCCCCCCCCACACACACACTGTTGGCCGCGAGCGAGTGGGCCTGGATCGCAGTGTTCAGTACCTCCCGGGTTCAATCTGGGCTCCGTCTAGACAGACAGCTGGAGAGTGACAGTGCCGGATGCCAAACATTCCAGGGAGGAGGAGGTGCCACGGGAAAAACTGTTCCCTCCCTGTCCCCGCCGACTGCTGCTTTGCAGAGATAGTCGGGAGTAGCTGAGGGCTATCTTAGGAGGCTGGGTCAAAACCCAGAGGTCAAGGGAGCTGTCTGGCTCTGGTGATTTCTCTGTCTAGCCCACCAGTGGCAGGGAAGAGGCAGCTTTGCCTCACTTGTGTCAGGTCAGATGGCCATGGTGACCCATCCTAAGGGCCCAGAGCAGGGCCCTGCCCTTCTCATTTGATCCCCTTCTATGCACCAGTGCAATGGTATCTTAACCATCAGGAACCCCTGTCACTCAGCTCCAGTTGGACTTTCGCCTGTTTATAGCTTCAAAAGGTACAAAGAAGACTGTATGGCCCCGCCCCTGCGTACCTACCCATGTGCCCCATCTTCATGGTGCCCTCGGCTATCGCCGATTGGACTGAATCCTTCACTATCTCTGCAGGCTGGACTACGAGCTACTTCTCTGCCCCACCATGACTGCCGCCATCAAGGTCAAAATCCCTAACAACTCACTCCCAGGAGTCTTGAGGGCAGGATATGGGTCTTATACTTAATGCGTAGTTGGATCTCAACATGTATATGTAAAAGAAAAAGGTGAAATGAAACAAAACTTACACAAGTTGAACTCCATCTGCTCTGATTCCTCCTTCACCCCTCCCCCGCCATTCCTTCTCCACAAAGTAACCAAGTCAATCTTTCCATAATACAAATCGAATGGTGTCACTTCCAGGCTCAAACCTCTCAGTAGTGTCACAGCACCCTTAGAACAAAGGGCCAAACCGTCATCCTGCTCTACAAAGCCGTGTTGGACCTGACCTCGACTGATTCCCCTTCCAAAATCCCTATCCATGTTCTCGGCTCCTGGGTCAGTTTGCTTTGCTGCGTAACAAACCATCCTAAACTCAGTGGCTTTGCCTGTAATCAGTTATTACTGTTCAAATGATTATTGTTTGGGGTGCCCAGGTGGCTCAGTTGGTTAAGCATCAAAGTCTTGATTTCAGTTCAGGCCATGGTCTCACGGTTCATGAGGTCAATTCCCTCATCAGGCTCTCCGCTGACAGTATGAGTGCTGCTTTAGATTCCCCTCTCTCTCTGCCCCTCCCGTGCTCTCTCTCTCTCTCTCTCTCAAAATAAATAAATAAACATGAAAATACAACCCAAATGATTATGGTTTTAAGCCATTGGTCTCCTCTGGATTTGCTCACCCATCTGCTGCCAGGTGTGGGTCAGGTTAATGCCTCTGCTGGTCTTGGCCGAGCCTGCTCACATCGGAAGGAACTGGCTGGCTGTGGCCTGGTCTAGGGTGGCCTCAGAGGGACATCAACTTCCCACGTGTGGTCTCTCATTCTCCTGCATGCTTACCTGCCTTTGTTTATACGGTGGTGTGAGGATTCCTGGAGAGAGCAGAGCACACACTAATTCTTGAGCCTCACGCTCATAATTGGCATGAGACACTTCCATCTCATTCTGTTGGCCACAGCGGGTCACAAGGACACTTCCATCTCATTCTGTTGGCCACAGCGGGTCACAAGGCCAGCCCAGATTTAAACAGTGGAGAAAGATACCCCCCACCTATTGATGGGAAAAACTGTAACATCGCATTGCAAAGATCATAGACTCAGGAAAGGGTGAAAAAATAGCCATTTTCGCAATCAGCCTAGGAGCGTTCCCATCCCCAGATATTCTGATTCAATAACAGGAAGTGAGAATCAGGCATCTGTATTTTTATCAAGTATTCAGGACAATTCTGCAAACTCAGTCAAGGATTCTCCTTGGAAAGCACGGCCCTCAAACCACACCACCTTCAGTCACCTGGAAATGGCCTCCTTTTTCCAATGCTAAAGTCGCCGTGTTCCGCCACCTGGCGTTACACCCCCACCCTAGCCTTTGAACCCTTGCTTCTGCTCCAGGTCTCAGCCTTCCTGATTTTTCAGATTAGCTTTGCCACAACCACCGTCCCTTTTTCATTTCTGTAGCTCCCTTTTCTTCTTCAGAATGCTCTTCACCGTGTTCGTTGTCTGACATCTTCCATAATAAATGGTCAACCCCATGAGGATTTGGGACATGTCTGATTTGCTCATCACTATATCTACAGAACCTATTAGGGTCTAGCACCTAAGAGGGACTCAACAGATGTTTGCAAAAAGCAGAAAGGTACTGCTTTGAATTTTGCATCAGAATCACTGTTGACAAAGGTCCCTCAGAAGATACTCTTGGAATTGCTGCTTTGGGCCAGTGGAGTCAGTGATGTTTCTTAGGCCAAGGAAGGAAAAGACGATAGCAATCATTACGTCATTTGTGAGATGAGTTGCCCGGTGAAGGTCTAGGCTCCTTCAAGAATCTTGATAGCCCCAGTGGAAGGGAGGGAGGTGAGGAAGACTCCCCACAGAGGAGGTCAAATCCCAGGGCAGTTGAACTTGAGGGATGTTACCCCAAGGGGCTTAAGCAAGAAGAAAATCCCCAAATGGTGCACAAGTAGTATCGCCATGAGCTGAGTGTCAGAAAAACAGGAAAGTATACATGTTGGGAGATTATGTAGCAAGATGGCAGAACAGAGATCTCGTAGGACCTCCATGAATTAAACACACTGACTGAATGAACAGGTGACGGTATTAGACGTAAGGAGCATTCAGGGTCACAGATTTAGGAAAAACATGAACAACAAGGTAAAATCAAGGGTGCTGGGGCCCCTTTTTCTGTTTGGGGGGAGAAGGGCTGGACCTGGATGCCTGGCTGGGCGAAGACCAGTCAGGGGGCTGCGGTGAGAAGCCAGCAGAGAGCAGAGCGGCCAGACTCCAAACTTATCTCAAACTTACATCGTCCTCCTGCCCCTGGAGATGGAGGAACAGAGGTAAGAAGGAAATAGCAAGTACAATTAACTTTCCTTATACCCTGCAGCCCATTGACAAACACTTGAGGCTGGCAGAGTAAAACGTTTCTCCCCAACTCCCTGTTCTCTTAATGCTAATGCTTTGCTAGAGGGAAAAACAACCTTAGCCTGACAACAGCTAGGCCCTCAGGATCCTAGGAGTCTTCTTTAGCATGTGAAAATCTCACTGGAAACTTCCCCTGGACTTTACCTCCCCCACCTGCCAGTCTCTCTTCATGGTCCTGGGGCAGCTCTTCCTGCCCACGGGTCCTGTCCCAGTGCTTTAATAAAATAACGCTTTTTTGCACCAAAGACATCTCAAGAATTCTTTCTTTGCCGTTAGCTCTGGACCTCACCATGACCCCAAAACTTCATCACCTGGGACCTCCCCAAAGTTGAACCCCCCTGTCTGATGCATCTGCACCAACACCTCATACAGCCGAGGCACTCCTGCACCCCACTCTCTGCCCAGCTTGTGGCCGCTCCACGTGGGATCTCTGGCGAGTGGTTAGAAAGAGGGTCTCTGAACCCAATGGGCTGCAATGGAACCTCAACCGCCTGTCACAGGGGAAACTTGTCATCCCCGGAGGCTGCTGAGGGGGGTCTCCATGCCTGATGCCACAGAAGGCTGAGTCTCTGTAAGTAACAGTAAAGAAATAAAGGGGGAAATCCCTTCCAAAATGCTCCAATCCCCAAACCCCAGAGAGCGAAGGGCTGCCAGCAGCCAACACCCCCCAATTCTGACCCCTAGACACATCCTGATATCCAGACACGTTCGCTCTTCGTTTTCTGTCACACGCCCTCAGCTTGAATACTTCTCACATGTTTCTCCTTCGCAAGCTCCCTTTCATCCCCCGAAAGAGCCACATCAATGATGCATGTTTTCTGAAATAAGTTCCTGTGTCGTTGGGTTTTCATTACCTGGGCATGCGTGCAGGGCTGAGTCATGTGGGATCCACAGATCATTCATTCCGGGCCACATCTCCCGACCCTCCAGCCTCTCCTCAGGGCAGAGTGCTCCCACCTCCCATCCACAAAATGTCCCCGCAGGCTTCCTCAACCCCCTTCAGAAGCTGGTTTGTGAGAGTGATGAGGGACCCTAAGGCAAGCTGAGGGCCCAGCACACACTAGCACACCCCCCTCCCAAGTGGGATCTGTGCGACCTTCCTCAGGCACTCCTGGCTGCCCAAAGACAAAGGAAAGGAAAGAAAACAAATGGTTAACTGATAGCGATCACAGGCCGGACAGGTGTCTCCCGTCAGTTTACAAATATCTCAGTAAATAACAAGAAACAGACAGTCTTATCAATCGCCTGATCTCTAGAAACCTATAGACTCAGTTTCCTGGAGTGTTAATATCACCCTCCCCTCCCTAGTGATATGGGGAACAAAGGCAAGAAGGAAATGGCAGGTAAAATTAAATTTCCTTATAACCTGCGGCCCATTGACAAATACTTGAGGCCAATACAGAGTAGAACATTTCCCAGGGAATCCCCTTAAAGTTAACGCCTTGCTGGAGGGAAAGCAAACTTAGCTTGACAATAACAAGCCATCGGGTATTTTAGGGGTCCTCTTTAGCATTTCCAAGGCCCTCCAGACACCTCCCTTTTGACTTTATGTCCCACAACTCCATAGTATACAAGCAGTCTCTCTTCACAAGCCCAGGGCAGCCCTTCCTGCCCACGGGTCCCATCCCCATGCCTTGATAAAATCACCTTTTTGTACCGACGATGTCTTCAAGAATTCTTTCTTGGCCATCACTTCTGAACTCCACCAACCCCCCATCACCCCAAAACCTCATCAGGAGGAACCGCAGAGCCCTATCAAGAGGCAGATGGAGAGAGAATCCTCTCTACCCTTCAGCTCATCTTCTCTCCTGGGTCAGCGAGCCGGAAACTTCACCGTCAGCGTTTGAAAGAAATCCCCACTTGAAAGAAGTTATTTTAAGGGCTAGTGTTTACATTATCTGCAGGGTGTGGGGGGCAGGGGTGAGGTATGAGAAGGCACTGGGCAGTAACTGGATGTCATTTAGATGCTGGCAGACGGTGCGTCACAACAAAATCGATGGGCAAAAAAAAGGATAAAATGATCATTTCACCTTAACTGGAACTTCTCCCATCAAATCCGAGTGACAAAGTCACCGAGGTACTGGCGTGCCTTCTACAGCGTGCCCAGACGCAGTAACTTCCATTTCTACTTTACTGCCCCCTGGGGTGGAGATTTGCCCTCCTGGGTCTCAGTATCCGCGCCTGGAAAATGGGGATAGTGTTCACCACACTGAATTGTTGTCAAGCTGCAAAGAGCATGCACAGAAACCATCCAGTACAGAGTCCACTCGTGGAGGTTCAGTGGAAGGGGATTCCAGATGGACCCGGAAAATGCATGAGGCCTGCATGGAGACCTTCCGTGTGCACCCCCGAAAGAGGCCTGAGGCTGCCAGAGGCTGAGGAAATGCACTGGCCTGAAAACTTATGCAATTAAACTTTTTGTATCTGCAACGATGAAGCAATTCAATGCTCAAGTTCATTTGCACCCTCGGGAGAAAGAGAACAAAGAAACTTGGGATGAGGAGAGAATTCACGATACCTCCTGAAGGAAGGGGGTAAATGGGCCGAGGCTTATTGCAAAGCTTGGGGGGCACTTGGGGAACCCAGATTCCATTTGCTAAGAGCCCTCAGGACTCGATAATTATAAATGAGCACCCGCGGTGGAATAGCCTAAATAAAGACACTCAGGGAGAAGTTTTAGACACAGAGCGCCTTTGACATGAAGCCTGTATGTAAGAGAGGCGTGGCGCACATTATAAGACATTGGACTGGAAACAAGACACCTGGGTCCTTGTCTTAAATCGGTATATTATTTTTTTTCTTTTTTAATTTTATTGATTCTCAAGTAAGTTAACATACAGTGTAGTCTTGGCTTCAGGAGTAGAATCCAGTGATTCGCATCTTACATATGATACCCAGTGCTCACCCCTACAAGTGCTCTCCTTAATGCCCATCACCCATCTAGCCCTCCCCCGTCAGCCCCCAGGTTGTTCTCGGTAGTTAAGTCTTTTGCGATTTGCCTCCCTCTCTGTATCTTATTTTTCCTACCCTTCCCCTATGTCAATCTGTTGTGTTTCTTAAATTCCGTTTTTGAGTGAAATCATCTGATACGACTTTCTCTGACTTATTTCGCTTGGCATGATACCCTCCAGTTGCACCCACATTGTTGTTGCAAATGGCAAAGTTCCATTCTTTTTTCATTGCCGAGTAGTATTTCATTCTGTCTTTTTAATTTTTTTTTAAATGTTTATTTATTTTTGAGAGAGAGAAAGGCAGAGCACGAGCAGGGGAGGGGCAGAGAGAGAGGGAGACACAGAATCCAAAGCAGCTCCAGGCTCTGAGCTGTCAGCACAGAGCCCTATGCAAGTCTCCAACCCCCAAACCGTGAGATCATGACTTGAGCCAGAGTTGGACACAACTGACTGAGCTACCCGGGCACCCCTGCATTTTCTTTAACTTTTTTTTTTTTTTTTTTTTTTTGAGAGAGAGCATGAGCAGGGGATGGGCAGAGAGAGGGAGAGAGAGAATCCCAAGCGGGCTCCATGCAGTCAGTGCAGAGCCCCATGTGGGGCTCAGTCTCACAAACCATGAGATCATGACCTGAGCTGAAATCAAGAGTCAGAGGCTAAACCCCCTGACCCCCCCCACCCCCAAGGAGTCCCCACTGAAGACCTTGATTCAAATCCCAGCTCTGCCACTCACCTCAGGCTCCCACACGGCCTGTTGACCCGTCTCTCCTGTCCCCTCAGGGCCCACTGCTAATTCCTGACTTCAGGTCATCATCACTGTTTACCTAGATGATTTCTAGAAAGTTCTTTTGGGTCTGCTCCCCCACCCCCAGCCCATGCTGTCTTTCGTTTTTTTTTTTCCAGGGAATTTTTGTTCAAATGCTGGTAAATATTCTTTCCCATTAAACATCTCCAGGATTTATATTCACAGTTCGAACTCCATAGTCTGGCTTCCTAGGCTGTTTATCATCTAATCTCAAACTACCTTTCCAGCCACCCTTCTCATGAACTGTGACTCATCAGCGTCAGACTACTTGCCATTTCCTGAGCACACGCCGTCAGCTGTCACATCGCTGCGCTCTCAGTGCAGCTCTTATTTCTGCGGTGGGTGTCCCTCCTCCTCCCCGTCCCACCTTGAGAAATTCTCTGGAATCACGGGGATCCGGCTCCCTCTCTTGCTCCAGCATGCACCACGTTTTTATAACGACGACAGTAACGTCCACTTTCCCCATTCAACTGTCACTTGCTGAGGCGGTGACTCATGTCTCTTCACCTCTGTCTCTCTTGTGAGACTAGGCAGCATGCCTACCGGGCACCATGTGGAAACCCACCAATAAAAGTTTGCAGAAGGAAAGAGTATCTAAGCATAATGTGTAAGTGGTCAACGTCATCAGGAAGTGCTTTATAATACATAGAACTTTCCAATCAAGGAAATCCGGACACAGTTGCAATCCCAGGGTCCCATATCAGGCAAGATTTACAAACCAAGGCCGCTTACAAAGTCACTTTGTCATGGACCTAACTTGACCTGAAAGCTGGAATACATCCCTGAAACTACTCAAAGGACTGTTCCTAGCCATGGCTGCCTATTAAACCCTCCTGGGCAGGGTTCAGACCCTCGATGCCCCTGCTGCCTGTTGCATTTGCAATTTTGATCATCCCCATAACTTAAATTAAAATCTCCAGTGGTACAGTCTGGGTGTTGGTATTTTTAATAATTTTTTAAGTAAACTCTACCCCTAACATGGGGCTCAAACTCATGACCCCAGCCTCAAGTGTCACATGCTCTACTGTCTGAGGCAGCCAGGCGCCCCAAAAGCTCCCCAGGAAATTAGAGTAGGTGAAAGCCCTTCAAAGGTGAAAGCCGGTGCCCAAACAGGAGAGAGGAAAGTGGAAACCAGAGGAGAACCCAGGTTATATGACTCAGGCAGGATGGAAAGAGCCCAGGTTGTCAGACTGAATAGTATTTCTTGGCTCGGAAAACTCTGGTTAGAGATCAGTGGTTCTCAGCCCCGGCTATGTATTGAGGCCACCAGGGGAGCTGTTAAAGAATACAAATTGTGATGGTGAATTTTATGCATCTATATGGCTAGGCCACAGCACCCAGGTATTCGAACATCAGTCTGGATGTTTCTGTGAGGACCGTTTTTAGATGATATTAACATTCAAATCATATTGAGTAAAGCAATCAAACAGTATATTGGAGGTGGGCCTCACCCAATCAGTTGAAGACGTTCATCAAAAACAGACTGAGGTGTCTGGAGGAGGGAATTCAGGGTCCAGATGGCATTTGGACTCAAACTGCAGCAACAACTCTTCCCTGGGTCTCCAACCTTCTTGCCCTGCAGATGTGGACTCACCAGTTTCCACATGTGAGCCAATTCCTTATAATAAATGTCCCTTCCCCCTCATCTATTCATCTATATCTGTCTGTCTATCTATCGATCTCTTTATCTATCTCTCTCTATCTACCTATCTATTGATCTATATGCGTATATATAACATTTTAGTATATATTAATATATATATTATATTATTATATAGTATTACTATATATTAATAATATATAACATATCATATGTCATTATATATAATGTCTTATTGTCTTACATCATGATGTGTATCTGTTCATTCTGTTGAATCCTAATACACCAAAGTCTGAGCTTCTGATTAGTCTGGGTTTGGGCTGAAGCACTGCTGCTATTTTTAGAAAGTTCCCCAAGGGATCCACGTGCAGCCAGAGGAAGAACTGTTATCAGGATTTCTAAAGCACATTCCATTGCTAACTGGCCTCACAGGTTTTCCATCTAAATGCATTTGCCATGAAAATGCCTCTATACCCCCTTCCTTCCCGTCACGGACTGAACTGTGTTCTGCAAAAATTCTTACGTCGGAGCCCTAACCACCAATGTGACTACATTTGGAGATAAGGCCTTCGAGGAGGTAATTAACATGACATGAAGTCATAACGTGGGCCCCACCTCAGTAGGACTGGTGTCTATTAAATGAAAAGACCTCAAGTTTACACGCCCCAGAGCCAAGGCCACGGTGAAGTCGCAACGGGAAGATGGGTGTCTTCCAGCCGAAGAGGGAGGCCTCGGAATGCTTTCCAGCTTCCAAACTGGTGAGAAAGAAACTTCTGTTGTGTAGACCTCTGCCTGTGTGTGGCAGTCCAAGCAGACGACTATCCTTGCCACACAAGTGGTACTTACAGGTTTGCTCAGAGAAGCCAATGTCCCAGTGTGTTCATGAAGCTCTTCGGGCTGAATCTGAAATTACACACTTGGCTTCTCTCCACAGGGCCATCCGTTCTTCACGGGGGAGTAAAACTGAATATGTTTTAGGGGGTCGGGCTTTTTCTGGTCAGGTTGAAGGAGAGGTTTGGGGGGCCCCATTTGACATCAGAGGGAGACAATGATGAGACACTCCAGGTTACCCGGATGCCATTGCACTTGCTTTACACCAAGTGGCTGGATTCTGGAGCCACTGCTTGCCACGCAGGCCGTGTATGACGCCACACTGCTGTGCCGAGAGGCCCAATTAGGAAGCACATCACCTCAGTATTTTCCATCTTATCCCTATTCTACAGCTTTCGAGGACAGACCATTCTGTTCCTCAATCCACTCCAGAGCGCTTCACAAACTTTCTTACAGGGCCATGGGCTATATGATGTGGGGGGTTGGGGAGCAGAATAAAGGAAAAAAGAAAAAAAGACAGGGGCTTTGCACTCACACCGACCTGCTTCGAAACCTTCTTCTCTCATTTACAAGTTGTGAGAATTTGGGGCAGCTTCTCTGAGCCTCTCCCGAGCTTTTCTGAGCTAATACGCAAAATGGGACTGAAAGTAACTTCCCATCATTGATGTGAGGGTTAATGGAGAACCGATTTGAGAGTGTAGAAGAGTGTCTAGCAACTCACATTCCCCTTTTGTCTGTGATCTCTCGAATCTATCAGTTGTGATTTATTTTAACTCTCCATTTAATGCCGACCACTAGCTAACAGAGATTGCTGGCATATTGGAGCTGAAATACTCTTTAAGTCGTGTAGTCCAACCTTCTCGCTCTACAGCGAAACTATCAGCCCAAAATCACGTAGCAAGTTGTGCCAAAGCTGGAACAGAACCTCAGTCTTCCTGACTCCAGGAAGTCACTCTTCATAGACATCTCTGTGCCTGGTAGAGCACGGGGCCACTGAACAATGCATGAGCTCACCACCTTGGCTTCATTCCTTCCTGAACAATCTGCGTTCTCTACTCCACGCTGTCTCATTCTTGAACACTCCCAGTGCAGGTGATTAAGTTCCCCTCAGTCTGTCTCCACTTGGATGTTTCTCCTAAGTTTGCTTCCCCAGCCCCAGCCAACCAACGTGGACCTCTTGAGGTGAATGCTACCAGCTGGGAGCCTCGCTGCACTGTCTTCGGAAGCCTTCGTTACACAAAAGATTGGATTTTGCGACTTAGAATGAATGCCGTAGAAAAGAGTTCACCATACAATGCATGAGAAAGGACAACGTGTTAGACACTAAAACTTGAACTTGGAGGGAACAGTCTTTCCATGTTTGCCACGTACCTACAGCTCAAAACATCGGAGGGGCTGGCATCTGAGAACATCAAGTCCTGGTTCTAGCCCTTTCCAGCATCATCTCTGCTGGTCTTCCCACCCATTTCCCCAAACAGCCAGCGTGTACACATATGTGCCCTGCGAGATGCATACTCTGTGAGAGATATACACTCTGTGAGATATACATATCCTGTGAAAGATACACTCTGTGAGATATATATATATATATATTTAATTTTTTAACATTTATTCATTTTTAAGAGAGAAATAGAGTGCAAGTCAGGGAGAGGCAGAGAGAGAGGGAGACATAGAATCTGAAGCAGGCTCCAGGCTCTGAGCCATCAGCACAGAACCCAGTACAGGACCCAAACCCACGAGCGGTGAGATCATGACCTGAGCCGAAGTCAGACATTCAACCGACTGAGCCACCCAGGTGTCCCTGTGAGAGATATACACTCTGTGAGAGATGCATACTCTGTGAGAGACATATATACCCTCTGAAAGATAGACAGTCTGTGAGAGATAAATATCCTGGGAGCAACGCGTACCCTGGGGTTTGTTCCCACAAACTGCACATCCTCGCACATACTTTTCTTTTTCCTAGGAATGCCCTTCCCTGTTTTATGCCTGGAAAACTTCCACTTACTGTCTTAGTCCATTTAGGCTGCTCTAACAATATACCACAGACTGGGGAGCTTAAAACTAACAGGACTTTATTTTCCACAGTCTGGAGGCTGGGAAGTCGGAGCTCAAGGCCCCAGCGGAATGCGCGGCGCTGTCAGCCCTCTGGTTGACAGACGGCATCTTCTGCATCCTCACGTGGTGAAAGGCGCAGGGAGCTCTCTGGGTCTCTTTTATAAGACACTGATCTCTTTCATGAGGGTGGCCCTCGTGACTCGGGCACCTCCCAAAGGGACACATTCAGACCTTAGCATTCACCTCTCAAAGCCCACTCAGAATATCATCTCTTCAAGATAACCCTTCTGAGGCTTTCCCTTTCCCTTTGGGGCTAACTCCATATACTGGGATTATCTTTCTATCATAATTGTCTCATGAAGTATAATTTTGGCTCCTGGCAGTGGGCTGAGATTCCCCAAAGCTGCTGTGGGAAATCGTCAGGGGGAATGAAGTGTCCGGGGGTCAGAGGGCAGGTAACGGGTCACCAAACATTGGCGAAAGCCATTTTCAAGTGCCGCTAGTGACTTTCTGGAAAAGCTTCTAGAAGCCTGGATTATGGTGACCGCATATCTGTCACCCCCATGAAGGATGTTCAGGGAACTCAACATTTCCCCTGAGCGTGAGATGTGGCGCGCTGTCTGAACGGTTCGTCTCCAGAGATGACATCCTGTCAACACGCACGGGGACATTTGCTCGAACCGGGAAGTCCTCGGAGGGACGAGCTCGGGGAGGAGCTATGCCTCTCCTCCGAGGGCGCAGCACGTCCGCAGGGAATTGAATAAAGCGGATTCCATCAGACTGCTAGTTCTCCGTTCCAAAGCGGCGAGGAGAATCTGGAAGTGGGTAGCAGAGCAAGAAGAGCACGTCCCTCTTTCCAAGAATTGACTAATTCCCGTCAGGGAACAGGCAAGATGCTCAAACGCAGCTCCTCTCCTGCCGCCCCCACTCGGACTCACGGTAAGTAGGCCCCCCCGGAGGGGGGAAAGAAAGTGACATGTTTTGGCTGGAACTCAACGGCCAAGCATCTCCCCACCTGCCGTACTGTTTTAGGGAGAGCTATTCACTTGACAATAGTCCTCGGTTTTTGTCCTCGCACAGGCCGTCGGGGGTGGGAAGCACTTGGCCACACTGGGAAGCTGTGGAGCTTTTGCAAAGAGTCTGCAGCGCAATCCTGTCCTGGGCCTGGCACCTCTCACATCCGTGTCTCTCGAAGTTAACCCGGAGCAGACATGCCGAGAGACTCCAGCATTTTCGAATTGTACCCTTGGCTCAGAGGGTCAGAAGCCCCCGAACGTATCTCCGGAGTTGAGATTGGCAACCGGCCCCCTTCGGAAGATGCTGGTTCTCTGTTTCGTTTGGCCAGGCTTCTGGGGATACTGGCTCACGTGGGAACTGCTGAGGATAGTCTGCTGGCTCCGGGTATTGGCAAAAGATCTAGAAGGATTTTTAAAATATTCCGGTTTCAGCAGAGGCCAAATTATCTTTCTGAAGTATGTGCCCCCTTAATATCAACACTCATGTGTGTTTCAGGGGAAATTCAATCCAGATGGTTTCGGGATATTTATCCCTAGTATATTCAGCTGCCATCTTCTAAGAGAAATTTGATTTCAAGAAAAAATCTGGAGCCTTCTCTAAGCCTCCCCTTTCCTTGAGTCAGAATTCAGCATTAAAAAACATTTCCCCCAAATCTCCTGTGTGAAGGACTCAGGCTTGATTCTAAGCCCTTGGCCCTGACATTTCCAGAACAAATGTCCTCAACTCGGCTGTATTCTAAGTGCTCCATCCCTGCGTTCCCCGTATTCACCACTGTAAACTGTAACCACATAGTCACCAGAAGCAAAAGAAGCCAAACGGATGTTGAAATGATGGCACGGCTACAGTAATGTGATTGCGGTCAGTGTGTTGTTGGGTTTACTCCTGATTCAGAAAAAAAATATCATGGCACTGTTTATTTTTAGACTTCTTCATAGAAATGGCATTGTTCCTTGAATACAAACTAATTAGATTTATATTTAGAACTGTTATTACATTTAAATGTCTCAGAGAAGTCTGATTTCATGTGTTTCAATAATAAGCCCTCACCACCAGGAGCTTGCCTTGTGACCAGTCCCTGGGAGGCCAGTGCGAGGAACATGGCCAACGGCGCGAACCCGCGTAAAGTCGTGGGCTTCCTACCACGCGGTGAAAAATGCATGACCGGTGATGGGGAGAAAGATGAGATCCAGATCCAGATTGACTGACCGAGAGCAAGAATGTTCACCCATCGCGTAGCCATCGGGTGGCTTCTCGAAAGTAAAAACCAGCGGAGATAAGCAGACCTATCAGAGGCTCCAAAATCACATGTGAGGCAGAGTCACACTTCATAAAATCAGATTTATAAAGGGTTAGTCAAGGGGATGAGCTCTAAAATCAAATGACCTGAGTTTGAATCCTGAATTAACCACTTGCTCACTGTGTGACCACATGCACATTATAAAACTGCTCCAGGTTTCAGTGTCTTTATGTGTCAAATGACATAAACTTACAGGGTGGTTAGGGACATTTCGATGAAATAATGTATTGTGTTGTGATGATCCTTTTGAAGTGTATGTATTTATTTTGAGAGAGAGAAAGTGCACAGCATGGGCGGGGGGGCGGGGCGGGGGGGAGTCCAGAGCAGGCTCTGCCCTATTGGTGCAGAGCCCGACTTGGGGCTCGAACACATGAAACGTGAGATCATGACCTGAGCTGAAACCAAGAGTCAGATGCTTAACTGACTGAGCCACCCAGGGGCCCATGTGATAATTTTCTTTTTAAAAAGAATGGTTCTTAGAATAATGCCTACACAAAAATAGGTGTATATTGAAAAAAAAAAATAGAATGTCTAATTTTGGAGGCCAACCACTACCACAAAAAAATGATTTATACTCTATGTTCTCCATAAGAAAAGGAGTTAACTTTCTTTAAGCAGACAACTCCTAGGCGGTGTGTGGGTGGTTGAGGTTTTGGAGCTTGAAGAGACATTCGAGATGATCCAAGTTAGTTCCCATTTCTCTTCCGTCCGTGTGGAAAAACAGTCCAGGGAAGAGAAGGGGTTTGTGGAAACCTACAGGGGAGGTCAGAGAGAGCCAGGCTTAGGACCCAGGTGCCCTAACTCTGAGACTGGAGTTCCCCTTCACAGGTGCAAGCTACATACATCACCACACTTGCCTGCATCTTCCTCATCTCCAGATCCACACTTTAGCCACTTTTGCCCTTAGTGTCGACCGGGAGTCATCCAGGAACCTCAGCTGGTGAAGTAAGATCTACCAGCAAAGTTCTGAGAAACAGCAAATCCACGAGCCGGTGTAGACATCCACCTTTCCCTAGATCTTACTTACCTCGTTCAGTCAGGAGAATTAGGTGATCCACTCCGTGGGAACTTTATCTACGAGGATTGATTTTTATTCGGTTATCCAGAAAACAACAAGAAATCCGCAAGAAGCCTCGTCAAAGAGGCACCACTGCCTCTTCTTCCGTGTGACTCTTCCCCCAATCAGGGCGGTGTCTGTCCTGGATTTGCGGCAGTATGTCAGGGTTTATGTGAAGCCACAAATATGGCACCTCTGCTGGGAGGGCTGATTCTACTGGAAAGTTTGGAGAAAACATTATTTTCTAAAAAAAAAAAAAAGAGAGAGAGAGAGAGAGAGAGAGAGAGAGAGAGAGAGAAACAGATATAGAGTAAAACACAGCACTGCCGGAATTGAAACGAAATGTGGAACTCACGATTCTGTTTCGAAATGATAGCTTCCATTCACCGGGCTTATCTACTGTGCTAAGGAACTGTGCTAAGTGCTTAACATATATTCACTCAATTAAGCCTGAGGGAAGATAAAATCATTGAAACAGATTAGAACAAAAACTGAAGGAGGCTAGTTGGGCACCTGAAACTTACATAACATTCAGTGTCAACAGTACTTAAATAATACAATGTTATCAAGGGCGGGGGCTAGGGTGGCGCAGTCTGTTAAGCCTCTAACCGTCTGCTCAGGTCATGATCTCACAAGATCATGAGTTCAACCCCCATACTGGGCTCACTGCTTTCAGTGCAGAGTCTGCTTTGGATCCTCTGTCCTCTGCCTCTCTCTGCCCCTCCTCAATTCTCTCTCTCTCTCTCTCAAAATAAATAAACTTAAAAAATAAAAAAAATATTGAAAATAAAAGGCTACCCAAAAAACCAAAACAGCCAAACCGATTGAGGGGCAGGAAACTCCCCGACCAAGCCGCAGAACTCCTAAATGCACCAGGATCCAAACACGGACTGCCCACCTCCGGAGCCCATACATTTAACCACTGTGTTACACTGCCTCTCATCCTGATGGTTACTGGGGATGGGGGTTGGGGGGGAGGCAGTTCCAACCGTATCCCCATAAAGCAAGGTATTCATTTACTCTCTCCTGTTGGCTTTGAGCACTTGGTGGAAAATTTTGACAAGCCTTGGAGTCTAACTTCCCCCGTGGTTGGTGGCAGTTATATAACGTGCACATCAGTTAAAAAAAAAAAAAAGCTGAATTGCAAATAGTCTACTAACCTGGAAGGAATGTCTGAATGACTCCCACACCACACTGATGCTAACTCAGTTGAGAGAGTTTTGTGGGTTTGCTGTGATTTTATTGAAAGAAAGGGTTTGGCTATCATCGTGAGTAACTTGAGCGTGTCTTTTGATCCATGTAGAAATCGCTCAGCTAAATGACATTTACATGTTATTCTTAACTGCCTGTGGAATCAGATAATCCTTTCCCCAGAAGGATGTCGGCAGACTCCATAATTTGTGAAGGAAGAGCATCCGGGAAGAAACTCGGTGTCATGCATGCCTGGAGGGAAGATTTCTGGCTTGATGATTCACATACTTTTATAGCTCTGGTTTCCATGCTCTTTGTTTTTCAAAAGCAATTTAAATGTATGTGAGCTTCATGACTGGTGGGATTCTCCGGGGTGCACTTGAGCCTGCTTCCCCCCCCCCACCCCCCCATCTGTAGGATCTCGGGCTGTGACCTGGGGGCTGTGTGATCTGATTTAGGTTGGTGTCAGAGGGCGCCCATGTGACAGGGTGGAACTGCCTGTTCCAATATGCTGGTTCCAGGCTGTGCCAAGGATGAACAGACCAGGAAAAATATTGTGTCATGAGCGCAGACCTTGCACATTCACCAGAGGCCTCACCAAATGGTGTAGGCTGAGTCTGAGGGCCGGAGTGTTCTGTGCAGGATGTGAGAGTTCACCGTGGAAGAACTCCAAAATTTATGACTAGCCTGAAGTCAGAGGAAAAGTACCACGCGGGCTCTGATTCACTTAGGACGGAGGGAACTGTTTGCAAAGGCGGGAGTCAGCCAGTGAGAGCGGCGACTTTGACTCAGGGGTCCCAGGACCGGCATACCCCTGCCACAGGGCGCCAACAGCCTTGCCGCAGAACTGGGGCTCCCCGGGGCTTCGGTCTCATCCACATGTTGATCTGAGATCCGCTTGCTCTCCCGAGCCCCGCTGCCCAGCCTCCAAGATCCAGTTGGAAACTGTCAGTGCTCTTTTTTTTCCATTTCTCGGCCCTCCTTACCAACCCCCCTGCACCCTTCTATGCGGTTCTTCATGTCTTTCCTGGTTAACTGGCAGAGACTTCCAAAGGAGTCTCTGATCACTGGCTACAAGTCTCGCCTTGCAGAGATCCTAAACCCAGTTTTCTCCGCCATTTTTCTCATATGCATTTACGTTGCGTCTTTTCTCTGCTGCTAAAACATTCTCCGGCTTTGCATCACTACCCGACGTTGTCCAGATGCCCAAGCCTGGCGGGTGGGACTGCAACAGCAATCTTGGCTGGTGTGACCCTGCCTGCGTCTCTCTCCACCCACCCAACACTCTGCTCCAGCAGCAGCATGCAGGGCCTTCTCATCATTCGGCACCTTGCTGCTCAGTGTCCCGTCTCCGGAACACAGTCTGACGTCCCACTCATGCTGCACCCGGCCTGCTGGGCCAACACCTCTGTAGCCTTCATGTCCCGGCTGCTACTGCTGCCCCTCCGCCTCCCCCAGTCGCTCTTGGTTTCTCCATGATCTTGAGACCCCCTCTCCTCTCAAGCTGCCTATCCCGTCCTACTATGAGATGTGGCTGATCTCTGTACTTTGTAACGTTTCCCTGATTCTCCCTCCAAACCGTGAGCAACTCAAGAGACAGTACAGCATCTTGTCACTGTGTCCATAACACCCGGCCTAGGGCCCAGTCCCAAGTAGGTTCACAGCCAACCTTAGCTAACCTGAACGGAACCGAGTTTGCGCCAGGCAACATTGAAGGGCAGGAGTGATTTAAATGAGTCGTTTCTCTTCCAAGCCACATGCCTGGATTATGCAAAAGGGAGAGGGATCTATTTTGTTTGTGGTCGGTGACATTTCAGCTCCTGAAAGGCAATGCTAAGGCTTTGCTGCCGAGCGTTTCCATGACTGTCCCTTCCAGAGGAAAGTCTGTAAAGAGTTCCTTGGCACGGCCGGCCACCAACTCATTTTACATCTAAAAAAGCATCTGGACCGCTTTGGAACAGTGTGCCATTTGGGATAATTCAGAGGGCTACACAAACACAACGCTGATTCATTTCAGAGCCAGACTTTTGTTACTCTTCCTTGCCCTCCTGCTCCCCCAAGTGCGTTTATTTGTACACAAATGCATGTCTAACTTTTTGGGTTTGAAAGGAGGAAGAAGATGACTTCCTTCTGCTTATCTCTCTGCTGGGTGGCTGGGCAGATATTGGGAAGAAAAGCTCGTTTATCCAAATTCTCTGAGCAGCAGAATTCCACCTCAGGAAACTGTAGCTCGGCAAGGAAACAATCACGTCTCTAAACTCACTTCTGCTAGTCTGTCTTATCCAAAAGAGACACAGACTGCTATTTGCACAAACATCTGCTCGGCATTCTGGGAGAAAAGGCAGAGCGAGCCTTGAAACTGATGGTTGGGACCAAGTGGATGAAGCGCTCTTGGAGACATCTCCCTGGGCAGGCAAGAAAAGAACCCCAAGGAGGGTGACAAACTTCAGCTATGTCTCCCGCATGTCAGTGTGGAGAGATAGACAGATACCGCATCGGGCAGTCTGCAGAGACATCCTCTAATGCAGCCCTGGAGGAAAATGTGCCAACTTCCTTATTTAGTTTTCAGAGGATGGTAAAAATAGAAATGGTGGATGCTATGGACTGAATGTGTCACCCCCAAATTCATATGCTAGAGCTCTAACCCCCAGTGCAGTGCTTTTGGGGTAGAGACATGGGCAGGTAAGTAGATTTCAAGTAAGTCATCAGGGTGGGCCCCTCATGATGAGATTACTGCCTTTATCGGAAAAAGAGATAAATGTCTCCCTCGCTCTCACTTGGACACCCCAAGGAAAGGCCATGTGAGCAAACAACAAAATAGAGGTTGTCTACAAGCCAGAAGGGGTCCCTCACTAAGATCTGAATCTGCCAGCATCTTGATATTGGATTTCCCTGCTTCCAGAACTGTGAGAATTAAGTGTCTGTCATTTAAGCAACCTTTTCTATAGTCTCTTGGTACACCCCAAGCTGGCTAACACAGGGGGCTAAGCTTTAGTGCAGAATAAAGAATTGTAAACTTCCAAGCATGCCATGATTTGGTGGAAAAGTATGAAGAGCATTTGCAAGCTGACAAGAGATGGCTCCTCGTTTCTCCAGCTATGCAACTCTGAGCAATCTGCTCACTGTCATCCAATTTCAGACTCCTCCCTGTAAGGTAGGAGTGACATCCAATTCATTGGATTGGACTTATTAAATATGGTAGCATACAGGATGCGATGAATGAGCACCCAGGGAAGGGTGAGAGCAGGGAGCCAGCAGCAAGAAGAGAGAAGAAAAGTAGAGCCATCTGCTCTTGCGTAAGGCTGATGGGAGTCGGGGGAGAGTCCCCGGAGGTAGCAGCCAGAGCAGGAAAATTTCAAAAGCTACTGAAGTACAAAATAAACCACCTGAGCCCAATGGAGAAGGGGGTGATTAGGATCCTTGTTACCGCTTTGGCTGCTGGTTGAGTTCAAACCCACAGAAAATTTTCATCGATGTTTCCGGGTCCCCTCCTCCAGTTGGATGAAGTAAGAGTCCTCTTGCAGGAAGGAATTTAAGCCCTGTCCCCTCTGACACCAAGGCGGATGGCAAAGACAGTCCCACTGCAAGGTCTCAATGGCTCCTTGTTTTCCCTTTTACTGAGCTGAATGTAAGATTTAGGCTGGATGTTTTATGTAAGGGAAAAAGAACCTTGCAGACTATATAATGCAAATGGTATTCCATACATATCCACTTCCTCCCTCCAGGAAGCTGGAGAAAACCCTCCTCCTGAAGCACAGAACGGCTAAACAAAGACCTCCAGCATCCTGTCGTTCTGACTTGCGCAATTCCAATTTGAATCACGCCGCAAATGTAAAATGACTTCATTTTCCTGTGCCAGATTCCCCGAGGATTTCAGACTTGTTTATGCCTCTCTGAAATGAAGCTCAGCCTAGCCCAAGAGAAGGAAAACACTTCTATAAGCAGGAGGCTGCTAGAGCCAAAGCAAAAGCAGACTCTATTCACCCTCCTTGACAAGACTCACCCTCTCAGAACAAGGGAGCCTCAGTCCCTCATGTCCCAGGCTTGGCAATTCGATGAGACTTGGTTTCATGTCAGAGCTCACAAATCAGTGCTCAGCTCTAAACCCTAGTGCTGGGACCAGGGACCCGTCACCTCATTCTTACCCAGAACTCTGCTTCCCACCCTAAGTGTAGCTCCGCCCATTGACATCGCCTGTAAACAATGAGGACAGAGAGATCCCGACAGGCAGCTCCCTTAAACCACCTGAACAGTAAAGGGTGTCATTTTTCAGTTTACTGGATATTTATCCCGCCTTTGAAGCGCAAATAGTACCCAGTAGAGATCTTTGGCAATGCAGGTATTCGCTGACCACCTACCATGTGCCAATAAGCACCAAAGATACAGAGGAGACAACAAACATGGTGTCTGACTTGCCATGTCAAGTTCGAGACTTCATGGTCCAGGTTTGGAATCAAGCCTGCTTCTCTTTCAATGCTGCTTCCTCACATACAAAATGGCGTTCAGGGTTCACACGCACCGCGGCGGTGGGAAGATTTTGTCTGACAATGGCTTCTGGGGCTGCTTGGGTGACACTCATCTACTTATGCTGGCCTTGTCATTCCTGATGGGGCAGGAATGTGAGGAATGTGAGGGTGAGCTCTGTATTCCCTGCCTTCCCTTCTAGTGCCCTTGAAGAATCAACCCAAGACACCGAATGTGAGCTGAGAACCTCTGAATCAGTATGTTAGAATTAGATGGTTTGCTCCCCTCAATGCTACTTAAGCAAAATCAGCCTACCAGCCAGGTTGATACAGTGAGCATATTCCAAACCCAAAATAAAGAAGCTGTACCTGTAGGTACCCTATGCAAAGAAAGAATTGTTTTGATATACTTAAACTAAGCCATTCAAATCCTACACCTCAAGAATCTTTCTTTCTTTTATTCTTTTTCTAATGTTTTATTTGTTTCTAAGAGAGAGAGAGAAAGCCTGAGTAGGGGAGGGTCAGAGAGAGATGGAGATACAGAATCTGAAAAAAACTCCAGGCTCCGAGCTAGCTGTCAACACAAAGCCCGACGCGGGGCTCGAACCCAGGAACCGTGAGATCATGACCTGATCTCATGGACGCTTAACCGACTGAGCCACCCAGGGGCCCCAAGAATCTTTCTTTTTTTATCTTTTTAATTTTGAGAGAGAGAGAAAGAGAGAGACAAGTGTGAGCAAGGGAGAGGCAAAGAGAGAGGGAGACACAGAACCCAAAGCAGGGTCCAGGCTCTGAGCTGTCAACACAGAGTCCAATGCAGGACTCAAACCCACAAACTGCAAGATCATGACCTGAGCTGAAATCAGACGCTTAACTGACTGAGCCACCCAGGCCCCCCTCAGTGTAATAGACTCGTACAAATGATCTGCATAGAAGATTTCATGTGAAAGCATAGAAAAAAACCAAAAGGTGAAGTTAGAGACCTCAGAAAGACTGTAAGGAAGATCAGCTCAGGACAGAAATCACCACACATCCCTAGATAGATCCAGAAAGGAAGATTTTAGAGGGTGGGCAGGTGGATTTATTTAATCTGGCTCTTTTTTTTTTTTAATGTTTTATTTATTTCTAGGAGAGAGAGAGAGACAGCGTGAGCCAGGGAGGGTCGGAGAGAGAGAGAGTCACAGACTCTGAAACAGGCTCCAGGCTCTGAGCTGGCAGTCAGCACAGAGCCTGACGCGGGGCTCGAACCCACGAACCGCGAGATCATGACCTAAGTGAAAGTCGGACACTTAACCAACTAAGCCACCCAGGCACCCCTATTTAATCTGACTCTTAATAAAAAGCCAAGGCCCTTCCATCTCTAAATTCTTAAATATCAGCTTGTACTCACCAGGGCAGGATTTTTGGATGGGGAACTACATTTGCCTCTTATTATGCAATTAGTTAAGATGTGTTGTTCGTTTGTTTTTAACTAATCTTTGTGCAAGATATTTAAGTGAAAGAGAAATGTGTTTGCAAAAGGCAGCACCTCCTCATCCAGATGTTCCTAGGACTCTTCCTACTGAGGGAGACAAAGCAAGGAGGTCCTTGCTCCAAACCGGGGCTGCGGATTTCCAGGCATGCTGGGGAGAGGGGAGGGGCTGCGGAGAAGGGGAGAGTAGAGAGCTGGCCTGGGATCCAGCAGTGCTGCATCCCAGCCCCAACTCTGCCACGTACTTCCTGGAGGACTGGGCCCCCGGGCCCAGAAGAGTGTGGGCTCCCATTTCGTGCCAGTCTTACAATAGTTTTGTGACTGGGAATTTAATTTATGTGGCAGATAGGATACACAAGATCAGAGAGAATAAAGGACAGTCCCCAAGTCCCACAGAACTGTCTGGTGTCTGACACTGAGCTCCTCATACCGTAAATCCCTCTTAAGGCCATGTCTTGTCTCAAGTCCTTGGCTTTCCCAACGGAATAAAGAGACGACCTTGCTATTTTATAGTCTTTTTCAGCTTTAGAAGAAGTTGAGAGGGAGGATTTTCAATAACTAATATTTCTCCAGAAAGATGTAGGAGAGACATAAAACGTGGATCAAGCATTATTACAGAGGCACTTGGGTGGCTCAGTCGGTTAAGTGTTCTACTTCAGCTCAGGGCATGTAACCTCACAGTTTGTGGGTTCGATCCCCGCATCAGGCTCTGTGCCGATAGGTCAGAGCCTGGAGCCTGCTTCGGATTCTGTCTCCCTCTCTCTCTCTCTCTGCCTCACCCCCACTTGAGCTCACTCATCCTCTCTCTCTCTTTCTCTCAAAAATAAATAAATAAACCTTAAGAAAAAGCATTATTACAATACGAAGAATTTGAGAACCAAACACATACAAAGGAAAAATGTTTCAAATGATTGAGGATTTACACTTGAGGCATCACAAATATGAACAAGGTAGGTCACAGTCTTCACTTGTCTAAGAGTGGACTAGGCATGGTGGCCCAAGGGAGCTGGCGATTAATTAAAGAAAATGAGGCCATTGAAACTTACTCTTGAACCTGTCTTCTGAAAGTACTCCATTGTCCTGAAAAACAGACAAAATTTTGCACGTGTTAGGCTTTCAAGCAGCTATTGACTCTAAACTGTGTTAACTGAGAGAAAGGAAGTATCTGGAAAAGACTATAATTGCCTTTATTTAACCTGGCATTTTAGAGTTTATCAATAAGGCTCATATCCAAAATCTCCTGGGGTACCCATAATATCCTCTTAAGATATATAAGGCAGTGTTCATTATCTTTAACAGATAAAGAAAGGGTTGCTTGCTAAGTATAAGTGAGTTTTCCAAGTTCGCATGGCAACTAAGTCTAAAACTGAGGCAAGTTTTTTATTCTACACCATTATCTGTCTCCTCAGAATCTTGTATTATATGTGACCAATAGTTGGCACTTCGTAACTATTTTAATGAATGGACAAACATCAAATTAGAAAATCTACCCTCATAAGACTGCCAAAATCATTCTGTCTTTATACAGATATGGAATAAGCACCTGTCTACTGAATCTATTTCACTGGGTTTGACTTAACTCTTGGATAGATGAGACCCAATCAAAATTGATCTCAAAGTCACTTTCAGATCTAAAAGAAGCAAGTGTTTAGCAAATGTTGAAAATGGAGGCTTCTTAAAGAAGGCTACCTTTATCTGAATTGTACCATTAGAAACATGCAAGAAGTATTTTCTTTTCAATGTCCATAAAAGAGAGAACATGGCTTCCAACAGATGTTTGTTTACTGTTGTGGTAAATAAATTGAATAATTCATAAAAATATGTAACGAGCAACTACTATGTACTAAGCCCTGACAAGCCACAGAAAATGTCAAGATGAATAAAACGAAGTTGCTGTCATCAGGGAGTTCATAGTCTCGGGGTGCAAAACAGGTAATTATAAAACAGCGTGAATGATGATATGGCTAGAATAGTCATACAGCCTTATAAAGTTAAGTAAGAAACCAGAGAAGGGGACCCTAAGACTGTACAGGGGAGAAAAGGAGGTGCCATTGGGTACTCTTGGGGCTGATGTTAGAATGAACTGTAGAACTTTGCTTCCTTTAGATCTGAAGGTGACTTTGAGATCAATGTTGATTGAATATCATCTATCCAGAAGAGGTAAGTCAAACCCAGAATGGGGAACTGACAAGATCATGTGGGGGTTACTTTCAAAAATAGAGCACAGGACTGCTATGGCTAATGCCTGTGTCATTTCTCAGGCCACATGTGTGGAGCACTAAAAAGACTATGAATGAATGATGTCTCCGTTTCATCCTTCAGGCCTCAAGAAACCAGATTAGGTGTGTATGAACACCATTATATTGGATAGAGAAAACATAGTCGACCACATAGTGACGGACTCAGGATTTGAACCCAGGCATGTCTGTCTCTGAGCAGACTTCTGCAGAGGTCAAGGAGCAAGTCCACCCCATATGGGCTAGAAGCTGGAAGCCATTAAAGAATTCCAACTCTTCATCCTTTTAACAGAAAGATGAAAGAATGTCCCATCGTGGATATGTTATGCTGAGCTCAGAGTCACTGTCTTCTAGGAGTTGTGAGGTCACCTGCCACCATACTCAGAGCTAACCAGACACTTGGACATGATCTGGTCCCATTTCTAGGCCATAGGACTTGAAGGAGGTGGCAATTCATGAGTCATTCTACAGAAAATCATGGAAATGATTGTTGCACTTAGGCCACTGCAAGCCATTAACAGCCCTCGGTCAGTGATGATTTCATTACAGTCCTGTCTAAGGGGAAGGGATGTATGAGCTGACTTCTCATGACTTCTCCATTCCCAGGCCCATGGGATTGTCTCTGTTGGGTTGAGGTGGTGGGAACTGAGCCTTACATCTCATTTGGGGTGATTTGTTTTGTATATCTTTCAAGATTCACAAAGCAGATTGTTAGAACAGATTTTTTTAATTTTCCTTTTTGTTATGTTTTAATACTATAGTGTACGTAATGGCATAGAAAGAACTGCTTGAAATCTGCTATATTCTTCCTTATTTTAAATTGCCTCTCATCTACATGTTTCTACATATGGTGCTTGAGGCATTGACATAAGTAAGTAGGCAGCATAAAAGCTCAAGAAAGGGGGTGATTTCTTTCTGATGTTGCCAAATATCTTCACCAAGGCCCTCCTACCACATAGGAAGATAGATGAATATGTTCTGGTCCTGATCCTTGTGCTACTAATTTACATCAAAAATTAAAATTTCCTTTCACAGCAGATTGGAATGTTCAGTAAATCATACTTTCCTCCTATACTCCAGGTTTATACATTATTATTATTTTATGTCATGAAAATCAGCAGAGATGCTGTTTGTGGTTATTGACGTACATTAGGCTCTTGAACTCCCAGTCAATTCAATGGGAATAATTAATTTTTTTCTCTGGAAACCTGTCAGGTGAAAACATGCTATATAAGAACTATAGACAAATTACTGTCCTAGAGAGGCCCAAAGGCTAGTGGTAACCAAATGTTCAGAAGGGCGGGAGATTAAACCAATGTAGATGCCACAAACCAAAAGGCCTCTGGTCATGATCCCTTTGCATTGCTGTGGCTAGATTAGCCACCCAAAATGGGAAAACAGAGTAGAAGCAGAATATGCCCTAAATCTCATACTGGTGATCAGTTTCCACTCTGAAGAGATTTTAATACAATTCTAGATAAAGAAAACGGAGCCAGTGCTGTCTGTTGAAATGTCCTTCCTAGAAGGCAGCTGAAGGACTGAACACAACTCATGCCACCCTATGCAGCCCAGGCCTGATGCAAACACACTATTTCTGGCCGGTAACCCCCCTAATTGCAACAGCTTCTGTTCAGAGAGAATTCAGAGGGAAAGCAAAACAATATGCAGACAATGTGAAAATTATGTCAAAAGATAAAATTATTATCACACACATTATGAGTACTCTTTGGGAAAAGAAAAAAGATTTTTTCCCCCAGAGAACAGGAACAAATTTTAGATTTAGTGCTTTGTTATTTATAAGGCAATTAAAGAGAATTATGAATGTTAAGAATCAGATCAGAGATAAGACAAAATGAATGATATCTGGTATCAGCAATGACAAAGAAAATAACAAGGAGAAGAGAAATATAATCCCATTGCAGAATTTGTAAAAGGACATTAGAAACACCAAAAAAATAGAACTGACCCTACAGAAAATGAGACAGTGACAAAGAGACTGGAATGAGAAAAATTCCATTGACTGAGGAGAAAGAAGATAAAGAGTTTAAAATGAGTAGATCTGTGTGATAGGCAATGTAGCTATTACTCTGGGAAAATTAAGATTGCTAATACACAGAATAAACATGGAAAGTATCCAAATATGCAAATGAAAAATTTCTGGAAGTGAAGACCTAGATCGGAAGCCCTACAGCGTATGGTTTGCTCCAGAAAGAATCCATGAGGATTACTAGTACATTCCACCATCTTTTGATGAGATTACACCATCCTTGGATGAGATTTGATGAGATCTTGAAGGTGGAATATTGACAACCTCAAGTGTCTGGCATAAAAACTTCGCCTACAGAGTTGGACCAAAAATGGATAGGCTCAGAGTTTACCTCAGCGAAGCTGGATGGTAGAAAACAATAAAACAATTGCTCGGGTGCTTTTGAATACAATGACTTGTAATCCTAGGATTCTACCTGTAGCCATGTTCTCAGGTGTATGAGGGTAAAGCAAAAATATGAACCTTACAGTCTTCTTCAAAAATCTTTTTGAAGATGAATCTCAACCAAGGAAGAAATCTTATTTTTTTTAATGTTTTATTTATTTCTGAGAGAGAGAGAGACAGAGAAACAGTGTGAGCAGGGGAGGGTCAGAGAGACAAGGAGACACAGAATCCGAAAGAGGCTCCAAGCTCTGAGCTAGCTGTCAGCACAGAGCCCGACGTGGGGCTGGAACCCGCTAACCATGAGATCACGATCTGAGCCAAAGCAGGATGCTTAAGCGACTGAGCCACCCAGGTGCCCCAGAAATCTTATTTTTTAAGATAACAAATGTGGCAATCCACCTTTTGTTTATACAAAACGTGTAAGAATTGGTTATGAACACTTAATCATTAAAAAGGAAATATGACTAAACTTTCTAAGGCGCTTGATACATACTCACTAAGCATTTATGAACTGTGCTCTGTCTTCGGGATTTAATTTCTTTGGTACTATTCCAGCATGAAAATCCCTGCTTAGTTTTGGTTGTTATTTTCTTACGAATATGGGAAGAAAGTTCCTTCCTGTGTTTATTAGCCACCTTCCTACTTTCCAAGGGGCTATCCATCTTACTCACTCCATACCTCTGGATAGGACTAGCTCACACCCTTGAGCCCGGATAGGAGAGATGAAAAGGAAAAAGCAATGTCCTGATCTGGGGTTCCTCACAGCACACACAACATGGTACCTGTGTGATTCTCCGTGCTTTCACTGCGATGTGGCAACATTCTTTATTCCAGCGCTAAAGAGTGAGTCATGGGCAGGTGACTTCCAAATCAAGTACAACACACAAAAGTCAAGGCTTAAATTCTGAGCAGCATGTCACAGCACACAGCCAACTAACTCAAAGGCCTCCCAGGAAGGCTGGAGAAGGAGAAAAAGACACAGCTGGTATAAACCGACAATAGGGAGGTGGCGTTTATCGAAGATGAGGTGTTTGCCTGCAGCAGAATCTCTTATCTGTCCCTAGAATATTCTACAGATAGTCATGTCCTCAGATTTATAAATATAAAGAGAAAATATCACCGACATATTGTATGGACACCTTACAAGTATTTTCAGAGCGGGGAGGGGGGGCTGTCTCCTTTCATTATTCACTCGATTATTGTAATGCTTGCATATTTCCAGGAAGCCTGAACCAGGTAACCCAGGAGAAGGCATCCAGTGTAGCATCTGGCACTCAGAGAAAGTGCTTGGAGTCCCAAACAGCTGTTTCGACTTTGCAACACAGTCCATGAAAAAGACGCTGCGTCCGGCGCTGACCACAAATTGTTGTGTCACTGTCAGCATCAAGGCCATGCCAACGCCAAAAATATGAAAAGCATCCTGAAGTTGTTTTCTTCTTCTTGTGTAATGGCATCATTAGACAAAGGCAAAGGGACCCCTAGCACTCCACGGCAGAGAAAGGAATTCTTTTTATCCAACCATTTCTAGCTTCTTTGAAAGTCTGAGCTAAGCCAGCAGAAGATCTGTGGAGTCCAACTCACAAGGAATAAGAAGTTCCTGTTGATAGGTGAGGAGACTGAGACCCACAGTGGGAGGAAGAGAGGTACCCACGGTCACGTGGACAGCACCTGACACCATTAGGGCTGAAGCTCTCACTGCTGATCCCCCGTGGAGTGGCCTTTCACCAGCAGGTAATTTTGTCAGGTGCCAACAGAGCATTGCATCGACTCTTCTCTATAGTAATATATAGAATCTATATACTAATATACATATTCAATATAAGTAACTTCTCAAGATCAAGTGCAAGGGACCAGGCTGGGCACAGAGCAGTGCTCCGTAATTGCTTCACTGATTGAAATGCACTCGTAACGGGGGGATTCCTCTGGCAGCTCTGTGCTCAACCTTGACCTTCCCACCTTCTCCAGAGTACACACCAGGCCACCCTCTGCACACTTCCCTCACCTCCCGCCACCACAGCACCACAAAACCACAACACAACAGGGCAGTGGGGGGTGACGCTGGGGAAGGGCAGACACATTAAAAGACCCCGGGTCTGTTTGCTTTTGTCTGGTGAAACTTAACTACAGCCTAAATCTATTTATCTTGAAAACCCTCAAAGATAATACCAACAGTTCGCGGGAGGGGAATTAGTCATAGGCAAACATGTTTTCCCGATGTCGCCTCAAGAAAAATACCCCCTCTTCGCAGTTCTCCAATTTCAGCATCATCTATTTTATGCAACATTAGGTCAGGACCCCGAGGTCCTGACTTCCTCAGAAATTCTGCCATGAGAAATGGCTGTACCAGGCCTAGGAAGACCCCTGAAGTCACCCCTGAATTTCCTTCTGGGACAGAAGAGCGTTTCAAACATGACTGGCACCCCCACCACCCTTTCCCGCTCTGCCCCAACTTTGGGATTGAAATTTCAGGAAAGAAATGCTTGCATGATCAAATTCACAGTTTACTAATTCTGTTCGGTATGCCACATCAATGAAGTTCGTGAATGCATAGGTATTAAAATAGTCATTATAATCTAAGCTGCAATGTTTTCTCTGCCTTTGATCAATGTTGATTGAGCATCTATTATGCACATGTCCTGGGGATATAGTGATAAGTAAGACACCGTCACTGCCCTCATGAAGCAGCCAGGAACCAGGCAGTCATGACCCTGCATCAAGCCGTGATCCTGCAAGTCACACGCTTTGAGAAGGGACATGTAACTCAGACTGGGTGTCAGAAGGCTCCTCTGGAAGTGGGAGGACATCCATCCAGACTACTGTACCCACCGCCATCTGGGGCCACTGTGCTGCATGGCGCGCATCTCCCCCTGGCGGTGTGCAGGGGACATCCTGCAAGTCTGAGCAGGACAAGACCCCCTGCCGTCACCAGTGAAGTAGCCCCTGGGGCAGATGGCTTCTCAGCTTCCCTCTGGGTCATCAAGTTTGTATCCTGGTTGTGTCACACCCCCAGTTACTCTGGGGGCCAGTCCCAGGGAGCGTCTAGATGATTGTGACCACATCTGTGCTCTTAAAAATGTTACCCCCAGGGCTCAGCCTGCGCTGGTCCTAAGCATCTCAGTAGACGCGGAAGTGGGGAAGCCTAGTAGGAGCTGACATTCGTTACTGTTCACACCGGACCTCCCTAGTTCCTCCGGTGGAAAGGCCCTCCCTCCGCAGCGATGGCCCATGAACTTGTACAGGACAACCACATGGCAGTCTTGCTGTCACTTCTTTTTTAATATGTATTTTTAAAAATTCTTTTTAAGTTTATTTATTTATTGTGAGAGAGGGAGAGAGAGAGCGTGTGCACACAAGCGGGGGAAGGGCAGCGAGAGAGGGACAGAGAGAATCCCAAGCAGGGTCCACACCATTAGCACCAAGTCCCAGGTGGGGCTCGAACTCATCAACAGAGAGATCATGACCAGAGATGAGATCAAGAGTTGGGTGCTTAACTGATTGTGGTACCCAGGCGCTCCTTGCTGTCACTTCTTAATTGATCCTTTTTCTTTTCCTTCCTTCCTTCCTTCCTTCCTTCCTTCCTTCCTTCCTTCCTTCCTTCCTTCCTTTCTTTCTTTCTTTCTTTCTTTCTTTCTTTCTTTCTTTCTTTCTTTCTTTCTAACTATCCAAGTTACAGCTCTTCTTAATTATCTGAGTTTTCACTCTGGGTCCTTCATCTGCTGCCGGCTATCAGGCTCATACCTTTGCCCCCTCCCTGCTGATCACCTCCTGCCCTCCCCTCAGGCACTCTGCTCTTCAGCCCCTGCTATGTGCTCACTAATGAGGTCAGGCCATCACTGCCTCGCGCCGCGTGGAGTTGGGATCCCAGACTAGTAACGCAGGGAGGACACGGGAACAGATGCAGCCACGTCGAGGGGGACAGAGAAGCTGGGCCCCACTCAAGCCCTTCTGCGTCTGGGGGGTCAGACCCGCTTCTGTCCGGCTAGTTGAGTGCCCATCCCCTCCCCGCCAGGCGTGTCCACTTGCTTTGACAGCAGAGTGGTTTCTGTCTTGCACGGCTGGTCACTTCTTCCCTGCCTCCTGCCATTGGAAGACCTAACGTGTTCCCCCCACCAGATGTGAGCAATGATGCCACAACCCATTAAGGCAACGCAGACTCACGCACTTTGGTAAGGCTGGCATCCTCACCCTGAAGCACCACATCACACACAGCTGAGGAGCTGAAGTTCACAGTATGGACTTGCCAAGGTCACATGGCTGGATTTGATCTCAAGCCTCAATGGCTCTAAAGCCAGTGATTGTCCCACTAAACCACCTTCCTCCATGAATGATTAGAGTCACAAAATTTCATTAGCCCTGATCCAGAGGAACATGAAAATTTTTTTAATGTTATTTTATTTTTGAGAATGAGAGAGAGAGAGAGACAGAGTATGAGCAGGGAAGAGGCAGAGAGAGAGGGAGACACAGAATCAGAAGCAGGCTCCAGGCTCCAGGCTGTAAGCACAAAGCCCAACATGGGGCTTGAACTCATGGATGGTGATATCATGACCTGAGCCGAAGTCTGACCTTTAACTGACTGAGCCACCCAGGCACCCCAAGAAGAGCTTTAAAACCCCCTCCCTTCCATATGACTGCACATCCTCACCAGCATCTCCATGATGATGCCAACATCTCTTATGTGTATTCAGGTGGTGCTTAATGACAGAGATAATGATCTCAAGCATGCTCCACACTCAGCACAGAGCCTAACACAGGGCTCAATCCCACACGTCTGGGATAGCTACTTGAGCTGAAATCAAGAATTGGATGCTCAACTGACTGAGCCAACCATGCATCCCCCGTTTTCTAAATCTATTTTCTAAATCTATTATTTTTTAATTTTTTGTCAACAACTATTGATTAAACATCTGAAATTATCTCTTGGGCCCCTGGTTCCCCATCTCCACCATCATTGCCTATCAAGCAGGCCACTGACACCCTCTGATGGGCAGCACCCAGCCACCGCCCATCCTAAAGGTGACCAATGATTTCTCTTTTCTTTGTCTTTCTTTTTTTCTTATTTTATTTGAGAGAGAGAGAGAGAGAGAGCAAACAGAGAAGAGAGGCAGAGAGTGGTGGTGGGGAAATCTCAAGCAATCTCCAAGCCCAGCATGGAGCCCAACATGGGGCTCAATCCTACAACCTTGGGATTGTGACCCAAGCTGAAATGAAGAGTTGGACGCTCAACTGACTGAGTCACCCAGTATTCCCTGGATTTCTCTTTTCTTAAGTACAGTTCAGATTATGATAACCTCTTTCCCATAATGACTCCACTTTCTCTTTGCCCAGCAAACAAAGCCCCATTTCTGGACTAACAGAAAGGTTAGTCCCCCAGCCTCCACAGCTGCCCCCAGTCTTACCAGCTGGTCTCATTTCCTACTACCAGCCTTACATAGCCTGCCCACCAACACTATTCTCTCTCTGCTTTCCACACATTGTCTCCATAATTCCTTATGAAGGAATGTTCTTCACTATCTGACACAATCACCACCTTCTGCAAAGCCTTCCCTCCATCCTTCCTTTACTCAAGGGAATTTATATAAAACCTCTATAGGAAAACAATCATTTATTTTGCCTTGTATTATGATCATCTAAGTATATGTCTTAAACACAAATACAAGCAGAGATGATCACATCGAGGCAGGGTCAAGTATTTGTGTTGTAATTCAGACTACTGATTGGCGGGAAAAATGTTACACAACTTTCAAAAATAGTTTGGATAAACTGGTATATGAAATCAGTAGTCTTCCCTTTATAAAGCTACATTGGAAAAGATACTGTATGCTGATAAAGTGGTTCACAGAGCCCAGAACACAAAAGTGTTCCCAATAAGGGGTAGCTCTAGACATTATTTTTTATCATTCTCATCATTATTTCCTTTGCCATGGCACTCAGGACTCTTACGTGTGTCAGCTATGAGCTTCATGAGACCACATGCATTCAACAAATGTGAAAAGCAAAGCATCAAGGTGTTAGTGACCTATTTGTAACATCACAAAGCCCATAAGTGAAGAAACAAGGTTAATTAATACCATATGTCAACTCAGGCCACGAGTACCCCGTTAATTGTTGAGCATTATTTCTGGGTGTGTGTATGAGGGTGTTTCTAAATGAGATCAGCATTTGAATCAGTAGACTTGGTAAAGCACATTGCCCTCCCCACTGTGAGTGAGCCTCATCCAATCTGCTAAAAGCCTGAATAGCATAAAAGGCTGAGGCTAAATAAGAAAGAATTTTTTTCTCTCTACCTGATTGTCCTCAGGCTAGTGCCCCAGTGTTCACTAGGCTGTGGACTTGGATTCAGATTGGTTTTATAGCATCATCTCCCACGGGTCTTCAGTGTGCTGTCTGTAGATCTGGGACTTCTTGGACTGTATAGGTATGGGTTCTGCTGGTTAGGTTTCTCTGAAAAATCCAGACCAATATACTAGGCTTTCCGTTGTGGCAGGATCAAGGCCAGGTTCTCAACACAATGTGCATGACCTCGTGTGGTCTGGCTCTTCTCCACACTTTGAGCCTCATCTTGTACCCACCCCACCGCAGCATGGCCTCTACTCAGGTGAGGGGAAGGGACACCTGCCTGGGCATCTTAAAACTCCTCAAATATTCTACTATCCCTCCAACCACAGTGGCCATGCCCATGTTTGTCCCCATCCAGGAACACTTTGCCCAACATACTCCTGTTTGACCTGACTCATGTTGATGGACATCATACTTGACTCCAGTCCAGACCAGTCCACACATAAAACCGTGTGCCTCTCCTTCATAACAGTCATGTCAGCGTGTCACTATATCCTCAGTGAGCATGATGATTTGATTAATGCCTGAATCTTCCAGTCATCTATGATCTCCATAGGGACAGTACCATTATATCTCCAGCTTCCTGGCACACAACAGGCATTTATAAATAACTGTTAAGCAAGGAAATAAAATCCATTGTCTTTCTTACGTTATTCTTTCCTCCTCGGCACATTCCTGGATTCTGTTTACAAGGTTCAATTTCTACCTACAGAGAAAGGCACAAGTTGTCCACTTAGCTGTGGGTATTTGCTAAGAGCTACCTCCAGGGCAGGATCCACCCATCAAATTCTTTGGGGCCAACGGGAGGGCCGCTGAAGGGTGCTCTCAATGAACAACAGACCTGAGACTAGAATGGAAGGTGCAATGCCTGAAGAAGGCCTGCAATGATGGCTGCATCTGCAAGCTACTGTTGGGCACCAAACCCTCAGAGCTCCATGGTGAGGTCCCTGGAGCCTCTGCCTGTCGCCTCTCTTGCGGTGGCCTTCCATGTGAGGAATACTAGCAGTCACTCTGGGCGACACACTGATCCTTGTGAGCAGGAAGGTGCCATCCTCAAAGGTGGTTTCCCACCATAGGGGAAGGGGGACCCGCTTCCTTCCCTCCTGGTGCCGTCCTGTCTCACAGCCTTTTCTGCTACATTCTGCAGGGCACCTGGCCTCCTGGGACACTTGAGGACATTCCTTGTGCTGACAGTTTCCACCGCCTTGTAGCTCTTTATCTTTCAACCCACATTCCTTTCACGGCCCCCTCCCCTCCCCTATCTGCTGTTTCTCAGACTCAGATACTGTTTTCTCTGGAGGAGGATGAGCTAAATCAAGCTTCACCGCAAACTCCAAATCAAGAGCTCTGCGATTCCGTTCACTCAGGTGTTTTCACATTTTCTTTTTGGAAAGGGATTCCACTTTCACTTGGTTTGTTTGTTTTAAAACCGCACTTGCTTACTTTGCTCAGGTCTCTTTAAACACCAGGAAATGAAGACACAAAGATTGACATGGATACTTACCTTTGAGGTTTCGTTCCAGCATTATTATTTCATCTTGGATTTTTAATAATCTTGGAAGGCAAGTATTTCAATCTCCATTTTATAGCTGGAGGACCTGAGGGTTTTCAGGCCGTTAACAGGCAAAGTTTGCAATGGATGGCAGACGCTCAAATGGTGAACGGCAGCATCCTGTCCCCTTTTACTGACCCCAGTCAACAGAAGCAATAATACAAATGCCTAAGTTTGAAATAGACAAAATAAATGATTTTTAATAATAATACTGCACATTTACCTTGTGTATTATAGCTTGTAACACACATACGTATTTTCTCATTTTAACTTCACTCCAGCTCTCTGGGGTGGAATTGGAATGTATAGTCATTCACCACAGACAGTTAAGGAAATTGAGGCTTACAGAGGTTCTATACCAAATACAAGGTCACAGGTGTGGCAATAGAGCTTGACCTCACCCCACATCTGCCTGGCTTTATCACAAAGAGTCAGCACGTAGAAGGAGGAGGGTAGGGAGGAGACAGTGCACACTGTGTGCTGGTCTTGGAGAGGTGGAGGTGCAGGGGTCTTGCTGACCGACCTGCCACAGAGTCATTTAGAGCCTGGTGAGAAGTTGTGCTGTAGCTTGATCCCGATGCTAACCCAGATCCTGGTGTAATTTTTATAAATGCTTACAAGTCAGCCTGCTCTTTCTGGCCTAGGAAAATTGGCAGAGCACGGAAAGAATAAAGAGCGGAAGAAGGCACGGTCACATTTCCATTTTTGGCAGACTTTTGATGTTGAGGATGAGCCTTGATGTTGGAGTCAGGAGACCTGGGTCCAGCCCCAGCACTTGAGCTCACTACCTGAGGCCCCTCCCCACATTTCACCCAACCACCATGCTGGATGTTCCCAAGCATACACTAGCATGATTCTCTCAATGCATCTATAATAAGGTACGTATTACTATCCCTGGCTGACAAGTGAAGAAATCGAAATCCAGGGAAATGAAGAGATCTGAACAAAATAGCACTGGTATTCTGGGAAGCGAGGGTGAAAAACTCAAGACTAGGCATCCACCGTTATCAGGCCATTCAGACCCATACTTTAAATTAATAGACCCTCTTCTGTTAGTTCTGTCTAGGCATAGTAATGGTTTAAAAGAGGGAGTGAGGCTATATTAGTGACGAAGGGATTAGAAAAAAATAAAAGAAGACAGGTTCAGGGACATCTACTTTTTTTTCATTGGAGGAAAATGGGCAATGCTCCTTGGGAGGCATGTCAGCCCTGGGCACCTCAGTTCACTCACCTCCAGTCACTGCCACCAAGTGCCACCTGGCTTCTCTACCAGTTAGCTAGAATGACTTCCACGAGTGGTCACCATTAATGTCTGTGCTACTCAAGCTACTGGACACTATCTAGACCTTGGTCTCCCTTATCCATCCAGCCTTGTTCACGCCCTTCTCAGAACATGTTTTTCCCTCAATTTCAATACTTACCTTCCTCCCAATATCGTATGTGCTTCTCCTATTCTTCACATCATTCCTCAAATGTCAGTTCCTTTCACAGTTTCTCCCTGAGCCCCCTTTGGTTTCCTGTCAAATTCCACTTTGCCATTTCCTCCACTCCCAGAGCTATTATTAATTTTTATATTGCAATGGCTCTCAACTCTATAATTCTAGCCCAAATATCTTTCCTGAGTTCCAAATATCTGAAAGGAAAGCCCCTTGGATTGGCCCAAAGTTCCTTCCTTCTGTCTTCCTTTCCTTCTTTCTTTCTTTCTTCCCTTCTGACTTTCTTATTTAAATTGAAGTGAGTTAAAATACAGTGTAGTCTTGGCTTCAGGAGTAGAACTCAGTGATTTATCAATTACATATAACACTCAGTGCTCATCCCCAAAAGTGCCCTCCTTAATGCCAATCACCCATTTAGCCCATCCCCCCACCCATCTCCCTTCCAGCAACTCTTAGTTTGTTCTTTGTATCTAAGAGTCTCTTGCAGTTTGCCTCCCTCTCTGTTTTTTTAATCTTATTTTCCTTTCCTTCCATACGTTCATTTGTTTCGTTTCTCAAATTCCACATATGAGGGAAATCATATATCTGTGTTTCTCTGACTGACCTGTGCTACTTAGCATAATACACTCTACTTCCATCCACATTGTTGCAAATGGTAAGATTTCATTATTTTTCATTGCCTAGTAGGATTCCACGTCTTCTTTATCCATTCATCTGTCGATGGAAATTTGGGCTATTTCCATAATTTGGCTGTTGTTGATAGTGCTGCTGTAAGTATTGGGGTGCATGTGCCCTTTCAAATCAGGATTTTTGTATCCTTTGGATAAATTTCTAGGCATGCAATTGCAGGATGGTAGGGTAGTTCTGTTTTTTTTTTTTTTTAATTTTAAATGTTTATTTATTTTTGAGAGAGAGAGAGCACGAGTGAGGGAGGAGCAGAGAGAGAGGGAGACACAGAATCCAAAGCAGGCTCCAGGCTCTGAGCTGTCAGCACAGAGCCTGATGCAGGGCTCAAACCCACAAACCACGAGATCCGAGATCGTGACCTGAGCCAAAGTCAGACACTTAACCAACTGAGCCACCCAGGTGCCCCAGGGTAGTTTTATGTTTAATATTTTGAGGAACCTCCATATTGTTTTCCAGAGCGGCTGCACCAGTTTGCATTCCCACCAGCAGTGCAAAAGGGTCCCCTTTCTCCACCTCCTCACCAACATCTGTTGTTTCCTGAGTTGTTCATTTTAGCCATTCTGACAGGTGTGAAGTGGTATCTCATTGTGGTTTTGATTTGTTTTTCCCTGATGATGAGTAATGTTGAGCATCTTTTCATGTATCTGTGAATCTTCCAGATGTCTTCTTTGGAAAAATGTCTATGCATATCTTCTCCCCATTTCTTTACTGGATCATTTGTATTTTGGGTGCTGTAATCATCAAGACAGTATGGCATTGGCACAAAAACAGACACATAGATTAATGGAATAGAGTGGAGAACCCAGAAATGACAAACAAAAATATGGCCAACTAATCTTTAACTAAGTAGAAAAGAATATTCAATGGAAAAAAAGATAGTCTCTTTAGCACATAGAGCTGAAAGTGCAGTGACATGCAAATTATGAACCTGGACCACTTTCTTACACCATACACAAAAATAAATCCAAAAGGATGAAAGACATATATGTAAGGCAGGAAACCATTAAAACCCTACAGGAGAAAACAGGCAGCAACCTCTTTGACCTCAGCCACAGCAACTTATTCCTTGACATGTTTCTGGAGGCAAGAGAAATAAAAGCAAAAATAAACTACTGGGACCTCATCAAGATAAAAAGCTTTTGCACAGTGAAGGAAACCATCAACAAAACAAAAAGGCAACTGACCTAATGGGAGAAGATACTTGCAATTGACACGTTGGATAAAGGGTTCGTATCCAAAATCTATAAAGAACTTACTGAAGTTACTTTCATCTCAATACAGCTAAACTCCTCTAGTTCCTAGTGTCTTCTTCCTCCTCTGTCCCATGAGGGAAGGTGACACATTGATTGAGAAGACCATCTGGAAATTGCCATGTATTCCGGGTTCCTCCTCCTTTGGGCCTCACTTCCTGTCCCATAGGAGGTCCTGTGGCTTCCATCCTGAATTTTTTCAGACTATTTCTACTTCTCTCCATCCTCAATACCTCCAAGTTCGTTCACGCCGCCATTATCTCTTACCAGCTGTATTACAGGACTCTTTAAATGGGCTTCCTTGCCTTCCTTTCTGCCCCATGTCAGTCCCCTCTCCGCCCCGCAATCTGTGACCTCTGGGCACATCTCTTCCCGGCTCTCAGGTCCCAGTGGTTCCCAAGTGCATGAGAAGATGCAGACCTCTCATGGGGACCTCATGTCCCTTCATGATCCGTCCTCTCCCCTTTCTAGCTTGATCTTTTTTGACTTTTCACCTACAGTTTAGTCTCCAGACATTCCTAACATCTAGCATTTCATGAAATTGCCAGGCTCCCACACTTGCACTTTCTAGCATGTGTCCTTCTTGGTACTCAGATGCTACCACCTGCCTTTTCTTAGCTGACTGGCAACTATCCTTCGGGTCTTAGTTTAGACATGACTTCCTCTGAGAAGCCCTCCTAAACCTCTTCTTCTGCCCCCAAGGGTCAGTTTCCTATGCGCTCCCATAGTGCCCGGGGGTTATATTTACCACAGCATTTAGCACATTCTTTTTTCATGATCCATGTATTCCTCTTGTCTTCCCCTAAGCTCTGTATGCAGGGGCCAGATTTCACTTACTGTAATAAGTCCTTTACATAAAACAGTGCCCAGCACGATTATTTTCTGGAATAAATGAGCGAATATGTGAACTTAGCGCAGGTTTGCTGCACACCCGTCATGTTCTTATGGCTCATTCCGTGCCTGCAAAACCCAACAAGTCAGGGCTCAGCAGATCAAGATATCTCATAATTTCAGACCCTGAAAGCCGTGGGAACCACATGAGTTCCTATCACCTGATGACTCATGTCTACCCCAAGTTATATTTTTAATTTTCAGATTCAAAGCAGTAAACATGTTTCTTGGGTAACTCAGACCTCAACTCAGCCCTGACTAACTACTTGTATTTGCATCATTTCCCCCACTCTAAGCTCTTTTCTTGATTTGAGACTCTCAACCCTGGTGTTTGTGGTGGTTATGTAAATGATAAGTCAATACCCCTACTTCCCAAAAGCCTACAATAGGGAACAGCTCCCTCTCCTGTTCCCAAGAGTGCCCCAGGGCCTATTTGTAAATATTACTGGCCTTTGTTCCCTAAGGGCCTATTCTGTACTATAATAGCTTTTAAGGGATTTATTCTGAAAGAAGAACCTGTAAATAAGAAATAGAAGTTCACTTTCTAATTTCTCTCCCTCTCTTTTTAAGCCATTTGCAGTTATAGATTTTGTGCTAAACAATCCCATTCTTTCATTCACTCAACAAATTTGTGTGAGTATCAAACATGCCGTCATGAACTGAAGGTACAGAGATGAAGTAGACCCAAGGTTTAGTCTGAGGGCATCTACCAGAGGAGAGAGCCTTAAACAAACAAACAAACAAACAAACAAAAAACAAGAAAAAAGAAATACATTACAGTAAGATGAGTAAAGTTCCACCCAGAAGATCAAATATATAGCTCTATTATTATCGTCTAGCAACCTGTTTGCTCATATGTCATTACTGTACTGAACTGCAGACCCTGGAACATTCTGATCAAAGAGAAACCTTGCATGTGAAAATTTGAATACAATCCTTTCAATTATTTTGTTTTAACTTGTTAACATTTTTTTATTGTCCTTATTTGTTGAATACATAAAAAAGTAAGGCAACAAAAAAACCCTGATCTATGATCCTACACTTATATTCTTCATTTGCCAGTTTTCTTCTTTGATTCTGTGGTCTGGACCAAGACAGTTGCCTTGGGGCTGGACAGCACAGAGAGCTCTTCTGATTTTACCATGACAGCAAGAGTCAGAGGAAGTTCTAGATAAAGTTCTACTCTTCCCTTTAATCCTGATTTTCCCCCCAAACTAGGCTGAGAATCAGAGTTTCATCAGGTGATGAAAATGTAATGTGAGAAAGAACTTTTTCCTCTCCTTGTAGAGAGAAAATAGACTGATGCTTAGAGAGGGGCAGTATAATGACCCAAGCAACACAGTAGTGTGGGCAGGGGTATTATGGAGACGCAAACCTATGTCTTCTTCTCTTTTTCCTATTGTCCAAAAATAACAATAAAAATGACAGGGAGAGTTTAGGAGTAATCAGTGAATAGTCCAGATGGGGTTAGTAAAATATTTGGGGTTTTTCATTTGGTAGCTAAAATTTGATGGATGAAACTAAGTCATGGGGAAAAATGGGTTAGGCAAATTTGAACACACTCCCTTCTACTTTTATACCTCCTGACCAAGGCACACTTACTCCAGATCTATCTATTCAACTACCTACTAGTCATTTCCACCTGCATTTTTCACAGACGTATCCCAATCTTAGTCATTATCTTCATACCACACCATCACTAGACCAGATCTCACTCAGGGGACAGAGCCAATGGCCAAGCCAGAAATCTACAATTCTCCTGCCCCATTCTCCATTGTCTTTCCAAATAATCCAGTTTCAATACATTGGCCAGTCTACATTCAAAGTGAAAATTACAAGATCGCGCAGTTGGAATCAGAATCAGAGGAAAAACTCACGACGATATTGCTGTATCTCAGGACAGACCATCTACTGTTTCGTGTTGCCCCTTTTTGACTTATTCCTTCTTTAACAGCCATGCCTATCAAGCAATCCTACTGGATGTCTAACCGAGCTCCATTCTACTGTGTTTAAAATCACTTGGTTTTGTTATTTCCTACTTTAGTGAAGTAGAGATGCGGGACAGTAAAAGTGAAAGCTCGAGGCCATGCGGTTACAAAGGAAAGTAATGTGAATACTTTGCCGTTCAGAACTTCACCAACCTTGCAAACCCTCTTATAAATAACTACAGTTTGAGAAAGAGTTTCTCTGAGGGAGTTAGGAGTCAAATGATGGGAAGCACTGAAGATCAAATGGGGAAATGATTTTTCATGAGCTTCAGGTCAGCTTCGAAGAAGAAACATTGCGTCTGGGTTAGGGGCCCTTTCTCTGTGCTACCATTTTAACCAGTGTTAACCTGAGTTTTTGCACTTGGGGTTACCATCCGATTACCAGTCTATCTCCCGTCTGTGGACTGTGAACTCTCTGCCAACAGAAACTAGGGCTTGTTCATCTGTGGGTCGCAAATGCCAAGCACAGGGCTTGATTCATAGCAGAAAAAAGTAGGGGTTGCGAAATAGGTGAATGCGTGAAGAAATAGATACATCCTGTAGTTAGAGACAAATTCCTTTGGACTGAGGGCAAGAAAGAAGAGGGGAATTTTGCAAAAGCAATAAGAAAGCAAGGTAGAAAATTGGGCTAAACAAAACAAAATCATTATGTGTATATCATGAATATTTATTATTTTATACACAAATTTCTGTTATATATTTATTACTATAAATTTTATATTATACATATTATGTATAATTATAGTATATGTATCTATATGTTATTTAGATAACTTAGATGAATGGCTAATCTGAAAAGATTTTAAGTAAAAACTTAGAGGCCAAGTGCCAAATGGAAGTGGAATCCAGAGAAAAGAAGTAAAACATCAGCTCCCCCTGGGGGCATCTGTATTCCTCCTTTGGAAAGAACAGATACCTCTAAATAGGCTAAAGGGTACAGAGCAATGTGTAGCACTCGCAGAAGGAAAGTAGCTGATTGAAAACTCCCACATGAAGCCAGGATAACCAATAACCATATCCTTAATCCAAAAAAAAAGGTAAGATAGAAAAATTACCCTATAGAAAGAGTATAATAAAACCTATCTGCCCACCTTTGGTTTTGAATGCTGGAATTGGGTGGGTGTCGGGGGCAGGTGAAGAGAAAGGAAGAAATACTTCCAGAAAATTCTTAACCATCAGTTGGACCTCAGGTATCTTTGGGGTCTGAAAGACCTGTATTCCAAGCCAAGAATTTTATGCAATCATTGTATGTAGTCTACTTAGGCTCCTGGCAGAAACAAAGGCAGATATTTCCTGGATTAATTTGGGAGTTCCAAACCAATTAAAATAATTCGAACAGGTAACATATCTGGGAAAAGTAAAAACAATAGGAACAATACACACACACACACACACACACACACACACACACACACACACAAGGGAACTGGACACCATGATGAAAGTCAGCCAAAGAAGCTGACAATATATGAATTATGAAAAGAATTCAGACACTAAAATGTATATGAATAGAAATATATACAAATATGCAAAACTAAAAAGAAGGAATCAGAGATAAGATTATGAGATATATTTTTTAAATGACCAGGTAGGTTTGGAAAAAAATAAAACAACATTTCTAGAAATTAATGCTATAATAAATCAAAGTAAGTTGGCCAGCGGATTAAACAAGCTGAAGACTGATCAGCAACAATCAGTTGCTACATAAATCAGAATTCCAAAAAGGATTTTTTGTGGTGAAAAGAGAAAGAATCAAAACTTAGAATCCTAGTAATAATTTTTCAGGACTGATGAAAAACTGAGCTTTCATACTCAGACAGCCTAACATGCCTCAAGAAGGATCAATTTAAAGAAGCAATCTTAGGGCGCCTTGGTGGCTCAGTGGGTTAGGTGTCCGACTTTGGCTCAGGTCATGATCTCACAGTTTGTCGGTTCAACCCCCACATCAGGCTCTGTACTGACAGCTCAGAGCCTGGAGCCTGCTTCAGATTCTGTGTCTCCCTCTCTCTCTGCCCCACCTCCACTTTCTCTTTCTCTCAAAAATACTAAACATAAGAAAATTTTTTTTAAAAAAAGAAGCAATCTTACCATCTAGACACATTTTAGTTAAACTAAAAGCTGCTGGAAACAAAGAAGTTAAAAGCACCAGAAGGACAGGATAGACTTCTTGCTGAGGAAGGATAATTGAGCCAACAGTAACTCAGTACCAATGATGGAAATAAGAAACAAGATCATGGGAATGAAGTTTTTTGCACATTGGTAAAAGATAATAACTGCCAACAAAATATCTTTCCAGAATTAGAGCAAAATTTAAAAATCTAATATACACAAGCCTAGTAATCTTTACAACCCACAGACATGAACTAAATAATTTCAAAATCTACTCTTCAGAAAGAAAGAAAGCCCCAGAAGGAAGATCTGAAAAGGATGTAGAAATAGTGATCAAAGAAAATGGTGCGAGTACATCTAATCTAAAACTGATGGTGAAACAATAGCCCCTAATTCATAAGGTTAAAAAAGGAAGAAGAGAAACTAAAATACTGTTAAGAGTTATATTCAGAAAGGGAATAATGGAAATAAAAAATAAGGTTTTTTTTTATTGTTTGGGAGAAAGACAAAGCGATTAACTTTATATTCTGCCAATTTAATTAGCCTTATTATAATTTTCTAGGCTAATCAGTGGGAACACGTAGACCATTTCCTTTCCAAATCAATAGAAAGGATGATGAGAAATAATACTTATTCAAGAAATAATACTTAATCTTAATTTCCAAAGGAAAGCAAGAAAAAAATTTTTAAGGAGGAAAAAAATGTGACAAGTAGAACACAAGAAATAAACAGAATTTACAAAATCACTTGAAGCTTATCGATCATAACATGAAAACTATAAAAATTATTAGAGAATAATTGAATTCTAAAATATGTTCCTGAATCCTACCTAAGACACAAACACATAGAAATACTCCTATTTATAAAGCATATCTTTTAAAATAAGAAAAATAGAAAATGGAACTGAACAGATTGTGAAAACTCTTGAATTTGCTGATGCTGAGCCTGAATTCTGCAATTTTTCTGCTCATTTTGCCCCAAAGAGACACGTTCTTATCGCTCAGAGCCCTGTGTTCACAGTAATCTCTTTTTCTTAACTGACATCTCAGCGCGAGGCTTCAAGTTCTTCTATCACTAGTATAGCTAACCTCATACTATCTTGAAATGCACTCACTGTTTGATTTCCTCTCTGCAGAAATGTCACAGACTCCCTCCTTCTTTGCCAGACGTCATTGCTTCTTTTATGATCTGTCCCCTGAGAGACAAAAATCGGTTGTGCTGAGCAACTGTTCCACCGAGACCCCAACTTTGCCACCGCTGTGGCTACCGACCTCACTGTAGACCCTGCATCAGCACCCTGGGCACAGCCAAGTCCCAGCTCTGCCCAAGGGCATCAGAGCAGTTTTCTGAAGCAGGGCTGGGGAAGAGCTCTAGACGCCAAGATCAACATTCTGATTTTGATCCTGCCTTCTATTGTGCCTCAACTTCCTCAACAGCACATTTCTGGGGAAAGAACAAATATTACCAGTGGCTTTGATCCATTCAACCTTCTCAAAGACCTTATGGTATCACAGTTTTATGTTCTCTGTTACTCAGGTTAAGAACAGAAACTTCATGAGGGAAACCATTTTTCTAAAGCTTATGAAGACAGGGAATGCTAGAGAGGAGATAGGAACCTGGATTTCTGAAGCCAAATCTCGTGTCCCTGCTCCTGAACCAAGATGCTTTGTTGGCCCGCACTGATGTTGGGAAAACCAGATGAAATATGTTCAGAAATTATTCTGAGTTCATCAAGCACTAGACAAATATCTCTATTTGTTAATGACTATCATTAACCCCAAATCTTGTTTGCCACTAGTATGAATTCTGCCTCTGCAACATCAACCTATAAGCAAATTCACATGCCCTGATTCAAGGAGGGTATACCAGCAAGCCCTCCTCTCTGCCAACACTAATATCGTCAAACAATGATGTCAATCAACAGGACAGAAAGAGCATTGTCTGGCTCTGACTCTGTAGGGCCCTATTCAAATGCAGGAAAGCAGGGAGGAGATCCACCCTTTAAACCTTTACAGACAACTAAGTTTAGGACCTTTGTCTATGGCGATATTTGCCAACCCCAGTTTAATGATAAGAGAAGGAAGAACCTGTGTTCTTGAGGTATTTGCTGGGGGTGCTGCCCACTGCCAGAAGCACTGGCAGGGCAAAGGTTCAAACTTTGGGTCTTGGACCCTTGAAATGGGGTCATGTCCTTCAGAGGAGCAGGCTACCCCTGTCTGCGGTCATGTGAGAAGGGGGTCCTTCTCAGGCTTCTTCTCCAGCAACCTGTTCTATTTATTTTGTTAGGTGTTAACCTAATTAATTGATTAAATAAATAAATTTGATTTCTTAATTATCTTACCCAGACGTGGTGAGCTTTTTGCCCTGTGTGCTAAAAGCAGAAGTGTAATCAAATCAATTGATTTAAAAAAGAAAAGAAGAGGGGGGCCTGGGTGGCTCAGTCGGTTAAGTGTCTGACTTCAGCTCAGGTCATGATCTCATGGTTCATGAGTTTGAGCCCTGCATTGCTGACAGCTCAGAGCCTGGAGCCCTGTCTCAGATTCTGTGTCTCCCTCTGCCCTTCCCCCACTCATGCTCTGTCTCTGTCTCTCTCTTTCTCAAAACTAAATAAACATTAAAAATTTTTAAAAGAGAACAGAAGATCGATCTGGTTGTTAAAGGAGTGCTTCACAAAAAGGAAGAAGTAACATTTATCAAATGTGTGTTTTCCTTAAGCCAGACATTATCTCATTTAGTCATCTTTATTTAATTTTCACAATGACCTTCCACTAGGTAAATATTATTGTTATCGTTATCTCCATTTTATAGCTGGGGAAACAAAAGCCCAGAGAAAAGATAGAACTTCCCCAGGGTCAAGATTCAAACTCAGGGTTGCCTAATCTGGGACCATGTGTGTTCTTGACCATTGTGCCATTAATGTCAAGTTTAAGTGGGTAGCTACACAGACAAGCCCTCACCAGGTAGGTCGTGGCTTCCTGGGTTTTCAAAAGATGCCTCCATCAGTGCCAGGAGGGCCCAGAAGACTCAGCGCTTGCCTCCACAGCCCAGAAGTACTCTGGTGACTGGTCCCGGCCAGCTGGACACCTCCTCTACCTCAGCAGGGTGACTCCAAACTTTGTTGCCGTAACTGTTTGCTTATTTTTCTATGAGGAATGACATACAAATCAGCCCAACGCATGAATCATGTCAAAAGTTACAGAAAGCCTGATGTTGGCTGCAAGTACAAACTTTTAGATGGTTTACAAATGGAGAATAAATAGCAAAAGTGAAGAAAGGGGAATACAGGAAAAAAATACCTTCCTTAATTGGCAGAGACACATAACAGATGAGTAACAGGAAACGCTGGAAGGCAAGGTTTAATACTAAAAAGGGGAGCATCTTAGGAAAGATCTTTATCACAGAGGACTTGTTTCCTTTCATTCTGGGGTTCTGAGGGCTAAAATAAGTAGATCTGTTTTCTTAAAGGGCAAAGAGCAAATATATTGAAGTGTTCCTGATGGCTTTGGCAGTGATCTAAAGGGAAAGTCCTACTCCTGAGAGATTGATGTGAACATACTTAGCAGGAAGGTCCAGGAGGGACCCAGGGATTAGAAAAAACATTCAACTGAGTTAAGAATCCAATGTGACCTCTTTGGAGCATCCATTTCCTAACTTAAAATTAGAATAATGTCTTCATATGGTCATTGTGAAGAGGAAAGGAGACAACATATAGGGAAAAAAAAAAAAGAAAACCATAAAGAATGCTGGTTATTTGGCTGTGACCAAATCTCTCCACCTCTCTTTGGCCCAAGAACTGAATACAGCATCAAGTCCACAAGTCCACGATAATAGTGATATATGAAAAAAAACATATAAACTTAGAAATTGCAATACAAATTTTCAATGTCACAATTTTATGTAAGACAATAAATGATTTACTAACATGATCCCTTCATTGATCACAGCATTTTTATGCCTTGCTTTTCTGAAAATGCACTTCTTAGGTCATCAAAATTCACTCTTCATTTTAACTTCATGTTCAGTCTCTATAATCGAAAGTGACAACAGTCACTCAGGGCAAGTGCAAAATCACGAAATGATTTTTAATAATTTTTATTTTTCAGAAGAATCTTTCTGCTGATGCAACTTTTACTAGAGCTATTAGAAGTATTTAGAGTTTGGTATAATACTGATAAATTAGTTTTAAATATACTCTGTAATGCATCTAGAGCTGATGATTCTTACACGATTTTTATAAAAATATTTAAGTTTTTATGTAATCAATTTGCACTAATCATCAGGAAACTGCAGAACAAAACCACAAGAGATAGGGCCACCTAGGTGGCTCAGTAGGTTAAGGGTCCAACTCTTGATTTTTGCTTACATCATGATCCCATGGTTGGTGGGTTTGAGCCTCATGTTGGGCTCTGCACTGACAATGAGAAGCTTGCTTGGAATTCTCTCTCTCCCTGTCTCCCTGCCCCTTCCTTGCTCGCATTCTCTCTCTCCCTCTCAAAATAAATAAATAAACATTTAAAAATAGTAAAAACTACAAGAGATATCACCTCGTATGTATTAGGATGACCATTATCAAAAAGACAAAAGGTAACAAATGTTGACAAGGATGTGGAGAAAACAGAACCATTGTGCAATGTTGGTGAGAATGCAAATTGGTACAGCAATTATGGAAAACAGTATGGAGGTTTCTTAAAAAATTAAAAATAGAACTACCATATGATCCAGGAATCCTACTTCTGAGTATATATCCAAAAGGAAATGAAATCGATGATTTTGAAGAGGTATCTGCCCTCCCGTGTCCACTGTAATGTTATTCACAATAGCCAAGATATGGCAACTACCCAAATGTTCATCAACAGATAAATGGTGAAAGAAAAATACACACACACACACACACACACACACACACACACACACAAGCATACACACACCCCCAGGTGGAATATTATTTAGTCTTTAAAAGGAGGGAATTTTGCCATTAGCAACAACATGGATGAAATTAGAGGACATTGTACAAAGTGAAATAATCCAGGTACAGAAAGACAAACACTGTGTAATTTCATTTGGATGGGGAATATAAAATAGCTAAAATCAGAGAAGCAGAGAATAGAATGGCAGTTCCCAGAGATGGTGAGGGGGGTGGGGGGGAGGAAGAAATGAGAAGACATTGGTCAAAGGACATAAAATTTTAGTTGTGTAAGATGTATGAGTTTTGGAGATCCAATGTATACCATGGTGAAAATCCTTAACAATATTGTATTGCATACTTGAAATTTGCTAATGGAATACACACACACACACACACACACACACACACACACAACAAAGGTAACCATATAGACATCATTGATTATTTAATGGTGGTGATCTTTTCACAATATATACATATTTTGTGGTATACAACTTAAGTATAAACAATTTTTATGTCAAAGCTGTTAAATGAAAAAAAAACCCAACATAGAATATTTAATTCTAAACAATATAGTACTAATGCTTCCATAGGATCATTTATAGGAAGGTATTGTTGGCCATTTCAATGACTTTATAAAATGGGACATTAAACAAAAGGATGACCACCAACTCATCCTGGCTTGTCTAAGCCCATCAAGGATTCAGTCTTGCACTTCTCAGTTCTGGCAAACTGCATTTTTGGAGGAGTGGTAATCTTAGTAAACAACATAATGGTTCTACCATCACAGGCTTTTTTTTTTTTTTTTTTTATGTATCTCGAAGAGATTTTTCTAGTGGAATCCTGTTAAAATAAGGCATAAGTCTGTTGGTGTTTTAAATAAATTTAATTTAAAACACAAGATTATATCATGTCACTTGGACATTTCCTCTGACATTTTCTACAACCTGTGGTGGTCATACAAGACATTAAAAGTGGTTTTATGATGGGTGTATAATTTATGATACCTGTTCATGTATTCTATCACTATATCTGTAATTGTAATACAATTAATTTTAAAATTATCTTACCCATCACAAAGTCATTCTTCTGAAGCTTCCTATAATAATGTTCGTTTTCATCAAATATAGTAGTCAGTACATTTAATTTCTATCTCTAGACCTATGGATATTTGCTTTGTTCTGTTGCCACAATTTTCAAAACCAGAGATTTTAAACTCTTTAAAGGGTTCCAATAACTGCCTTATATGTCATCTTGCAGTGTTCATATACGTACTTTTTACTGAAGTGAAATTCACATAACATCTAATTAATAGTTTGGGACTATATGATTCAGTAGTAGTTGGTGCATCACCGTGTTGTGAAACCACCACTTTTCTATAGTTTCAAAACTTTGATCATCCCAGAAAAGCACCTCATATATATTAAACATTCATTTTTATTTCTCCACCCCTGTGCCCTGGAAATTAATCTGCTTTCCATCTGTATGAATGGACTTATTCTGGATATTCCAAATAAGAGGAATTACGCAACATGTGACCTTTTGTGGCTGACTTCTTTCACCCAGCAAAATGTTTTCAAGGTTCATCCAAGTGGTAGCTGTGTCGATACTTCATTCCTTTATTTATTTTTTTTTATTTTTTAAATGTTTTATTTACTTTTTCAGAGAGAGAGACAGCATGAGCATAGGAGGGTCAGAGAGAGAGGGAGACACACAATCTGAAGACAGGCTCCAGGCTCTGAGCTAGTGTCAGCACAGAGCCTGATGTAGGGCTCGAACCCACATACTGAAAGATCATGACCTGAGCTGAAGTCAGACGCTTAACCCACTGAGCCACCCAGGCACCCCACTTCATTCTTTTTAAGGATCAAATAATTGCATGTGTGAACCACAGTTTGTTCATCCATTCATCCATGATGAACACTGGCTTATTCCCACCTTTTCATTTTTGTGAATAGTCCTGCTATCTTGATAGTTGTGGAAAACTATTCATTTGAGTGCCTGTTTTAAATTTTTTTGGGTATACGTCTATGGATAGTAGAATTTCTGGGTTATATAAGTAATTCTATGTTTAACTTTTTGAGGAACCACTAACCTATTTTCCAGAGGAGCTGTGCCATTTTATATTCCCCCAGCAAAAGTTCCTATTTCTTCACAGTCTTGTCAACATTTGTTATTTTCTGTTGTGTGGGGTTTTTTTGTTTGGTTGGTTTTTGTTTTTGTTTTGAATAGCCAACCTAGAGAAGTTATCCTTGATGTGGTTTCAATTTGCATTTCCTTAATGCCAGTGCTGTCAAACATTTTTTCATGTTCTGGTTGGACATTTGTAGATCTTCTTTGGAGAAGTGTCTACTCAAGCCTTTCTCTCCATTTGGAAGGAATTATCTTGTTGCTGTTGAGTTGTAAGAGCGTTCTTTATACATTCTTGATACTAAACCCATGTTATCAGATATTTGATTTGTAACTAATTTTTCACACTCTCTGGTTGTCTTTTCACTTTCTTGATAATGTATTTTGATGCATAAATGTTTTCAGTTTTTATGAAGTCCAACTTCTCTTTTGTTATTGATGCTTTTGAAGTCAAATCCAAGAACCCATTTCAAATCAGAGGTCATGAAGATTTGACTCTATGTTTTCTTTTATTAGTGGTATTTGTTCCCATTAGTTGTTTCATTTCTTATATTTAGGTCATTGGTTTATTTTGAGTTAATTTTTGTATATGGAGATAAGTAGGGATCTGACTTCATTCTTTTTCCAATGGTTTTCTAGTTGTCCCGACACTACTTATTTAAAGGACCATTCTTTGCCCATTGAAATGGCTTGGTATGCTTGCTGAAAATCAATTCACCATAAATGTTCAGGTTTTTTTCTAGGGTCTCAATTCTATTCCATTGGTCTCTATGCCTATCATGTCACTGCCATGCTGTTTTGATTACTATAGCTTTGTAATAAGTTTTGAAATTGTAAATGTGTGAGGCCTACAACTTTTTTTATTTTTTAAAAATCATTTTGACTATTTAGGACCCCTTGAAATCCCATATGAATTTGAAAATCAGCTTTCCCATTTCTGCAACAACAATAAAAGTCCTTGGAATTTAAAATAAAATTTAATTTAATTCTATTTAAAAAATAAAAAATAAATTAAAAAAATAATTTATCACAAAAAAAAAGGAAAAAAAAACTGCTTCCTAGTCACATAAGCATTGTCAATCATTATGTTCTTGCTAAAATAGGTATAAATGAATCAGTTTAGTTCAAATATTTTATTGAGTTGAAAATTTAAATCATTTAAACACTATGTATACTACTTTTTAAATGCAAATTTATAAAACGCATGCGAAATAGTTAAAAAGAAATACAATAGTGTATGGGGTATGGGTTCAAATATTCTTTCCTATGAGGGTTGAATGATCAAAAGGCTTACAGACTGTTACCAGAGATATTATGTTTGTAATTTATCTCTACAATCAAACCATAACATTAGAGAAATTGGTTTTCCTTTCCAATTCTTTTTTAATCCTCTGCAGCACATGGCACAAAACCTTGCACATGGCAAACTATTGGTAATTATCTGTTGAGCAAATGAAAGAACAAATACATGACTTTGGTGTTGCTGATCTACAAGTAATGATTGACCACCCAGCTACCAACCCTCAGTAAAGGAACTGCTTTCACTCTTTTTTTAATGTTTTTATTTTATTTTTGAGAGAGAGAGAGAGAGAGAGAGAGCAAGCACACAAGTAAGGGAGGAGCAGATGGGTGGGGGGGAGCCTGAGAATCCAAAGTGGGCTCCTCACTGACAGCAGAGAGCCCAATGCAAGGCTCAAACTTATGGACCATGAGATCATGACGTGAATTGAAGTCGGTCACTCAACTGAGTCCCCCAGGTACTCCAGAACTGTTTTCACTCTTACTTGCCTTACCTTATTGCAAGACAACTGGAATGATGGAGTCCACAAGTTCCCTTCCAACTTCGTCTGTTACTCTGACCATCCTGTCAAAATGTCTGCCGTATTCTCTCTACCTTGTAGGTTCTACTAAATATATGCTAATTTAATACAGAAATATTTCCATAATGAGACATGCTTTGAATATTTCCATAGCAAACAAAAGCCATTAAAAGTTAAATGCATATTCCAAGAGAAAATGAAACGATAAATCTTGGGGCGCCTGGGTGGCTCAGTTGGTTAAGCATCTGACTTTGGTTCAGGTCATGATCTCATGGTTTGTGTGTTTGAGCCTCATGTCTGGCTTTGTACTGACAGCTCAAAGTCTGGAGCCTGCTTCAGATTCTGTGTCTCCCTCTCTCTCTGCCCCTCTCCTGCTCACACTCTGTCTCTCCCTTTCTCTTTCAAAAATAAATTTAAAAACATTAAAAAAAAAGAGTAAATCTTAAAAGAAGGCAATGGAGGTTTTTTTTATTTCCTGCCTTTCATTTAAAAAGCTTTTCTGTAAAAGTCTTTTGCTTCATCCTGTGGAGTAAGAGAACACCCCCAGAGTGGCAGCCATTAATGTCCGTCCACTAGCTGACGTGTACAGTAAAAAGGTGCACATTTGGGATGCAGGTGTGTGCCAGAAAAGAACTCTCTGGAACATTGTGCAGGCAGTGGCTTCCTGTTGCAGGAAAGAAGATTTTAAATTTTCATCATGAATATATAAGCCACCCAGAGAGATCACTTCCCAAATCCCTTTGCTCGCCGTCATTCCAAAGGAGAACACGCTAGAACAAAGAAATTTTACACAAATTAAACACTTCTGTGGCTGAATTCCTGGTGAGGAAGATGCTTATTTTTAGCAATGTCAGAAGAGACTATTAGAACCAACTCTCCCACCCAGGACGAATTGTAAATTAGGACACTTCCTTGAAAACACGAAAACCTTCCCAAAATGCTGAGATAACGATACACATAAATGCAAAGCTTGATAGAGTAAAGATGGAAAGATGCAACCACACTTCCATTTCTTTTTTTAAACTGAACACTGATTTTCAAATCATGTTTCAGATGATCTATTCTAACCCCTGACTCTAAGTCGCTGACTACCCTGCTTAACATTTCCAGCATCTCCCATATCCCTCAAGGTGCACTACGAACTCCTCAAAATGGCTCACCTGGCCTGGTCTGCCTTTTTCAGCCTCAGCCCCCCTTCCTGCCACCAGGAAGTGGCACCTTCAGGCTTTTGTAGATATCATTACTTCTCTCTGGAGCATCGTCTTTGTATCTAAGTCCTTTGCCTAAGGCTCTCTCTGAACCCGACTTAGGTGTCTCCGTCCACACACAGCAGTTTCAGGAGCCCATCTTCTTTTTTTTTTTTTTTTTTTTAATGTTTTTATTTATTTCTAGGAGAGAGAGAGAGACAGCGTGAGCAGGGGAGGGTCAGAGAGAGAGGGAGATACAGACTCTGAAATAGGCTCCAGGCTCTTAGCTGGCAGTCAGCACAGAGCCCGACGCGGGGCTCGAACCCACGAACCGCAGATCATGACCTAAGCGAAAGTCGGACGCTTAACCGACTAAGCCACCCAGGCGCCCCTGGGAGCCCATCTTCTGTGTGTTTACAGTATCTATACTGAGTTCTGCCAGGACACTCTCTGTCTCTCTGCACCATCAGCGTCGGTTACCGCCCTGTCCCCCCGCACAACAGCGAGCTCTCTGCATTCGCCCGGCTGGCATCGTTCTGCCACAGAGCAGCTGCTAAATAATTACTGAACGGGTCAGGGAAAAAAACTAGTGAATGAATCAAGGCAACAAAAATATGTTGATTTGTCTTCACACCCCCTGGACACAGAAGTGCAGAGAAGGAGTGACTTTTTGTTACCAGGTTAATGGTCTTGCCTCCTTGAACATTTTAGTTGGCTAAATTCACACCTAGATGTCTGTCTTTCATATACTCATTCATGCAACAGATATTTGTGTGTTATCTGCTATGTTCCACACATGTTACTAAATTGAATCCCATGACAGTGGTGATTTTAGACAATGTTTACCGCTTTCATAGGCTCCAACCCCTTATAACCACTGTAGGGGAAAAGCGCCTCTCTCTGGTCGCAACCTAGTGGGAAATTGGGGTGTAGACACAGAAACTTCTGGCACCTACAAAGCACTCCTGAAATGATCCTCTTTTCAATGTTATACCAAATAACACATCAACAGCTCTTGAATCAGCAAAGCATTTGCCCCTAATTCCTCTGTAATCAGGCTGTAAACGGTGGCTATTGAAAAGCCAGTTTAATCCAAGGCGGACAACGGAAAATAACAATACCTCTGAACCAAGGGAGAAACCATTTGCCTACACCTGTCTGCTGAAAAATGGAGTGGTGGGTATATTTTCAAACCAGAATACTCTAAGTATGATATTGTACTGAAGACATAATGAGTACTGACAACATGACAGGCGCTTGACGTTGACAGAGAGCAATCCCTGTCCCCACCTAAGAGACCCGAAGCTCAAGTTTTATGGACATCACAGAGAGGATGGGAGTGCTCAGAGGGAAGGCGCGGGCCAGGGATGAAGCAATCCCAAATGGTTTCTGCCACAAATGAGTCTCCAGGAACCTCAGGGCTCGTTTCTGTAAAAAGCCAGCCGAAATGAACTTAAAAAGGTGTTTTTCTTGTTAAAATCCTACCATAATGGCTCTCTAAATTTCCTTCTAACCTGCTCCCTCATTGACACAGCTGGAAGCCTTGGAAACGGGTCGGCATGCCCTCCTTTGATCCCATTCATTCCCCACCAGAGTGCTGTGAAAACGGAATTACAGGTTTAAAAGGTTGTTTTTCTTCCAGCCTAAGTAGGAGGTGAAGCAGTCCTGATTACTATATGTATTTAGGGACTCTGGGGGCGTTCTGAGGACAGGGCTTCCACAACGTGGACTGGAGTAGATCGGACACTCGATGAAATATTTTACAGCTGAAATATCAGAATTAGTAAGTCATGTGGTTGTATCATGGTGTTGCTCTGAAAAGTGTATCATGTAGAATCAGAGCTCCAGGTTCTTCGCCCTTCCATGGCCTATCCGTCACTGAGCCACAATGTCTTCCTCAGAAAGAAGTGGAAAATAATACAGACCATGAATGATCTCAGGTATTAAATAAGATCATTATCTTCAAAACATTCAAGCAAAATACCTACTGCGCTGAAATTGAGTGAATAGTCAATCTCAATAAATGAGCTAAATTCGAATTTCCTGAAACCGAATACATGTATATTCTCCTAGAATAACCATTCCTCTGCCCCAAAGCTTTCATACCTTCACTCCTTGGAGCTCAGCAAGTGAGTGGTGACCAGAGTGACAGAGACAATTAGAAAGAGTCATCTGGGGAAAAAAGAAAGGAAGGAAGGAAGGAAGGAAGGAAGGAAGGAAGGAAGGAAGGAAGGAAGGAAGAAAGAAAGAAAGAAAGAAAGAAAGAAAGAAAGAAAGAAAGAAAGAAAGAAAGAAAGAAAGAAAGAAAGAAAGAAAGAAAGAAAGAAAGAAAGAAAGAAAGAGTCATCTGACTTTAGATGTAAATAGTTTAACAACTGTGCAGGGTCCATTATTAGCCCCAAGCTGCAATCTTTTGTTTGCGGAAGTATTGCCTGGTGATCTGAAAGTGCTTAAAATCACTCTTAATTGCATCCATGTTATTAGGTTATTCTGAAACCCTCCACAATCAAACATGGTAATTGAAGATCGTACTATCCTAACACCGGAGGTGAGGGTAATGTGACCACTTAACCTCTTATTTGCCTTCTCTTCAATGCCATTACAGAGTTTTCCTTCTGGCATACAGGAGCAAGCAGTATCTCTGAGCTTCAGTTTATTCATCTTAAAATAGGTCTAATGATAGAATTATGAGGAATAGCTAGGATAAAGTATATTAGCTCCTTCCAGTGTTTGGGACGTGTTCAATACTCAATCAAAGGCAGTTACTATCATTACGGTATTGAAGGTGAGTAACTCTAGACATAAATTCTGACTTCATAGTTACTAGCCCTGTGACACTGGTAATGAAACTTTTCCCGAGTCCCGATTTTTTCATCTGTAAATTAAGATTAATGACATTAATCCTATGGGATTGTTACAAAAGCAAGAGAACATAGAGAAAGTCCCCAGCCTTCCTGGGCTTCACGGAGTCTTTTTTTTTTTTTTTTTTTTAATTTTCTTTTCTGTGGTCTCCTGTCTCAGGTGCTCTGAGTTAATCACCCTCTGGATGTCCTTGAGAGTCTGACCCAGCAAAGAGAGCTTCTAAAGAAGACGGCAAGGACACAAAATGAGTTCTGATAAGGGTAAACCGTTTCCCATAGCAATAGCAGAGTCCGTATTTGGGGGGCAGGGGGGGCACGTGTGTGTTGAAAGGGATCAGCGCACACTCGTGTCTATCTCTCAGCTATTTTTCAAGCTACCAAGGTTTGGCTCAGGGCTATAAAATAAGGCTAAGTTCTGACAGTTTAAGAAGCATGCCCGGAAAACGAACCAGAGCAGGAAAGAGAGAAAAAAGCATTAAAAGGTGCAGATGGGTTTTGCAGCTGGGTGGAGGAACGTTAGCATTAGACACAAGGAAGTGTTGCCTTCGGAGCCCAAGTTTTGCTTAATACAAAGGTTACCATCACTTCTGTGTGAATAAGAGCGTGTTTAAGGTATGATGCTGCTTATGTAGTTTATCGTTCCTCCATCCGGAAAGGTTTTCAGCTTGGCAGTATTTTCCCTTCCACAAATCCAACTCCTCTCGGAAAATGTCATTCGGTTTGAATTTTCATAATTCTGCCCCTCACTCAGGCACCTGGGATTTCCGGATCAAAGCTGCCGATCCAGTGAAACTAAAAAATGGTGGGTGTCGGGGGGGGCGATTCATGGCTGTGGGTGCTTGAGTGGGTTAATTTCAAAGAAATGTCAGCCAGTTTCTTCCCTGCCTGTTTCCCTTGGTTTGCTTTTTCTTTCTACATAGGCAAGGAAGTTTATCTCTGGCATTCGCTACCGGTTTATCACGAAGTCAGCTCCTGTCTGTGCCTCATCTGGAAAGGCGTTTAAAGCACTGGTGCCCTTTGGCAATGAACTTGAGACAAAGAGTGACACGCAGAAGGGAACTGTCCAGTCACCATGGGCTGCATCCCTATAGAAAGGACTGCGAGGCAAAGCTTGGAGGGACCTTCTGGTCTCTGCCGTGCTCTCCACAGGCACGACAAATTAAATACATGCTCAAGACAGAGAATAAAGAAGTAAAGGGACTCTCAGAACAACTGACCCCAAATCTCATTCTCTTTTTCTTATCATATTGTATAGTCAGGGCGTAGGGGACAGATTTTTCTGAGGCCATATTCTGAGAGTGGGACCTTAATTTAAAATTCAGTATGCTCCAGTGTCATTCTGCTCATCCTGGTGTCTTCTGTGAGTTTTGGGGGCTGACTCATAGGCCCCCAAAACCTGCTGATAAAGCAGCAACATAATTGTGTGTTTGAGAGGATATACTCCCTTGTGTGTGTGATTTGTTATTTATTCTAAGACTCACGCATGAGCTCCTTATTTAATACTATGCAGACAGCTTAATGCATTGAAGAAAGTGAGACCCAGGGACTTTTCTCTACAGGCCTCTAAGGGCTATTGTAAGTAATTCTCAGAGATCTTCTTGTAATTTAATGTTTTGTAAAGAACTAGCCATAGGAGAGAAGACACCTCAGGAGTAAGAGAAGCCAAGGTCTTGGATACAAGAAAGTATTATTATTCACATGCCAGGAAAACACCCAAAACTCTTTGGGCACCCACTGTGACTGTCCCCTACCCAGTGTGACAGCTCACTCTCTTTCCTCCGTCCTCACCCACTTGCATCCGACATTCCCGTGCTTACCAGATAAACTTTCTAATACACAAACTTGATCATGTCACTCCTTTTATCTTATGTGGGACTTCATAAACTGTGGAATAATGTCCAGGGCAAGGAGGGTCTTTACAAAGCTGATTGCAGCCTTCCACTGCAGTCTTAGTTATAAATCATTATACATTACATCTAAAATAAACTTCATTGAGGGGCGTGTGGGTGGCTCAATTGGTTAAACCTCCAACTCTTAATTTTGGCTCAGGTCATGATCCTAGGGTTGTGGGATCGAGCTCCATGTCAGTCTCTGCACTGAGCATGGAGCCTGCTTAAGATTCTCTCTCTCTCTCTCTCTCTCTCTCTCTCTCTTTCTCTCTCTCTCCTTCTGTCCCTCTCCTCCCTGCTTACTCATTCTCTCTCAAAAAGAAAATTAAAAAAATAAACTTAATTGAAATTAAATAAGCATCTCGAGTAGAAAGATTATATTGATGACATAAAATGCATGATTCGCACACCACGTGATGTTGGAAAGTTCCTCTTGGAGTCCTTCTTCCATAGGGATGGACTGATGGTGGTAGATGGGAGCACCAGAGTGGGTGACATTCTTCCCGCACAAAGAGATGTGGGAAATGTGCTAGAAAGAGCCCTAAAGGAAGTTCTGGTATTACAGGACGATAAAAAACAAAGTTGACAGGGGTAAGCTTCGAGGTTTGTGAGAAAGGCAGGAGACAGACCTCAAGGTCAGAGGTCCCTGTGCTTGGCCCAAGCAGCTGTATAATAAAGCTTCATTACCCAGAGGCTTCAAGCTTTGCTTGGGAGGAGCTGTATGTTAAGAAACGGAGCAGGAGATGAAAACTGGACCCTCTGATCTCGTAGATTTCTGTCACAGGAACAGACAGCAGGTGATCCCTTCCTGCGGATCAGCTGTGGGAACTGGAAGCTGTTCCTTCCAACGCCTGGGCCAGTACACGTCCTACAGATATCCAAGGATGCCCTGCGGTCTCTATTTCCAGTGGAGGGAATGTTGAAGAACATCTCGGCCATCGTCACACAGCATGGAGGTGAAGAGATCAGAACCGGATCCAGATAAGGGGACAGCAGATCCCGTGCTTTCTCCCTCTCGATTCTCAACCCCGGGGAACTTTGAGGAAGCCCTCCCTCCGGACCAATAAGAATCTCTGACAGCTGTCGGGAAAAAAAAAAAAAAAAGAATCTCTGAGGGCAGGGAGTAAGAATTGGGTTTTGGGGTTTGGTTTTAGTTTGGTTTTGACTTTTTAAAGCTCTCCAGATGGTTCTAATATGAAGCTGAGGTTGAAAATGTTCACTTGGGGGTGCCTGGGTGGCTCAGTCAGTCAAGCTTCCAACTCTTGGTTTCAGCTTAAGTCTTAATCTCATAGTTTATGGGTTCGAGCCCCATGTCTGGCTCTGTGCTGACTGTGGAGCCTGGTTGGGATTCGCTCTCTCTCCCTCTCTCTCTACCCCTCTCTTGTGTGCTCTCTCTCTCTCTCTCAAAATAAATGAACAAACTTAACAAAAAGAAAAGAAAAGAAAATGTTTGCTTCACATCTTGTGACCATGAGAAGGTACCAACCCCAAAATGTCATAGAGAAGCCAATCCTCAGAGGTATTTGAGGGATGCAAATGATGGAGTCGGGACTTTTTAGCCACTCGTTAATCTTTGAGCTTCTCTTTAAGGAGAGCACAGTCAGGCATGCGCACCTGGATCACCTCACATTTCTTTCCTCACGTCTCCAGTTTCTAGCCCAAGCCACACTTATAAAACAGACTAACATATTGCCTAAATAAATAAATAAACAAGCAAACAAATAACACTAGTTCATCAGGGGACCTGGTTTCTTTTCTTGCCCAAGATCTGTTACTAACAGTTTGTGTGATACCAGGACATATCTGCCTAATCAGTTTGAATTACTTAACTCTGTAAAATTAGAAGATTGACTTTGATAATCTCTAAGGTCTTTCCCAGCTCTGAATTCTTGATAATTCCATATCTTAGAAACATCTTTAAATCATATAGATATGATATAGATATATGGCATATAATTAAATAAATGGGAAATGTTTCATAAAATACACATTGCTGAAAATATATTTGGATACTACTGTGTGTGTGTGTGTGTGTGTGTATTTTCTTTGGTTTTGTCTACATTTCACACAGGAAGAGGAAAAGGACCCAAGAGCCCTTCAGTTCCTGTGTGTGTGTGAACTCCGTGTGCATGGAGCCGACATACATGCCACACAGAGACAAGGGCTCTGGGCTGTACAGGCAGTGAGCACCTCTGCTGTGACATAGAACAACACCACAACCATGCTGGGTTTTAGCCTCTCCTAGATTCTGAATCCTTCCCTGCCTGTAAATTGAGGAATAACAACTCCTAACTGAGAACAGCACAAGAATCCAACGAGGTAAACAGAAATTGTTCAGCCTAGTGCCTCATGCATAGAATGCAGTCAACAACTTTTAGCTATTATTATGTGAGCTTGATAAGTTAGTACGCCTGACATCCCAGGACCGGTAGTGAGAATCCAGAGCTGACCACACGACCCACGCAGAGAATAGTTTGCTAGAAAATCTCTCATTCTGTTTTGCCAAAGACTTCAAGAATTCATGAGTCTACTTTCTCTGCTAAGAACTATGTTTACTCAGTGTATTTGCAATTCCCCAAACACAAAACATGAGTAAAAAGAGAAATTATTCGGGGCACCTGGGTGGCTCAGTCTACTGGACGACCAACTTTAGCCTAGGTCATGATCTTGTAGTTTCCGAGTTCGAGCCCCGTGTTGGGCTCTATGCTGACAGCTCAGAGCCTGGAGACTGTTTCAGATTCTGTGTCTCCCTCTCTCTCTCTGCCCTTTCCCCACTCACACTCTGTCTCTCTCAAAAATAAACATTAAAAATTAAACCAAAAAAAAAAAAAAAAGAAATTATTCACAGAAGGAAGTCTTGAGTTTTCTCAAAATCATGAGAAAATTCAGCCCAACAGTTCTCAAAATGTATTCTTGAAATATCCTGGGATCCCTAGATCCTTTCCAGGGGGTCCCCTGGTCAAAACTGTTGCCTTGGCAACACTAGGGAGCCTCCCCAGATGCTTTCTTCACTCTCGTTCTCTTGAGGGATCACCGGGGTCTTTTCTAAAGGCCCCCTGATTGCAATGCTCACCTTGCTCAGACAGCCTGTGGAAGATGTGCTTGTATATTCCTGTATTTTAAAAAACTTCTTAGCTTTTATTTCTGGTGCCATAAATACCAATAGATGTAGCTCATATAAACACAGCACTTTAGAATCTCTAGTAACTTTTAGGTGTGGGAAGTGTTCTTCTAAAAGCAAAAAATTTGAGAATCCCTGTTCTAGATCATCAAAGAAAGTCCATGTTAGTACACATTTTAAGAGAATACAAAAGAAATCTATAGGCCAAGCTTCTATCTGTTATGGCATGCATCCCAGGGATCAATCTAGATCTGTGTGTCTTGGCTGTGATTGTACATTGGAATCACTGAGGAGCTTTAAAAACTACCGATGCCCTGAAAATTTCACGCCCCCTCCAGCGAACATTCTTATCTAATGGATATGTGGGTTTTCCAGGGGATCAGGAGTTTTACAAGATCCATAGATGAGTCTCTGACAAAGTTGGAGAACCATGTTGTTGGATGGGTGAACAAACTCTCAGATAGGCAAGAAAAGGAAGAGACCATTGCCTACCTACCTGGAGTCTTAGGGGTGAACTCAAGTGGAGCCAGGCTGTTTAGACTAGGGAGCGTGAGCTGTCCTAGGCTGTCCTCTGGGGAATTCCTTTCAAATCTTGCCTTTGGACTGGGAGGTGAGCCCAACTGTCCAAAACCTCAAATCTGGATATTAGGAGCAAGTATCCCTTGAACTCTGCCCAGACACTTCTCAGTCTTCCTTATTCCTGTAGCACGGTGGAAACGTTACCCATTAGTAATCCCAGTCCTTCCCTAAATTGATAAATTAGGGATCCATGAGAAGCAGAATCTATTTTCGGTCTAGCAGGCCAGCACCCCTGCCAAGACCAAGTGAGCTGACCCATCCTCCTGCACCTTCTAAGTGCCGCCCCCTGGAAATCACAGCCAGGCCCTCAGACCTGCTGTGTGTGTCAGGAGATAGAAGACACCTGGGCCCCATCCCGTGGTTGTCATGGCAGCCAAGTCTAAAATAGACTTTCAGACACGAGAGCTGTTTGGCTGACTCTGACCTACATGTAAGCATAAATATTATTCGTGTTGGAAAGGAAGCAACCTTCTATTTTATTCAGGGAGATATTTAGAAATGCTGGCTGTGGATTTGCTCCATGGGGATTTTAGAAAGTTTGAAAAGGCTCCTAAACTGTGAAGATGATAAGAGCTTGTGCCATTTCTAATATTGTCCTTGAACAAGATGACAATAAACGTTCCTTATCGCCATCTGGTTCCGTGTTACGGGTTCGGGCTGTATCTAAAGAAGCCCGGGGTTCATAAGCTTTGTGGTGGAAGTGCACACTGTTACCCATGTTCATTCATATTCATCCACCTTCTGCCCCTCTATCCATTCACAAGCAAACAAGGAAATGGAGAGCGGGTGAGAAGGGGACGGGGGATATTTGGAGGAAGAAAGGGGTAAGCCTCAGGAAAGGATTTTTACTTCTCTGGAAATAGTCTGAAAATCAAGAAATCCAAAAATCCTTTCTCTATCTTCATCTTGCCCCAATTCTCAATTTGGTGTGTTTGTTCTCTCCATCGGAACAGTCAGCTGTATCGTTTGTTTTGTTTTGTTTCGAACGACGATCCTGGCATTCTCCTTGGGGAAGTTCTGTTGAATGCTGTGTGGTAAAACACACGAGCTCTCGACCTAAGGTGCCCAGTGTGGCACCTGTGACCCACTCGTGGCTTCTGAAGCACGTGCCACGTGGCTGCTGTAAAAAGACATGCTGCAGGAATATAGTACACACGGGAACTCAAAGATTCCATATGAAAAATAGCCTACAACATTGCGTGCGTGATTTTTTATATTGATTACATGTTGAAATGGAAATATTTTGGATATCATTGTCTAAATAAAATATGTTATTTAAAATAATTTCACCTGCTTCTTTTTACCTTTTTAATGTGGTTGCTGCTTATAGTTATCAGAGTTCTCCAGAGAAACAGAACAAACAGAATGTATATATATACAGAGAGAAGCAAATAGAACATATATATATACACACACACACACATATTACATATATATATATACACACACATATATGAGATAGAAAGAGAGAGATATTATAGGAATTGGCTCATGAAATTATGGAAGCTGAGAAATTCCACAGCCTGCCATGTGCCAGCTTGGAAACCCAGGAAAGCCGGTGAGATATTTCAGTACCAGTCCAGAGGCCTGAGAGCCAGGGAGCTAATGTGTAAATCTAAGTCTGAAAGCAGCAGAAGATGAGATGAGATGTCGCAGCTCTAGGGGAAAGAGGGGAAAAAACAAAGGCAAATTCCTCCTTTTTCTGCCTTTTGTTCTATTGGGGACCTCGGTGGATTGAATGGTGCCCCCCCCACACACACACACACTGGGGAGGGCAATCTGTTTTACTAAATCCACAGATTCGAGTGCTAATCGCTTCGAGAAACATCCGACAAATGCACCCAGGAATAACACATAATCTGGGCACTCTGTGGGCCATCAAGTTGACACATCACATTTACCAACACCCTGCTTTTTTTACTTTCTTAATGGGATAACTAAAAAGTGTTTAATTACATATGTGGATTACATTATAGATAGATGGATGGAGAGATGATAGAAAGACCCACGGACGGTAGTTGATGATGAAAGGAAGAGAAGGAGGGGGGAGGAAAGAAGGAGAGGAGGAGAAGGAGAGCAAGCATCTGCCTCAACATTACATTCTTGAAAAGACTTTTACAACCTCTCTATTCGTTTACTGTCATATCTCCCTCTTGAATTTTCTTCATTAAATTTCATGACATCTACTATTCTGAGGTTCCCTTATCTGATCACCTGTCTTCCCTCTATAGGACATGACTGTAGGCTGCAGAGCTTATTTGACTTGCTCATCACTTCATGCCCAGCACTTAATAGATGTTCAATAAATACTTCCAGGATCAATGATTAACTAAATGAATGAATTCTGGATGTCAGTCATGCTGATTTTTCTCTCAAGCTTCATCCTTCTTGTCTTCTCTTTGTGTTTTTTTTTTTATTCTTTTAATCTTTATTTATTTTTGAGAGTGAGACAGAGACAGAGTGTGAACAGGGGAGAGACAGACACAGAATCTGAAACAGGCTCCAGGCTCTGAACTGTAACCACAGAGCCCAGCACGGGCTTGAACCCACAAACTGTGAGATCATGACCTGAGCTGAAGTTGGATGCTTAACCGACTGAGCCACCCAGGCACCCTATTCTCTTTGTAATGTGACTCATTAAGTCACAAATGCGCAAGTCTTCTCCAAACACAACTCAAGCATTAATCTCTACTTTGCTTCCTAGCACTCTGTCTCATCTGTGATCCCACAGAATTCTGAGTGTAGTATTTGCATTGTGCTTCTAGGGAATTGTGCTGTCCTGTTTCTTCTTTGCTATGAATTCTTCCAGGTTAGGAGCCCCGAGTCCCCATATCTCTGAATTCCCATTGCTCATCAGGATCACTGTCCCCCTAACTAGGGAGAAAAGCAAAATGATCAGTGTCAGGTGTTTGAATTTCTCAGTTAGCTAACTGGGAGATTTGAAGGTGATTCATTACATTTCTGATTCTTTATTTCCTCACTTAAGATGGAAGGTTAAATAGAAGCTTCACAGTATAACATTCTTTTGAAGTTGCTTTTGGGTTTTGGTGGTTTTGTTTGTTTTTAAATGTTCACTTATTTATTTTGACAGAGGGAGAGAGAGGTGGGGGAGGGGCAAAGAGAGAGGGAGAAGAGAGAGTCTCAAGCAGGCTCCACACTGTCAACACGGAGCCCAACCCAAAGCTTGATCTCATGACCCTGAGATCATGACCTGAGCCAAAATCAAGAGTCAGAGGCTTAACCAACTGAGCCACCCAGGCGCCCCTGGAGGTGTTTTTGATTTTATATGCATGTATGTATATTTTCCTCTATTTTTGCACAAATGGAAACGGACTATGCATATTAACTTGCTCACTGCTTCTTTCACTGAACAATTTGTTGTAATTTAACTTAAAGATCTTTCCATCTCTGTGGTGTAAAGCTACCTCCTTCTTTTTGATGGTTGCATGTTTTTGATATTATAGATATATATGGATTGTAGCAAATCTATCATGGATTATAGCAAATCTGTTGGGAAGATAAAATTCTAGAAGTAGAATTACTAAATTGAAAAGTATATGCATTTTTCGTTTTGATATATGTTGCCAAGTTATTCCCCATAAAGTTGTATTACTTAAACCTCCACTGACAATCAAGAGCAAATGTTATCACAGATGCTCACCAATGTAATATGATCTTGAATATTGTGTTTGGCCTTGGCCAGTCTGGCAGGGAGAAAATATGACGTCATGATTTCTGTTAACATTTCCCTTATCATGAGTAAAACTGAGTATGTTCCTGTGTGTCTAACAGCCATTCATACATACTTTTTCCTATGCATTGTCCCATCGTATCATTTTCCCACCAAACTACTGCATTGTTGTCCTTTTCTTATCAATATATAGAAACTCTTTATATATTCAGGACATTTTGTCTATGATGTCCATGCAAATGTTTTTCTTGTTTTTTTTTTTGTTTGTTCATATAGTAAAATATATGTCTTATGGATTTTTTTTACTTGTAAAGGCCTTCCCACTCCAAGATTTATTTTTAATTCTCTTGTTTTCTTCTAGTGTAGAGTTTCACTTTTTATGTCTAAACCTTGGATCCATCCAAAATTTATTTTATTGTAAGTTGTGAAAGAGCTATCAGCATTACTTTTTCCAGATGGTTACGCAGTTGTCCCTACACTATTTATGGGATAATTCTTCGTGTCCTGTAATCATAATTCTCCAGCTTATTATAGTCTTAGTTTTCTACTTAAGTGGATCCAACTACCTCTGTCATTCCCTTTGTTATAGTGTCCCTAGCCTTTCATCATTCTCAGAATTGTTTTGAGGGTAAAAGTTAATGTCAATTAGCCTAGTGTGGGCTCGGGATTCAATAAATTTTATGCCTATTGTTGTTGAAAGTATTGTGGAATTACTTCATCTACTTCAACATTTGAGCTCTGTGTACTTAATAGTTAAAGAACTATCATAATAACTCCAAAGAATAGGTTGTCGCAGAATTCATTGGACCGCTACTTAATTATACAAGCTTTAGAGGATGTACCTAAACAACTGTCTGTGCTGAGTATATGAAAGATCCTGAAATGAATGGGAAATGCTTCATGCTGGAAGTTTACAAGGTCAATTCCACTGGCAGCTAACTTAAGTGGTAGGCAAGGTGGCAGAGCTTTAAGGAAGGTGGAAGAAGAGTAATGTGTGAGAAAACAGAGGGGGAATTTATTCTTAATGTAAGAACTGGAGCAGGATTAGGTGACATCCTTTCTTTTGGACTTGAAAGAGCAAGAGGGTTGTAACTGAAGGAACGTTCCAAATAGAGCCAATACCTGAGCCAGGGCATGACCTGTGAGCCTACAAAGCACTGACAGTATGTAATGTGATACAGACCAATTAAAATATCTGTCCCTTGGGGCACCTGGGTGGCTCAGTCAGTTAAGCATCAGCCTCTTGATTTTAGCTCAGGTTGTGATCTCATGGTTGTGAGATTGAACCCCCACGTCGGGCACCACACTGAGCATAGAGCCTGCTTGAAAGTCTCCCTCTACTTCTGCCCCTCTCCTTCTTCTGTGTGCTCACTCTCTCTCTCTCTCAAATTAAAAAAAAAAAAATCTACCTCTTTGCCTATATTGCTAGCAAAGCATTTTGTGCCAGGGTGACTGTTTCATAGAAGGCTGTTTGCCCAGGGCTGAGCCAGAAGTACCTCTGACCTGGCTCTTTGGACTCTGTTCTCTTGTGAACCCCAAAGGATTTTGGCCTAACTGAGGTTCTGGGCTGCCCCCAGTTTTATTCTTTAGTACCACTGTGAGTGCCTTAACTTTCTTTAGTCCTGATTTTCTCATGTGTTTTATAGTGTGGTTATGAATAGGTTACACATAGAATCAATCACAGTGCCTGGCTCTCAACTATCTGTGAAACTGAGTAAGAACTTAGCCAAATAGTATTCGAAGTGCTCTTTGAATACCCTGGTGGTGTTACCTATGTGAAAGAGAAGGCTGTCACTCATGATAAGTTAGGGCTTAGAAATAAAGATTTTGGAATCAATGGCATGCATGTGATATTTGAAGATACAGATAAGATCTCATAGGAAAAGAATTCAGAGAACAAGAGATGAAGTCTAACAGCACAGCCTTGAAGAACAGGTTTGTGCGTCGTAAAGCAAGATGAAGAAAATGAAAACCACTAATAGTTTCATCATCCAGAGATGATCCTTTTTAGTATTCTGATCTATTTCTGATTTTTTCTACATAAATAACATATATATTAAGCAGTTTTCAAACAAAACCTGAATCATATTCTGTATGTGTTTTGTAAAGTCTGGAATTCTGTGTGAAATTTTTCAACATTTACTCAACAAACATTCATTGAGTACTTCCTCTATTCTGAGTGTTGGGCAGAATGATGAACCGGTCACAAAATGTCTGTGCCCTCACTGGGTCTACATTTTAGTGGGAAAGAAAGACCAAAAGGAGATATATAAGAATAGATGTGACAGCCAGAAGGACAAGTAATTGCCATGGAATAAAATCAAGAAGAGTGAGGGGATGGGAACTGATAAAAAGATTACTGGCTTTAGTAGAGGGTGGTCTGAGGAAGAGATGATATTTCAGTGAGCCCCTAAAGAAAAATAAACACAAATAAAATAAAAATGTGGCATTAGTTTTCTGGATATTGTGTTATTTGTTGTACATTTCAGCTGTTTAGCTGTTTAACTTGTGATTTGTTTTTCACTCCAAATAAACATTTGCCTTTGTCTTTGAAAAAGTGCAATTTATCTGATCTTGACAACAACAAAAGAGACAGACCGGTGAACAGACACTTTGGTAGATCTATTATAGGTGAGAAAACAGAGTGTCACAGAAGCAAGCTGAGAAGAGAGCTAGGAAAATAGTTAGATCATGTCTAAATCAAGCCTTGATTAAGCATGTAAGACAGGTAAAGAAGGATATTGGAGGCAGAGTAAACAGGAGCACAGGAGTGTGTGTGTGAGTGTGTGCTGGCTGTAGGGTGCTGAGCCAAGTGAGAATAATATCTACAAGGTCCATCATGTCGATGGGTAGGTAAAGAGGAGGGGGTGGGTAGTGAAGTAGGTAATGGAAATCATCTTCAAAATAGCTAGTTCTCCAATCATTTGCAATATTAACGAAGAGGAATGCAGAAGATAGGTGGTGTTCTAGAACTTATTCATGCTAAAAAGCATTGCATGCTATCTTAGGATTATAGTTCTTTATGGTGCTTTTCGCTCATAACACTCTCAGAAGCAACCACACACTTCTGATTAGAATTTTCTTCTTAACAAGCAAATCGTCTAATGTCTTCTCTCTATCCACAGGGTTTGCTTCATTTTTATTCACGGATCAATTTCTTAAATAAGTGTTCATCTTTCATCAGGTGCTTCACCTGCTGTTCAAACCTGTATTTCATCAAAGCTTTCTCATCTATTGAAAGAGGCCTCCATCTAGAGAGATGATGATCTATTAATGAAAAATACACAGGATTCTTGAAATCAATTCTGAGCTATATCCCAGCTCTAGGACTTCATGGGCAAGTAACTCTGAGCTGGTCCTTTGAAATCTGTGCATCTCATAGTCTCCATGTGCAAATGAGAGGTAAGAATCAATCCCAGTCTTACACATTTGCAGGTGGTCAAAACAAGATGGTGAATGTGGACAGTGCCTTGTGAACTGTGAAATGTCACAGGTAGTTCCTTTAATTTTGTAATCTCATCTCTCATAGCCTGGAATGAGACTTTACATTCTATTCGTGTCAATGTCTTTGTTACATTAATTGTTTTGAGCTTACTCATTTATAATTTTTGTAAATCTAAATTAGGAGATCTCCTAGTCTATATCATGGGAGTTCTTGTTAACACTGTGTGCCTAATCTTCCTGTTTTCAAAACTACCAGGGAGGAACTCTACTACTCCCATTTTAGGGTAAGGTTCTTATTTAAAGAAAGCTTTTGTAGTTAATCCTGTTGTAATTAAAGTGAAATAGACAAGAGACAGCTCCTTTATGCTAATAGTATGAGATTTCTACTACAAATTGTAAAGATGTGTGATAATCTTCTGAGTCTCTTCTCTCTCTCTCCTAGATCAGACAACATAGAATGAAAACATTTCTAGTTAAAACCATTTTCTTTACAGTAACAATAATTATCATTGGATACTTACTGCCTAGAAAACAGCATATTTTTGTGTTTTATGAACATTACCATATACTTATCCCCAGAAGAACTTTACATATTAGCTATTATTATTATATCCACATCACAGATGATTTAGCCTGACTGCCAGACCAGACTGATGGAAAAAGATTAGCAATGCAGACAATAATAATAATGCACATCATAATATTTGAAAAATTGCATATATAGAGTTGTATAGTTTAGACAGGATCTTTAAAGTAAAAGCCGGGTCAAAATTCAATCTTTATCACTCACTGATAGTTTTAACTTGGACAAATTTATTTAAGCTCTTTGAGCCTACTTTCTTCATCTGTAAAATGAAGATACTGTCTGATAGCATGTATATCTTTCTTGTCTAAAAACTCTGTAATTCTGTGTTTCCTTGGGCTATGTTGAATTTTTAATACTCAGAAAAATCAATAGCAGCAGCAACCAACTTTTAGGTAGTCAGATTTCACTGTTATCTTTCATTTTTAAGAGTAAATATTATGTGGAACAGGTACAGAATTTCTACAAATGGCAAGCTTGTTTTTTTGTTTTGTTTTGTTTTGTTTTGCATGTGGCAGAGGTCTTGAACTTTACTGCAGAGTCATATAATGTTATGTCTGGAGGGGACTTAAAATTAGACAGAAGTATTGGTCCAAGATACAATATCTACTATAATAAATAAATGCCCAATTTCAGCAACTTAAAATAGAACTTTATTTCTCTTTCAAATTACAGTCCAATACTATGATCTTGGTTTGAGGACAACTCTCCCCCAGGGGCTGCTTCAAGAATCCAAGCTCCTTCTGTGTTAAAATTACCTGAGGGCCAATTCATTCCCAGTATATTCCTTATGGAGGGGAAAATAGGAGCAGAACACACTCCCATTTCCTCAAAGCCGTGGACCAGAAATAGTATACATGGCTTCCCCTTACATTTCATTGGCTATTACTCTCACGTGGCTGTTTAACAGAAAAAGAGACTGGAAAATATAAAGGAAAACAGTGATATCAGTGAACAGTACACAATCTGTTCCCATCCACTCTTAGCCAACATCTATGATCCACATTTCTCCTGATCCAGAGACTCACCAGCTTTCAGCAGCTCAAGTGCATGATCTCTGGATCCAGTGGCCTCTCCATCAAGCCCAGAGGTGGCTCTCATGACCTGGTGATCTGGGAACTAAAGAACAGGCATCTGTCCTCCATATGCACATCCAATATACCCAAAGCTAGCGGGTCCAGTACCAACCCCGAAAAAACTCCCACATAGAAAGACAACAGGAAACATGGGCCCTTACTGGTCCATGGTGAAGATGAAATCCTGCCTGGACGGGTGAAGTGTCCTTGCTCTGGCCAGGAAGGAAGTTCTTTGGCATTAGACCCCGGATATGCTCCCTGGAGGATTTATTTTCTGTCATTCTCCACGACCCTGGCTCTGGCTTGCAAGGAATGGTTCACTGTCCATTACCCATGAGTGGATAATGAGTCACATGGGTGTTGAATGCTGAAGTGCTTTTACAGATTTGGGAGCCCAAGAGTTGGGTTTTTTTTGTTTGTTTGTTTGTTTTTTGTTTTTTTTTTCTGTGTGTATGTTATTTTTTCTTATAATCATAGGTTTTTCTGTTTGCTTTTTTATCTTCTATTTTGTTTTTAACATCCAGGATAATTGTTTCTTTTTCAGTATAATTTCCTCAAAAAGTTTCCACTACGGGTTGAAGTGTATCACTGAAAATTAATTTGTTGAAGTTCTAGCCACCGATACCTCAGGATGTGATTTAATTTAAGAGACAGGGTCTTTACAAGTTAAATTAAGGTCATTAGGGTGGGCCTTAGTCCAATCGGGATGGTGTCTTTTACAAAGGGAACATCTGAGGCAGACACCATGTAATGATAAGGATGGCAAGAGACAAGCCAAGAGGAAAGGCCTGGGGCGGACGCTTCCCTCACTCTCAGAAAGAAACAAACTTTTATATTTTGGATTCTGGTCTCCAGAGTTATGCGAACAAATTTCTTTACTGAAGCTTCCCATTGGTAGCACTTAGTTACAACAACACTAGCAAACTAACACAGCTTTCTAAAAAGTTTCTGACCTATAGTCTACAAGTCAGTTTCATGTACAGCACATGGTTTTTTTTTTTCCAGACATCACAATCAATGTGTCCTTATTTCTATGCTTCCTAATCCTCATGCTTGTATCAGTCAAGTTAATGTTTCATTCCATGGAGACACCTGAAGCAATAGCCTTGAGTGGAAAGATTTTTATTGACTCTTAATCCGATCTTTGTCACATGACTGATTCTCTTTGTGTAGCTGGGTAAATTTAATGGATGCTTTTCTGCTCACAGCTTTTCCTAGAGTTATCTCTTACCGTTGGGTCCAGATGACATTCTTTTTTCAACGTAGCAAGAGCTCACATTCTGAAATCTAGTTCCTTAAGCTTCTGCTCTCAAACCAACTAGCCCTTTTCTGAGCTCATCTCTTTCTTGTAATACCTGGCTATGAAGTGAAGGTTAAAA